>NC_134468.1:2005438-2285438 GCF_964194025.1 Convolutriloba macropyga
GACCACGGCATGAAACAAAAAATTTGGATTACTGACTGACTTGTGAATATGAAAGCTAATATTTTTACTGATTGAACAGTGTAGCTGGAATTAAAAGAACATGTGAAATGGAATAGGACCGTTGCTTTTGCAATTTTTGTGTTAAGTGGTTTTACGGCTTCATGTAGATTCTTATTTTTAAAAAAATGAAAGATATATTAAACAGAAGTAACGGTCCCAAATTCGGAAAAATGAGATTTTGTCTCAGACAAAATGTCATTGATCAAGGTCGTTTACGATCAGGTCCTACACAGGCCTAGCAGATAGATAAATGTGCTCGTGATTTTAATATTTTTTCATTTAATTTTATTTTTTTAAAACCATGATTTGTTGCTAAAAAAGATGCCCGCAATGTCGTATCCGTCAGCGGCCTCTCTGTAGGCTGACAAGTAATAGTAGTGGCTCACAAAATGATATAACTTGTGGCGGTCATCTCTGAGGAAGTTGAATTGAACTGTTCCTGAAAATGCAAGTCACGTGAAATGAGAAAATTATATGAAGAAACTATTGCCTTGGTTCAACTTCAATTTTGCCTGACTATTTTTACATCAGACAGTTTTTTGAGCAATATCAAACACTTTTTTATTTGCGATCTTTAAAAAAAACTGTCGTTAACAGATTTCAAGGTTGAGGAATACTGCTAAATGTATTATAATTTTCTTTAATCTTCCATTCAGTTTCAATAAGAGCAACAAAATCTTGGTTGTGTACCAAATACAAAATTTCGAAATTCGGTTTTTATCTGTAAAAATTAGTACAAGGTAGCAATTCCAGTCGATATAATATTATAAAAAAGAAGTTTTTGATCATAACCGACTAACATTGCCTCATTGACGAATTGCCTCTCAAACGACTGGCGAGCTGCTGGAGTCCTCAGTAGCTAGCTATGGTTTAGTGAGGCCAGTTTCAGTTTAATTGAAGGGGCGTGGGGTGAGCGCGGTGGGGGAGGGGGAGGGGGGGGGGGGTCCGACCATAATGGGTTTTATAGGGTGGGGATTGGGGAGTGAAATTGAGAGAATTGTGAAATGGGAGAAAGTTGAACTCTAAGAACCGCTTTTTGCAACTTTTGAATTTTTGTCTTCCAAACAGTTTCGATGAATTCCATACTTAGAGTCCAGTAGGGAAGGGGCATGAATAGTCAAGTGACGCATAAAAATGTAGACCAAACAAGCAACTGCATACGATCTGCTTCTAGAACCAAAAATTCCTGTGCAAACATATGTATCAACATAATATTCCTTGAACAATCTAAATAATATGTTTCGACAGCCACAAAAATTTCAGCCGGAAAATAAACTCCGTAACGTATCCTAAAATTAAAGTGAAATAGCCACCCTTGATTCCATTGACAAACATCAAGATTGAAACGGAGAAAACAGATAAGAACGGAGGGAAACAAAAACGGAGAGGAAATTTCTATGTGCAACAAATTGTTCTAATTTGGTGTGCAGATTACGTTCAATACTCGTTATGTATAATTGAAACATAACCCGACTAAACGTCGGAAAAATTGCACTCGAACGACTAGTGGGAGCTCTAATCACAAGCAGCCTGCTTCAGTCGGGGGGTGGGGGGGGGGGGTGGGAGGGAGGGAGGGAGTGGGAGCCTAAATGGGACTAAAAAAGTTCAACAGTGGGCTTCAACTAACCACATTAGAGTTTATATATACCACTGTTAAGATTTCAAGTACGAAATCGCACCAGTTCTGGCGCACTTTTCATTTAACTTTTAGTAATAAATTGCCGCCAATTGAATTCAGCTGCTTGAAATTGTGATTGAGAGAGAATTTTAGATCATGCAAAACGCAAAAAGTCAAGGGCGCAAAAATCACTCGAAAAGTCAAAAATGTCAAGCGAAAATTTTGCATAAAAAAGACACACACATTTACAATGATTGCTATGAACTTCGTTCAAGAGCAATTAAAAACGTTAGCTTAAGACCAATGCCAGCAGCTGTCAATCAATCTAATGAATTTAGATGACATTATATATTATGACTTAATAACCTGGTTTTCTTGGTTAATCCGTATAATTTGATTTTGCTCGTATGTCCCTGTCCATATTCACAGCCTTCTCTAAATTCTTTGAGAAAAGAATTTAAAATCAAAATTGTTTAAACAGTTTTTGAAATGAATGGGCAGCAAGACATTAAAATCAATTTTTATGTTAAACACAAAATGTGATAGAAGAATAACACGAAATAAAACAGGAGAGCGCCTAACGAATAGCCGTTGAGAGGCTGGCCGTGGCTATTAATGAATCAAATAAATCGTAATTAGCATAAACAAGCTTACAAAAAAATCTAGTTGGTTTTCAAATTTCAGTTGTAAATGAATTCAAGTCTCATATAATATAAGATGTTTTTGTAGGTAGAATGAATTTTTCGATTGCAATAAGAAAAAAACACTTTTTTAAACAATTTTGAACGAGGTTTTTTATTTATAATTAGCGTGTAACGCTCACCGAGTGCTTCTTCTGAATTTTCAGTTGCAGTTTTAAGTTTCTTTCCGATAAAAACTGATCTTAACAAATCAACCTGTACTTCATTAGTTCTTCATTGGATAAGATGTAAGAACACTCAAAAATGCGACTAGGGCACAGGCCGACAATAAGAAAAAGAACAAAGTTCAAAAATAGGTTTCTCTTACTGAAAACAACTAATTTAAAATTGATTTAAACCACCTCGTATCAACTCGGCTCATCAGGAAGGCGTATCTATACGTCATAGCAAGCGATTGTGACTTGGCGTTGTCCGTAATATGTCAGATGACTGCACAAAAATGACAAAAAAGGAACAAAAATTAGTTTAATTTAACAAGAACGCGGCGCTGCAAAGTAGTTTAATCCACAAGGTACTCAAAGGAAACATTAAACACCGTTAATATTGCACTTTTCAACGCCAAAATCTCACCCCATTAGTGTGATAATGAGGAAAAGAAACAAAAAACTCAGAATGAGCAATTATCCAAAAATCATACTTTTCTTATGGAAATGCGCAGTACCAAAGCCAAGAGACCATTAGCTTAAAATAAAGCTATTATAAAGATTAGATTTTGGTTCAATGGAAAGAGGATACCACCTGCCGTTACAGTGACCAAGCTACAAAATTGAAAGAAACAATAAGAAACAATCGGAAATTGTCAATGCTCAAAAATCCACTGACTTTTTAAAAGAATTTTTTTCAAAACTTCAAACAAACCATAAGCATTCAACTTAAAACAAAAAAAAAACAGATCATTTTGCTACTTCCCAGAACTTCAGTTGTGCTTGATATTATTGAGACAAAAACATAGGACTACAAAAAACAGCCCATTAAAATAACCATCATAGCTATAGGCACTTTACAGAAGTCTTCAAACAGGTTTTTTGCACATGCCTTTAAGGCCAGTTGGAACTATCTTCATTGTGATAAGTTGAAAAGAAAACAAACAACGACCCCAAATACAGGAGAAAACGCAAAAATTGGGAAGTACAAAATTTTTTCCTTATAAAAAATCAATTGAAAGTCATTAAAACTTTAAACTCATTCATAAAAACATCTATAGAAGCAATTAGGGTTTTTGACTGATAAAACAATGCCGTACGAAAATGAAATAAAGCAAAATTAAATTACAGTCAAATACAAAATTCCAATAATTTTTTTTGAGGGATCGGCTTTGAAGTCGTTAAAACTATGAACTATTCCTTGAGGTCAATAAAGATGTTTAATTTGAGCATTTTTAAAACACAAATTGGCGCTATATGGATTAGTTTAAAATTGAATCAGTAATTACCTAAAACACAATAAAATATGCAAAAATTTACAATACTTTTATGGTTTTTTTGTAGTAAGATAGCTAAAAAATTTACTCGAATACAAAACCACTACAAAAAGTATTTTTTTCTTGACTTGGATAATTTTTTGATTTTTTGCCCTGAACAAATTGAGACTAAGCTGCTTGTGGACAGAAATAAGACTAAAAATTGACAAATTTCAAAACTTCACTAACATTCTCTCAAAATAAATATATTGAAAAATATAAGACGCATTAGATAACAACTGAAGACCTTGTATAAACTTAAAATGAAGCTCTTTATGAACTCAATTAATTCCTTAAATAATAAAAAAAAACATAGACATGAGCCCGCAAAGAGAATGACAAATGAGTCAAAAACAAAAAGGTATATTTTTTAAGTTTACAAAAATACATTGTCGAAGCCATAAAAACTAAGAGCTTATCTCTGAAGACAAACTATACTTTCAAATGGACTTTTTTTGTAAAAAAGATCTGTAATTGATTGATTCGTGATTTGAAATAATTATTGTCAGTAATCAACAAAAAAAAACAAAAATTTTGAAAAAGACCGCGCCCTAATATAATTACGAATATTTATTGATTGTAAGAATCCACGATGAGTTCAAACCTAGCCCTAATTTTTCGCAGCGTCCACAAAAACCATCATTTCCATTTGTCCGCAAAAAAGATAAAATAGCAAATAAAATATTTCAATAAAACACAAATAAATCATGCATTTTTTATTATTATTAGATTTATTTTTCGAAAAACTGGCAGCAGTGTTATTAACTCCTTTTGATTTTGATAAAGCATCTTCGCAAAAAACTATGAAATCTATTATGTTTTACTATTATGAAATCTATTGATTGGTTCGTGATTTGAAATAATTATTGTCAGTAATCAACAAAAAAAAAACAAAAATTTTGAAAAAGACCGCGCCCTAATATAATTACGAATATTTATTGATTGTAAGGATCCACGATGAGTTCAAACCTAGCCCTAATTTTTTCGCAGCGTCCACAAAAACCATTATTTCCATTTGTCCGCAAAAAAGATAAAATAACAAATAAAATATTTCAATAAAACACAAATAAATCATGCATTTTTTATTATTATTAGATTTATTTTTCGAAAAACTGGCAGCAATAAATTTCAGATAACTTCTATAGGAAGCGAATGTACGACTATGTTTTTTGGATTTTTCAATGATTGTGATTGGTCAAAATTAACAAAAATTGTGAATAGAAACGACAAAATTCACTCTACTTTTCTCCGAATTTTAAACCTCGATAACTACTTGTAAAAAACATAAATAAAAAACCTTTTAAATTCCATATTCTAAGCTGGACGAGCTTTCTAATGATACCAGTTTCAACTCTCTACGATGAATATATCGAAGGGCCAAAATTGTCTGAAAAGAAACCCATTTTATTATTTAGCCCCTCCCATCACAATTGGGTCAGAACCCAAAAAATGGCCCCACAGGGGATTAAATCCGCGACCTCGAAGGGTGGCGGTTCGGTATCGTATCCAATAACGTACAACAACTTTGATCCTCCAACGATGTTAATCGCTTTCATTTTTAGCAAAAATTATTATTTTTCGGAATAAAAGCAATTGAGATCACGAAAAAACTTGAATTACAAACGTAATAAAATCACATGAAGGCTAAAACTCTCACGTTTAAAATAACTCACACGTTTACAGCAATTGCTTCAAACGTTGTCTGAGAGCAATCAAAAATGGTTTAGTTCAATTACTATTCGCTTAGTTATTGCCTGGAAGTGGCAACACACTCATCTAACAGAAACTTAGGGTCTAGTTAGTACCTGAAACCACAATGAAGTTGTTCGGATTCTTCCACACTAAAACACAAAAACAGTTGAAAAATCGTTTGTATTGAACTATTTCTAAGAGTTCATTGCGTTCGTTTATCAATGATCTATAGCTAATTGCTATATTATTTTTGCAAATTTTTGCTTCTTTGTCTATAATTGTAAAAAAAAGATATTCTTTTGAAAAATCTATTTAGAGAAAAATTTATCGAAGACCCAATTGAAAGAAATATTGCCAATCATTTCTACGAAAACTTCTTCTTCAATTAGGTTTATATACTCTCTTTAGACTAACATGTTCCTTTTTCGTTTGTCAAACAGTGAGCAGCTGTCACAATGGTTCTTTCAGTAATTATTGTTCCAGCACATCGAAAAAATGCATTCGGACCAGCTGACCTAAAACCACGTTTTATTGAAAACCTGGCAAAAATGTTTTTGAATACTTCTTTTTTTCTCACTGTTATTAACTCCTTTTGATTTTGATAAAGCATCTTCTCAACAAACTATGAAATCTATTATGTTTTACCCATTGGCTTAATTCTTATACCTCAAAGAGAGCGAGCAAAAAGGTAACGAATCTAGAAATGTATCCTAGAGCCCAATCATCGCACAAAATCCCTATTAAGCAATATTTATTTCCCTACTTCCTCGCTGAGTTGGGTCTATAAATGACCATAAGTTTAATTCGGCATTCAAACAGAAAATTTCTTAGCTTTTTATTAAATCTAACATAGGTTACTCTGAAAAACCAGGAACATAAAATAAAACCGTAAACTCTGAAAATAAAACCGTACACCAATATCAGCGGAACATTGAAAAGCGGAAACCCAAATTTGTGAAAACGCAGTTAGAAACTGTTTTCTTAATTAAGTCTTTGAGCACACACAGTTTTGAAAAAGTAGGTTTAAATTTTCGATGCTATTAATTTTAATTAGATGAAGTAGTCTGAGTGGGATTGATTGGGGGCGGCTTGAGGGGGTCAACCATTTAAGATTAAGAACGGCCTTCACATTGAAATTGTCTGTTCGAAATGGTTTTGGTGAATCGAATACTTAGAGACCAGTAATGTGTATGGCTCTAATAGAGCAGCTCAACCACTTAATGCACTCCATTCGTACCTCTTTATCTCGTTTTCGAGGACAAAAATTTAAAAGGATAATACACAGGACTAAATTAAATGCTAAAAACTCCGTTTCAGAGCAATTAAAACTGCTCAAACGAAATGTGCAAGCAAATCATGTAAAAGACAAATGATAACCGAATTCGTGAAAGAGAAAAGTAAATAAATTTTAAAACTTTGAGCCCAACTTGAAAAATTCTTACAAAGAATTGCATCATTTTTTCAAGGGCTTTTCATTGGTCGCATTTTTATATCTCTCCGCAAAAGATATTGGATGGCCAATAATGTCTCGACAACAAAAAGTAGGGCTGGTATAGAGTTCCTAACCTCAAAACTGTTAGGGGTTATGACAACAATAGTTTAGTCTATAAACGGTTGGTGATTTGATATAGGATTGCTA
Source organism: Convolutriloba macropyga (assembly GCF_964194025.1). Taxonomy (NCBI): domain Eukaryota; kingdom Metazoa; phylum Xenacoelomorpha; order Acoela; family Convolutidae; genus Convolutriloba; species Convolutriloba macropyga. The sequence continues at coordinate 2,012,608 of NC_134468.1, forward strand.
ATTGTTTCCAATAAATCTCAATCAATTCGTCTTGTTTGGTCTTGTCAGATCATGAATCCCTTCATAATCCGTACAGATTGTTTATAATCACTTTTTGGATCTATGTTTTTTATGACCCCCAGTTAAAATTTATGTGTTGTTATATAGCACGTTACTATGTAAGATATTAGCACGTGTGCCTGGGGGCGTAAAAAATATAAGCTCACTAAGCTGGGGGGGGGGAGGTTTTCGAATCAGAATAGATCCCACTTTTTTGTTGCGCATAATCTGATAGCCTCTTGTATATAGAGACGAGCTATATTTTTTCATCATGAAATTTATAATATCTTACACGGTAAAAATCTGAAATTATTGTGTACATATCACGCAATTATTTTTAGTTTGAATGCATTTGATGGTTTACTTCAAAAGTCCAGGTGCATCTGATCTGAATCCCAGTATGATTTAGGGTAAACTTATTCAAACACGCTTCAGTCGTCGGATGATAATTTGCAATACTTACTCTATGACTTGAACAAAGAACGGGTATTTCTGAGCGCTGTTAACACGCTCGCCACCTGAAACACTAAACATAAAAAATATCTGGAGAAAACTCGTGTATTTACAAAGTAATTCAAATTTTTTTTCATACGAAAAGTAGCTGTGTTATTCAGTAATCAAGATTTCTGTAAAGATCCTTTTGCTCTAATTCGAAGCAACATTGCTGGAGTTTTTGTTTAATCATTTTATAATATGTCCATGTCCAGAGGTCCGACAAAAACGACACACGAATTGTTCTGTATGTTCGGTTTCAAACGTAATAAGTTGTCTGTATGTTCGGTCTCTTAGACTTTGTTTACTCGTTTTCTTAGATTCGGTATGTTCGGTTTTCAAGGTAAGAAATTGTCGTTTGTTTTTTCATAGACATTTTGAGTTTCTGTTTTATAAAATGTTATGTTAACTTTCTAATCGCAAGAGTTTCAAACGTACCACTTGGAGACATTTTTTTCGAGAAAAATCAAAAATTTATTGACTTTCTTCTTTAGCTTATTAATAAAATTAGTGGGACAAATAAAAATTTATGTTTGTTTTTCTCGCTCAAAAACTATCAGACTGTTGATTATTGGTGCAGATTCAGTTGTTTAAATTACACTCACTAAGTCTTGATATGATCATGTGAAATCAAGTACAAAAGTTGTACCGGGGAGAGGTTGAGGCGGGATGGTGATTGAGGGGGTCAAACTTCTAAGACTAAGAAGTACCCTTCACAATTTGAAACTGCCTCCTCGAAACACTTTTGGTGAATCACACACTTGGATACTAGTAAGGCGTAAGGCTCTAAGGAAGCTACTCGGCCACTTAAAACCCTCCAAACGTTACCTGTTAGACCTCAATTTTAAGAAAATCAACAATAAAGTTAGGCTCGATCACTAATTTTGAAAGTTGATCAAGCAAGAAGTCATTATTGCATAATTTTTCAAGCGTCCTATTTTTTCAAGATTTCACGTTTCATATCACACTAGATCTTGAACATAAAAAGTTTTTCGCTTACTTTTCATAATTGTCTCGATGAGTTCAACCCTACAAAAGGGTATAAAATGAGGAATCAACTGAGCAAATTTCATGAAAAAATTCTTGGAAGCCTCATGGCATGTTTCTTGGAAAATTTTATTGGAAGCCCAATTTTATCTCATGAGACAAAGCATACATTTTTTTATAAAAAATTAAAGGCGATAATTGGAAACAGAAAAAAGTCACAAAATATAACAACTTTGGCAAAGAGGACTTTTTTAAGGCATATAATTGAGTCAATATAAAGAAAAGTTTTTATAAATTGCTTTTTTTTCTAGAAACCATAATGAGTGACAATGAGAGTGACACAACAGAGCCAGCTGACGACCTCTGCAATCCCTTTGCTCCTACAAAACTGTCAAGGAATTCAAAACTATCAAAAAAATATTATTTGGATTGAACGATTATTCAATTGTTGGATTGATTCGCTGCACGAGAATTGCAATGTTATTATAAGTTTTATTTGAATTCTCCCTTTAGTTTTGAACAACAAAACTGGGGTCTAAATAAGTTAGAGTATAATCTGGGAAGTCTTCGGCAATTAGTGCTTAGCCTCGTGCGCAACCACCCTCGGCTTTGAGCTCTATTTGCCTCAGGCTTCCCAGAACTATACTCTAACTTAAACTTATTCTCATTTTTGAGGAGGAAAAGTCATATGGGTCAGACGAAAAATCGGTCAAGCCAAAAAAGCATAAAAAAGACCACATGACTAATATAATTGATACAAACTTCATTTGAGAGCAAACAATCGACTGATTTGCATTCCAGTCATTTGTCAGACGCTTTCCTAGGTACAAAAAATCTAATCAATTGTCCCCAATATTGTTGCTCCGGTATAAGATTTTATTTTACGCTTAATGTTTTGCAGTTATATCCACGTTTTTTGTGAAGCAGCGACAGTTAAACAAATACATTTTGTGAACTAAGTTGCGACTAGAGTTGATAGCTTTTCTAAAGTCACTCCAAAATATGGGCAGCCAGAAAAGTCATATATGACTTCTATGAATAAACAAAAGGCTAATTGATTTGCCTATTTTCCTGAAAATTCCGGGCAACAACAATTAAACACGCTAAAACGGCACAGAAGTGCAAATTACAAATTAACTACGTTGATGTCTGCCACCTCTAAATTTCATTTAGGTGCGTTGAAAACTAAGATGGCATTAAATTTAATTATTTTCATTTAAATGAACGTTGTTTAGTATTTTAAACTGTCTTATTGTGAAATTACATATAACGACCGCTTCCAATGCTACGCATATTGTTCGTTCATCTTATTCACCGGTGACTTCAGAAGTTTTTTTTCAATTCCTGGCGATGACACCGGCTTGGTTTCACTGAAAAACTACAGATTGCTCAAAAAACTGATTTGTGAAAACCTATGGTGATGACAATGCTTGCAGTCCCAAATTCAAAATAATGTTCAATTTTTGCTTAAACATATTTGTTAGCAATTGGAAAATTGGTCTGACCTAAAAAAATTAATTGCACAACAAACTTGAATTAATTTTATCAGATGAGAAATCGCATATATTTCCTTTTAATCTTCATAACTCTTCTGTTTTGACAAAAATCTTCATTAATTCTATTTCTAAACTATCTTGCGAATATGTACTGAAAACGGGTAAAATAAATCCATGGATTTTCATTGTTATAGTCTGCATTAATTGGTTTATTCGCAAGAGATTTCTTTTTCAATGCTTCTGAATTCTTTTAAGAAAACATACTCGGCGTTTTTCTGGCTCTCATTTGGAAAACATAACTTGCTAGGCACGAAAAATTTCCAGCGAACTGCAGCAAGTTGAGTTCAACTGCTGGCTCTCTTGTGAATGAGAGCGATATTCAGGTCAAACATGAACGAAAAAGTCAAGAGTTCAAAAGTCACTCAAACAACTACAGCGAGGAAAATTATGCATTAGGAAATACCGGAATTGAACCGAAGAGTCATTCAGACGCAAATATTTGTGAAACGTGATCTTTAACTTACCTTAACTAGTTCAGAGATATCAAAAACTAGTGAGATAATTTTTGAGTATAACAGGTTCCGTAGGGGTGAGGCAGAGGAGTAGGTAGATAGGGGGAAGTATAGGTAGGCAGGGGAGAGGTGGATGGTAGGTAGGGTCGGTAGGTGTTTAGGTGTTCGATGAGGTCTGTAGTTTAGATTAGAAGAGAGAATTACTTGGGATCAAAAACAATAACATTTACCTCTCACCTTAAATATTACCATCAACTGCTATATAGTGTACACTACAAACTAAGCTACTGTCAAAATTCAATGTTCGAAAACAGATTTCATGTTCAAAAACGGAGGAAAAGGGTCAAACCGAAAAAAATCAAAATTTAAGTCAAGAATAAGCGTGCTTCAGATAAAATCTTCGTAGAATACAGAAATTTCGCTTAAAGTCTTAAAAAAACAAACAGTTTTTAGTTTGCAGGTGCCTTACGTTGGCAAGGGGATTGGGATCATTGTATTATGGGGCTGACTAGGTGGCGGGGGATAGGTACAAAGTTTTGAGCGGACAGGCAGTTTTCTATGGGGGGGGGGGGGGGAGTTTTGGGGGTGAGGTTGCGTTTGTGGGGTGCATAGTTGGGGTTGGGGTGAGAAGTAGAAATTTATTTGGGGGATAGGTCATTTTTGAATAGTTAGGTGGGTGCCAGTTAGTTGAGGAGGACATGTAGGGGGTGTGTATGTGGGATATTTGTAGTTCGAATAGGTAAGAGTGAGTGCTCAGCGATCAAAACTCTTCAAACTGACATTTGAATCAAGAGCAATACCATCAATTCTTATTTTCAATAAACTTCAAACTGTGCTACTATTTATGTCGAATATTTGAAGAGATAAATCAATGTTCTCAAAAAAAGTCATTGCTCAAACATTTCATTATCACGTACAAAACATGATTCTTTCCCATTATAGCCCCCATGAAATTATAGCCACCCCTATTATGGTATATTTACCATGATTGGAGGGCTATATATTATCTGACAACTAAGCTGGGAGGAGGGGGCTATAATCGGACAGACCCGAAAACATATCCCCGTGCACCGAATCCCGGAATTCCTTCCGGGAAACCCGGGAATCTTAGCGCATCTTATCTTTTCCCGGTAATCTTAGCGGGAAACCCGGGAGTCTTAACGTTTCCCGGTAATCTTGACGGGAAAACCGGGAGTCTTAACGTTTCCCGGTAATGGTGACGGGAAAACCGGGAGTCTTAACGTTTCCCGGTAATCTTGACGGGAAAACCGGGAGTCTTAATGTTTCCCGGTAATCTTGGCAGGATCGCGGGAGTCCTAACTTTTCTCGACTATCCTTGCAGGAAATCTGTATATAAGGATTTTTACTGTGAAACTTAACCCAAGATGAATTATCTCCTTTTGGTGAAAAAGAGGGGAACGTCGGGAATCTCGAAATTTTTACTTTGGGGGTAGAAAAATTGATTTAAAAATAAAAATTTTTGATTTTCGTTCTTATTTTGTCTCCTTTCAACAATTTCTCTTGCAATCAACAGACTCTTTTCTTTTGAAATATCTCAAACAATAGATAAAAGTTGGTAAAATTATAAGCTCAAGGGTCTGGGTTGGGAGGTTGATTTTTTTGCTCCATCATATAGAAAATTTAATCTAAATACAAAAATTTTTGAATTTTTTATAAATTTTGTCTCATTTCAACACTTTCTCTTGCTCCCAAATTGTTCTTCGAAAAATGGCACATATCAATTAAAAGTAGGCAAAAGCAGGAGCTGAAAAACCTATGTTGGTGCTCGATTTTTTGCTCCATCATAAAGAAAATTTCATTCAAAAATAAAAATTTTCGATATTTGCTCTAACTTTGTCTCGTTTCAACACCTCCTCTTGCAATCAACTCATATTTTTCTTTGAAATATCTCAAACATTATTTAAAACTAGGTAAAAGCATAAGCTCATAAGCCTAGTTTGGGGGGTCGATTTTTTTGCTCCATCACATAGAAAATTTGATTTAAATACAAAAATTTTCGGATTTTTTTTATTATAACTTTTGTCTCCTTTCAACACTTTCGCTTGCACCCAACTGATTTTTCTGGAAAATCTTAAACAGTAATGGAAAGTAGGCAAAAGCAGGAGCTGAAAAATTTATGTTGGTGCTCTATTTTTTGCTACATCATAGAGAAAATTTGATTCAAAATTAAAAATTTTCGATATTTGCTCCACTTATGCCTCGTTTCAACACCTTCTCTTGCAATCAACTGATTATTTTCTTTTGAAATATCTCAAACAATAGATAAAAGTTGGTAAAATTATAAGCTCAAGGGGTTGGGTTGGGAGGTTGATTTTTTTGCTCCATCATATAGAAAATTTAATCTAAATACAGAAATTTTTGAATTTTTTTTTTATAAATTTTGTCTCATTTCCACACTTTCTCTTGCTCCCAAATGGTTCTTCGAAAAATGGCAAATATCAATTGAAAGTAGGCAAAAGCAGGAGCTGAAAAACCTATGTTGGTACTCGCTTTTTTGCTCCATCATATAGAAAATTTCATTCAAAAATAAAAATTTTCGATATTTGCTCTAATTTTGTCTCGTTTCAACACCTCCTCTTGCAACCAACTGATTTTTTTCTTTGAAATATCTCAAACAAAATTTAAAAGTAGGTAAAAGCATAAGCTCATAAGCCTAGTTTGGGGGGTCGATTTTTTTGCTCCACCACATAGAAAATTTGATTTAAATACAAAATATTTCGGATTTTTTTTATAACTTTTGTCTCCTTTCAACACTTTCGCTTGCACCCAACTAATTTTTCTGGAAAATCTTAATCATTAATTGAAAGTAGGCAAAAGCAGGAGGTGAAAAATCTATGTTGGTGCTCGATTTTTTGCTCCATCATACAGAAAATTTGATTCAAAAATAAAAATTTTTGATATTTGCTCTACTTATGCCTCGTTTCAACTCCTTCTCTTGCAGCCAACCGATTATCTTCTTCAAAATATCTCAACCATTAGTTGAAAATATGTGAAAACATAGGCTCAAAAGTCTAGGTTGTGGGGCCGATCTTCTGTTCCATCATAAAGAAAATTTGATTTAAATACAAAAATTTTCGAAGTTTTTTTAACTTTTGTCTCCTTTCAACATTTTCTCCTGCAACCAACTGATTTTTTTTTGAAAAATTACAAACATTGATTAACAGAAGGTCAAAGCAGGAGCTCAAGGATCTAAGTTTGAGAGGGGTTGATCGATTTTTTTGCTCCATCAAATAGAAAATTTGATTCATCAAAAAAAACTTGGTTCATTTTTTTTCGATAATTTGTGGCTAATATAGCGACGTTGAATTTTTTATTGTTTACTTGTTGGATTTTCGGATGTCCAGTGACATATTACTGTACTGCATTTGCTTACATTGGCACCTTCCATTTCGTTTTTGAAGCAAATGTCAGTTATTTTCCAGAATTAAGCACGTTCTAAAATTGCAAAAATTGTTGTATGGTTCACAATTTTTTGATTTCTCCGTTAATACTGTACCAAATTGAGTCAATTAAAGCCCGCTGTGTTACTACTTAGTACCACTTTGTTGCCAAATACAGTTGCTGTACAGGAACGGCCCAGCTATAAAGTTATTCAAGAGCAAATTTCAAAAATGTTCCCTCGGAACAATTTTTACGTTAATAGATTCAATTTTTTTGTTGGGAGCTTTTTGAAGTTGCAAATAGTGCTATTTATCCATTTTGCAAGTCTATGAAGCTACTACAACCAACAGTTTTTAGCTTTTTGACGATTTACCTTTTTTGGTCTTTTCAGTAATTTTCAGTGAAATCGGTTTTTGACTCAAAACACACAAAACAACCTGGCCCCTTATGGCGAGTTGGGAATTTTTTCCCACCTCGCGGTAAGGGTCTTGGTTGTCAACTAAACTACCAGAGGACTTAACAGACGTCCAGAAACACGTGCGTGACGCTTCCGAACGTGGTTTTTCAGGTTTTCTCGTTAATTGGGGCTCCGGGGAAAACAAAAAAACCGGCTTACTGTACAGGTTTTTGTTAATAACTCCTAAAGTACTGTACCAATTTCAACAAATTTAGGCTCATTTTGTTGGTAATGAACTCATCTTGCTTGGTTTAGACGCTTGTTAGTTGGGCTGCCTGGTGAAAAAAGTTATTCACGTGCAAAATCGGAAAAATTGTTGATTTTGGGACCTCTTGGGTCACCCTAATTCCGGTACCACAAAACAGTTGATTTAGTGTACTTATAGTGGCTCGTTAGATTCCCCAGAAAGTCCTGATTTTTATGCACTATATTTTGTATAGCGTTTTCCGTGGTCATGATGCTCAATTTTGACTCTGCAGTGGTTGTACTCTGCTTTTTTGGTTATTTGGTACCGGACCTTATATTTGAAATATCTCGTCGCAGAAGGATCCGATTTCTGATCTGTTTCCATCATCTGTCAGGATATTAAATGAGCTTTCTCACAGTATATATAACGTATAGCGTTTTCGGTAATTTCGTTCAGTTTTTGGCCAGTAACGGTACCCCCATTTTGACCCCCTGAAGCAGGATACCTGACAAGCGGAGGTCGGATAGACCGCTTCAAAGTCAGTTTTTACTGTAAATTGTAGGTTGTTTAGACGCAGTATTATCTCCTGGTTGTAATGGTGTTGTTTAATAACGTTGTTTGGCATGTTTTAGAGGTTAATTTTGACAATAACAGTGGTGTCACTATAACATGTGTGTCACTTGGTACCGGACCTTGTTTTTGTAATAGCTCCTCGTAGAGTGAACCAATTTGGCTCAAATTTTGAGGATAAGCGCAGTTTGAGTCGTACTTTATATCTGCCAAAGCGCGTTTAGTTTTGATCGGCAGGTTTCGAGATATTGTCCAGGACACTCACCTCCAGTTTGACATTTTGGTGTCCTGGTGCACCCATGTTTCTACTTGTGAATCGATGAAAATAGTGAATTGAGTTTTCAGGGGTGGTTTGTTGAACACCCAGTGGGGTGGGCTTGCTCGTCATATATAGTTTATGCTCCATTTTCAGTCGTATTATTTCAGAATCATGTCTGATGCTCCCGAAATATGTCATTTGAAGCGTATCCCCAAGAAGTGTACCAGTTCTGGCAGTTGCGGCAATGAGAACAGTTCTACACCCAAGCCATGCAGTTCGGCTAATGAGGTTTATGATTTGTGATGTTTTAGATAGGTACTGCATGTATAATAGTGCTTTCATGGTCTTGGGTAATAAGCGCAGGGGGCATAAAATGCCAACCTAGATTTCCCCAAAATCACGTCAGGCTTTTCGTTGTGCATGCAATGTTTATGTGTCTTAGGCTTTATTGGTCTCAGCGTGTCTATAGAGACGGCCGACTTGGTGTCAATTCGGTATTGTCTCTCTTTTTTGATCATTCCATGTACCGTTCATTTCATTTTGATCATTTCATGTAGTAGTAGTATTATTATTATTATTATTATTATTATTATTATTATTATTATTATTATTATGATTATTATTATTATTATTAGTATGACTTCGTGCATATGCCACTGGGATGTTATTCCCGCTGTTAGGTTCTAGGATATGCACGACAGTTTTCACAGATACAAATGAATGTCCATGTGCAAGGATTCTGCTCATTCCAGTTCCTTTCCAAATAGCTCCACATGTATTCAATGAGTTTCCTCTTCAGTTGCTGCTCACCTCTCCACTTGTTAGTTATTTTTGTGACTGGGCCGGGCCGTCTTTACACTGTCTAGAATAATCAGAGTTTTGGTATAATAACCAGAGTTTTGGTATAATTGGCTCCAGTAGAGAAAACATGAAATTTTGAGAAAAAAACTTTTCTCGAAAAAGTCGTCTATTATTCAAGATATTGGAAATAAAACATATATTGTTTTTGTCGTGCTTTTTTATAGTTTCCTCAGTTGTACTGACTATATGAACTGTTGTTTGTACCAAAATTCCGTCGAAATCGTAAAATTGCAACAATTGTTGTCATTTTCAAGGAATTTCAGTTTTTTGATAATTAGGTACATATTTTTACTTTTTCTCTAGCTCCCAATGAAAAAATTTTTGGTTTCTTAGGCTTTATTGGTGTTACCCACACTCACAGTGCCTATGAAGACGTCCGAATCGTATGTAATCTCGGTTTTGTCTCTTTATTGATTATTTCGTAGTTAGGAGAACTAGGTGTCTTTTTTCTTCTAAAATAGGGCTTCTTTTTTCGCCAATTTCTCTCTAAACTTGACTCTTTTGCGTTCTTTGGGTTTAGAACCTGTTAGTTGTCACAAATATACGTCTCTATAGGCAAAAAGAACTAGAGTTTCTGTTTAATTGGCTCCAGTATAGAGAAACTTGAAATTATGAGAAAAAAAACTCTTCTCGAAAAAGTCTTCTATTTTTCAAGATATTGGAAATAATAGATATTTTGTTTTTTGTTGACTTTTTTCTAGTTTTCTCTGTTGTACCGACTATATGAACTCTGAATTGTATCAAAATTCCGTCGGAATCGGAAAATTGCAAAAATTGTTGTCATTTTCAAAGGATTTCAGTTTTTTGATAGATAGGTGCATATTTTTACTATTTCTCTAGCTCCCAATGAAAAATATTTTAATTTCTTAGGCTTTATTGGTGTTACCCACACTCACAGTGCCTATGAAGACGGCCGAATTGTATGTTTTTTCGGTTTTGTCTTTTTATTGATTATTTCGTAGTTAGGAGAACTAGGTGTCTTTTTTCTTCTAAAATAGAGGTTCTTTTTTTCGTCAATTTCTCTTTAAACTTGATTCTTTTGCGTTCTTTGGGTTTAGAACCTGTTAGTTTTTGGCCAGTAACGGTACCCCCATTTTTACCCCCTGAAGCAGGATACCTGACAAGCGGAGGTCGGATAGACCACTTCAAAATCAGTTTTTACTGTAAATTGTAGGTTGTTTAGACGCAGTATTATCTCCTGGCTGTAATGGTGTAGTTTAATAACGTTGTTTGGCATGTTTTAGAGGTTAATTTTGACAATAACAGTGGTGTCACTATAACATGTGTGTCACTTGGTACCGGACCTTGTTTTTGTAATAGCTCCTCGTAGAGTGAACCAATTTGGCTCAAATTTTGAGGATAAGCGCAGTTTGAGTCGTACTTTATATCTGCCAAAGCGCGTTTAGTTTTGATCGGCAGGTTTCGAGATATTGTCCAGGACACTCACCTCCAGTTTGACATTTTGGTGTCCTGGTGCACCCATGTTTCTACTTGTGAATCGATGAAAATAGTGAATTGAGTTTTCAGGGGTGGTTTGTTGAACACCCAGTGGGGTGGGCTTGCTCGTCATATATAGTTTATGCTCCATTTTCAGTCGTATTATTTCAGAATCATGTCTGATGCTCCCGAAATATGTCATTTGAAGCGTATCCCCAAGAAGTGTACCAGTTCTGGCAGTTGCGGCAATGAGAACAGTTCTACACCCAAGCCATGCAGTTCGGCTAATGAGTTTTATGATTTGTGATGTTTTAGATAGGTACTGCATGTATAATAGTGCTTTCATGGTCTTGGGTAATAAGCGCAGGGGGCATAAAATGCCAACCTAGATTTCCCCAAAATCACGTCAGGCTTTTCGTTGTGCATGCAATGTTTATGTGTCTTAGGCTTTATTGGTCTCAGCGTGTCTATAGAGACGGCCGATTTGGGTGTCAATTCGGCATTGTCTCTCTTTTTTGATCATTCCATGTACCGTTCATTTCATTTTGATCATTTCATGTAGTAGTAGTAGTATTATTATTATTATCATTATTATTATTATTATTATTATTATTATTATTATTATTATTATTATTATTATTATTATGACTTCGTGCATATGCCACTGGGATGTTATTCCCGCTGTTAGGTTCTAGGATATGCACGACAGTTTTCACAGATACAAATGAATGTCCATGTGCAAGGATTCTGCTCATTCCAGTTCCTTTCCAAATAGCTCCACATGTATTCAATGAGTTTCCTCTTCAGTTGCTGCTCACCTCTCCACTTGTTAGTAATTTTTGTGACTGGGCCGGGCCGTCTTTACACTGTCTAGAATAATCAGAGTTTTGGTATAATAACCAGAGTTTTGGTATAATTGGCTCCAGTAGCGAAAACATGAAATTTTGAAAAAAAAACTTTTCTCGAAAAAGTCGTCTATTATTCAAGATATTGGAAATAATACATATATTGTTTTTGTCGTGCTTTTTTATAGTTTCCTCAGTTGTACTGACTATATGAACTGTTGTTTGTACCAAAATTCCGTCGAAATCGTAAAATTGCAACAATTGTTGTCATTTTCAAAGAATTTCAGTTTTTTGATAATTAGGTACATATTTTTACTTTTTCTCTAGCTCCCAATGAAAAAATTTTTGGTTTCTTAGGCTTTATTGGTGTTACCCACAATCACAGTGCCTATGAAGACGGCCGAATCTTATGTAATCTCGGTTTTGTCTCTTTATTGATTATTTCGCAGTTAGGAGAACTAGGTGTCTTTTTTCTTCTAAAATAGGGCTTCTTTTTTCGCCAATTTCTCTCTAAACCTGACTCTTTTGTGTTCTTTGGGTTTAGAACCTGTTAGTTGTCACAAATATACGTGTCTACAGGCAAAAAGAACTAGAGTTTCTGTTTAATTGGCTCCAGTATAGAGAAACTTGAAATTATGAGAAAAAAACTCTTCTCGAAAAAGTCTTCTATTTTTCAAGATATTGGAAATAATAGATATTTTGTTTTTTCTTGACTTTTTTCTAGTTTTCTCTGTTGTACCGACTATATGAACTCTGAATTGTATCAAAATTCCGTCGGAATCGGAAAATTGCAAAAATTGTTGTCATTTTCAAAGGATTTCAGTTTTTTGATAGATAGGTGCATATTTTTACTATTTCTCTAGCTCCTAATGAAAAATATTTTAATTTCTTAGGCTTTATTGGTGTTACCCACACTCACAGTGCCTATGAAGACGGCCGAATTGTATGTTTTTTCGGTTTTGTCTTTTTATTGATTATTTCGTAGTTAGGAGAACTAGGTGTCTTTTTTCTTCTAAAATAGAGCTTCTTTTTTCGTCAATTTCTCTTTAAACTTGACTCTTTTGCGTTCTTTGGGTTTAGAACCTGTTAGTTGCCACAAATATACGTCTCTATAGGCAAAAAGAACTAGAGTTCCTGTTTAATTGGCTCCAGTATAGAGAAACTTGAAATTATGAGAAAAAAAACTCTTCTCGAAAAAGTCTTCTATTTTTCAAGATATTGGAAATAATAGATATTTTGTTTTTTGTTGACTTTTTTCTAGTTTTCTCTGTTGTACCGACTATATGAACTGTGAATTGTATCAAAATTCCGTCGGAATCGGAAAATTGCAAAAATTGTTGTCATTTTCAAAGGATTTCACTTTTTTGATAGATAGGTGCATATTTTTACTATTTCTCTAGCTCCCAATGAAAAATATTTTAGTTTCCTAGGCTTTATTGGTGATTCTCACTCTCACAGTGTCTGTGGAGACGGCCGATTCGTATGTAATTTCGGTTTTGTCTTTTTATTGATTGTTTCCTAGTTAGGAGAACTAGGTGTATTTTTTCTTCTAAATTAGATCTTCTTTTTTCGGCAATATCTCTCGAAACTCGACTATTTTGTCTTCTTTGGGTTTAGAACCTGTTAGTTCGCACTAATAATACGTCTTTATACGCTAAAAGAACTAGAGTTTATGTTTAAAATCATCCAGTATAGAGAAACTTAAAATTATGAGAAAAAGAACTCTTCTCGAAAAAGTCTTCTATTTTTCAAAATATTGGAAATAATAGATATTTTGTTTTTTGTTGACTTTTTTCTAGTTTTCTCAGTTGTACCGACTATATGAACTGTGAATTGTACCAAAATTCCGTCGGAATCGGAAAATTGCAAAAATTGTTGTCTTTTCAAAGGATTTCAGTTTTTTTGATAGATAGGTGCATATTTTTACTATTTCTCTAGCTCCCAATGAAAAATATTTTAATTTCTTAGGCTCTATTGGTGTTACCCACACTCACAGTGCCTTTGAAAAGGGTCGAATCGTATTTAATTTCGGTTTTGTCTCTTTATTGATTATTTCGTAGTTAGGAGAACTAGGTGTCTTTTTTCTTCTAAAATAGAGCTTCTTTTTTCGCCAATTTCCCTCTAAACTTGACTCTTTTGTGTTCTTTGGGTTTAGAACCTGTTAGTTGTCACAATTATACGTCTCTATTGGCAAAAAGAACTAGAGTTTCTGTTTAATTGGCTCCCGTATAGAGAAACTTAAAATTATGAGAAAAAAAACTCTTCTCGAAAAAGTCTTCTATTTTTCAAGATAATGGAAATAATAGATATTTTGTTTTTTGTTGACTTTTTTATAGTTTTCTCTGTTGTACAGACCATATGAACTGTGAATTGTACCAAAATTCCGTCGGAATCGGAGAATTGCAAAAATTGTTTTCATTTTCAGAGGATTTCAGTTTTTTGATAATTATGTACATATTTTTAATTTTTCTCTAGCTCCCAATAAAAAAAATTTTGGTTTCTTAGGTTTTATTGGTGTTACCCGCACTCGCAGTGCCTATGAAGACGGCCGAATCGTATGTAATTTCGGTTTGGTCTCTCTATTGATTATTTCGTAGTTAGGAGAACTAGGTGTAATTTTTCTTCTAAAATAGAGCTTCCTTTTTCGACAATTTCTCTCTAAACTTGACTCTTTTGTGTTCTTTGGGTTTAGAACCTGTTAGTTGTCACAATTATACGTCTCTATTGGCAAAAAGAACTAGAGTTTCTGTTTAATTGGCTCCCGTATAGAGAAACTTAAAATTATGAGAAAAAAAACTCTTCTCGAAAAAGTCTTCTATTTTTCAAGATAATGGAAATAATAGATATTTTGTTTTTTGTTGACTTTTTTATAGTTTTCTCTGTTGTACAGACCATATGAACTGTGAATTGTACCAAAATTCCGTCGGAATCGGAGAATTGCAAAAATTGTTTTCATTTTCAGAGGATTTCAGTTTTTTGATAATTATGTACATATTTTTACTTTTTCTCTAGCTCCCAATGAAAAATATTTTAGTTTCCTAGGCTTTATTGGTGATTCTCACTCTCACAGTGTCTGTGGAGACGGCCGATTCGTATGTAATTTCGGTTTTGTCTTTTTATTGATTGTTTCCTAGTTAGGAGAACTAGGTGTATTTTTTCTTCTAAATTAGATCTTCTTTTTTCGGCAATATCTCTCGAAACTCGACTATTTTGTCTTCTTTGGGTTTAGAACCTGTTAGTTCGCACTAATAATACGTCTTTATACGCTAAAAGAACTAGAGTTTATGTTTAAAATCATCCAGTATAGAGAAACTTAAAATTATGAGAAAAAGAACTCTTCTCGAAAAAGTCTTCTATTTTTCAAAATATTGGAAATAATAGATATTTTGTTTTTTGTTGACTTTTTTCTAGTTTTCTCAGTTGTACCGACTATATGAACTGTGAATTGTACCAAAATTCCGTCGGAATCGGAAAATTGCAAAAATTGTTGTCTTTTCAAAGGATTTCAGTTTTTTTGATAGATAGGTGCATATTTTTACTATTTCTCTAGCTCCCAATGAAAAATATTTTAATTTCTTAGGCTTTATTGGTGTTACCCACACTCACAGTGCCTTTGAAAAGGGTCGAATCGTATTTAATTTCGGTTTTGTCTCTTTATTGATTATTTCGTAGTTAGGAGAACTAGGTGTCTTTTTTCTTCTAAAATAGAGCTTCTTTTTTCGCCAATTTCCCTCTAAACTTGACTCTTTTGTGTTCTTTGGGTTTAGAACCTGTTAGTTGTCACAATTCTACGTCTCTATTGGCAAAAAGAACTAGAGTTTCTGTTTAATTGGCTCCCGTATAGAGAAACTTAAAATTATGAGAAAAAAAACTCTTCTCGAAAAAGTCTTCTATTTTTCAAGATAATGGAAATAATAGATATTCTGTTTTTTGTTGACTTTTTTATAGTTTTCTCTGTTGTACAGACCATATGAACTGTGAATTGTACCAAAATTCCGTCGGAATCGGAGAATTGCAAAAATTGTTTTCATTTTCAGAGGATTTCAGTTTTTTGATAATTATGTACATATTTTTACTTTTTCTCTAGCTCCCAATAAAAAAAATTTTGGTTTCTTAGGTTTTATTGGTGTTACCCGCACTCGCAGTACCTATGAAGACGGCCGAATCGTATGTAATTTCGGTTTGGTCTCTCTATTGATTATTTCGTAGTTAGGAGAACTAGGTGTAATTTTTCTTCTAAAATAGAGCTTCCTTTTTCGACAATTTCTCTCTAAACTTGACTCTTTTGTGTTCTTTGGGTTTTAAACCTGTTAGTTGCCACAAATATACGTCTCTATAGGCAAAAACAACTAGAGTTTCTGTTTAATTGGCTCCAGTATAGAGAAACTTAAAATTTTGAGAACAAAAACTCTTCTCGAAAAAGTCTTCTATTTCTCAAGATAATGGAAATAATAGATATTTTGTCTTTTATTGTCTTTTTTGTACTTTTGTCAGTGGTACCAACTATATGAGCCGTGATTTGTACCAAAATTCCGTCGGAATTGTAAAATTGCAACAATTGTTGTCATTTTCAAAAGATTTCAGTTTTTTTATAATTATGTACATATTTTTACTTCTTCTTTAGCTCCCAATGGAAAAAATTTCGGTTTCTTAGGCTTTATTGATGTTACCCACACTCACTGTGCCTATGAAGACTGCGTATTTGGGTATAATTTCGGGATTGTCCCTTTTTTGATTATTTCGTTGTCAGGAGAACTAGGTGTATTTTTTCTTCTAAAATAGAGCTTATTTTTTCGCCAATTTCTCTTTAAATTCGACTCTTTTGTGTTCTTTGGGTTTAGAACCTGTTAGTTCTCACTAATATACGTCCTTTTATGCAAAAAGAACGAGAATTTCTGATTTATTGGCTCCAGTATAGATAAACTTGAAATTATGAGAAAAAACTCTTCTCGAAAAAGTCTTCTATTTTTCAAGATATTGGGAATAATAGATATTTTGTTTTTTGTTGACTTTTTTCTAGTTTTCTCAGTTGTACAGACCATATGAACAGTGAATTGTACCAAAATTCCGTTGGAATCGGAAAATTGCAAAAATTGTTGTAATTTTCAAAGGATTTCAGTTTTTTGATAGATAGGTGCATATTTTTACTATTTCTCTAGCTCCCAATGAAAAATATTTTAGTTTCTTAGGCTTTACTGGTGATTCTCACTCTCACAGTGTCCATGGAGACGGCCGATTCGTATGTAATTTGGGTTTTGTCTTTCTATAGATTATTTCGTAGTTAGGAGAACTAGGTGTAATTTTTCTTCTAAAATAGAGCTTCTTTTATCGGCAGTTTCTCTCTAAACTGGACTCTTTTGTCTTCTTTGGGTTTAGAATCTGTTAGTTCTCACTAATATACGTCCTTTTATGCAAAAAGAACGAGAGTTTCTGATTTATTGGCTCCAGTATAGAGAAACTTGAAATTATGAGAAAAAAAACTCTTCTCGAAAAAGTCTTCTATTTTTCAAGATATTGGAAATAATAGATATTTTGTTTTTTGTTGACTTTTTTCTAGTTTTCTCAGTTGTACAGACCATATGAACTGTGAATTGTACCAAAATTCCGTTGGAATCGGAAAATTGCAAAAATTGTTGTAATTTTCAAAGGATTTCAGTTTTTTGATAGATAGGTGCATATTTTTACTATTTCTCTAGCTCCCAATGAAAAATATTTTAGTTTCTTAGGCTTTACTGGTGATTCTCACTCTCACAGTGTCTGTGGAGACGGCCGATTCGTATGTAATTTCGGTTTTGTCTTTTTATTGATTGTTTCCTAGTTAGGAGAACTAGGTGTATTTTTTCTTCTAAATTAGATCTTGTTTTTTCGGCAATATCTCTCGAAACTCGACTATTTTGTCTTCTTTGGGTTTAGAACCTGTTAGTTCGCACTAATAATACGTCTTTATACGCTAAAAGAACTAGAGTTTATGTTTAAAATCATCCAGTATAGAGAAACTTAAAATTATGAGAAAAAGAACTCTTCTCGAAAAAGTCTTCTATTTTTCAAAATATTGGAAAAAATAGATATTTTGTTTTTTGTTGACTTTTTTCTAGTTTTCTCAGTTGTACCGACTATATGAACTGTGAATTGTACCAAAATTCCGTCGGAATCGGAAAATTGCAAAAATTGTTGTCTTTTCAAAGGATTTCAGTTTTTTTGATAGATAGGTGCATATTTTTACTATTTCTCTAGCTCCCAATGAAAAATATTTTAATTTCTTAGGCTCTATTGGTGTTACCCACACTCACAGTGCCTTTGAAAAGGGTCGAATCGTATTTAATTTCGGTTTTGTCTCTTTATTGATTATTTCGTAGTTAGGAGAACTAGGTGTCTTTTTTCTTCTAAAATAGAGCTTCTTTTTTCGCCAATTTCCCTCTAAACTTGACTCTTTTGTGTTCTTTGGGTTTAGAACCTGTTAGTTGTCACAATTATACGTCTCTATTGGCAAAAAGAACTAGAGTTTCTGTTTAATTGGCTCCCGTATAGAGAAACTTAAAATTATGAGAAAAAAAACTCTTCTCGAAAAAGTCTTCTATTTTTCAAGATAATGGAAATAATAGATATTTTGTTTTTTGTTGACTTTTTTATAGTTTTCTCTGTTGTACAGACCATATGAACTGTGAATTGTACCAAAATTCCGTCGGAATCGGAGAATTGCAAAAATTGTTTTCATTTTCAGAGGATTTCAGTTTTTTGATAATTATGTACATATTTTTACTTTTTCTCTAGCTCCCAATAAAAAAAATTTTGGTTTCTTAGGTTTTATTGGTGTTACCCGCACTCGCAGTGCCTATGAAGACGGCCGAATCGTATGTAATTTCGGTTTGGTCTCTCTATTGATTATTTCGTAGTTAGGAGAACTAGGTGTAATTTTTCTTCTAAAATAGAGCTTCCTTTTTCGACAATTTCTCTCTAAACTTGACTCTTTTGTGTTCTTTGGGTTTAGAACCTGTTAGTTGTCACAATTATACGTCTCTATTGGCAAAAAGAACTAGAGTTTCTGTTTAATTGGCTCCCGTATAGAGAAACTTAAAATTATGAGAAAAAAAACTCTTCTCGAAAAAGTCTTCTATTTTTCAAGATAATGGAAATAATAGATATTTTGTTTTTTGTTGACTTTTTTATAGTTTTCTCTGTTGTACAGACCATATGAACTGTGAATTGTACCAAAATTCCGTCGGAATCGGAGAATTGCAAAAATTGTTTTCATTTTCAGAGGATTTCAGTTTTTTGATAATTATGTACATATTTTTACTTTTTCTCTAGCTCCCAATGAAAAATATTTTAGTTTCCTAGGCTTTATTGGTGATTCTCACTCTCACAGTGTCTGTGGAGACGGCCGATTCGTATGTAATTTCGGTTTTGTCTTTTTATTGATTGTTTCCTAGTTAGGAGAACTAGGTGTATTTTTTCTTCTAAATTAGATCTTCTTTTTTCGGCAATATCTCTCGAAACTCGACTATTTTGTCTTCTTTGGGTTTAGAACCTGTTAGTTCGCACTAATAATACGTCTTTATACGCTAAAAGAACTAGAGTTTATGTTTAAAATCATCCAGTATAGAGAAACTTAAAATTATGAGAAAAAGAACTCTTCTCGAAAAAGTCTTCTATTTTTCAAAATATTGGAAATAATAGATATTTTGTTTTTTGTTGACTTTTTTCTAGTTTTCTCAGTTGTACCGACTATATGAACTGTGAATTGTACCAAAATTCCGTCGGAATCGGAAAATTGCAAAAATTGTTGTCTTTTCAAAGGATTTCAGTTTTTTTGATAGATAGGTGCATATTTTTACTATTTCTCTAGCTCCCAATGAAAAATATTTTAATTTCTTAGGCTTTATTGGTGTTACCCACACTCACAGTGCCTTTGAAAAGGGTCGAATCGTATTTAATTTCGGTTTTGTCTCTTTATTGATTATTTCGTAGTTAGGAGAACTAGGTGTCTTTTTTCTTCTAAAATAGAGCTTCTTTTTTCGCCAATTTCCCTCTAAACTTGACTCTTTTGTGTTCTTTGGGTTTAGAACCTGTTAGTTGTCACAATTATACGTCTCTATTGGCAAAAAGAACTAGAGTTTCTGTTTAATTGGCTCCCGTATAGAGAAACTTAAAATTATGAGAAAAAAAACTCTTCTCGAAAAAGTCTTCTATTTTTCAAGATAATGGAAATAATAGATATTTTGTTTTTTGTTGACTTTTTTATAGTTTTCTCTGTTGTACAGACCATATGAACTGTGAATTGTACCAAAATTCCGTCGGAATCGGAGAATTGCAAAAATTGTTTTCATTTTCAGAGGATTTCAGTTTTTTGATAATTATGTACATATTTTTACTTTTTCTCTAGCTCCCAATAAAAAAAATTTTGGTTTCTTAGGTTTTATTGGTGTTACCCGCACTCGCAGTGCCTATGAAGACGGCCGAATCGTATGTAATTTCGGTTTGGTCTCTCTATTGATTATTTCGTAGTTAGGAGAACTAGGTGTAATTTTTCTTCTAAAATAGAGCTTCCTTTTTCGACAATTTCTCTCTAAACTTGACTCTTTTGTGTTCTTTGGGTTTTAAACCTGTTAGTTGCCACAAATATACGTCTCTATAGGCAAAAACAACTAGAGTTTCTGTTTAATTGGCTCCAGTATAGAGAAACTTAAAATTTTGAGAACAAAAACTCTTCTCGAAAAAGTCTTCTATTTCTCAAGATAATGGAAATAATAGATATTTTGTCTTTTATTGTCTTTTTTGTACTTTTGTCAGTGGTACCAACTATATGAGCCGTGATTTGTACCAAAATTCCGTCGGAATTGTAAAATTGCAACAATTGTTGTCATTTTCAAAAGATTTCAGTTTTTTTATAATTATGTACATATTTTTACTTCTTCTTTAGCTCCCAATGGAAAAAATTTCGGTTTCTTAGGCTTTATTGATGTTACCCACACTCACTGTGCCTATGAAGACTGCGTATTTGGGTATAATTTCGGGATTGTCCCTTTTTTGATTATTTCGTTGTCAGGAGAACTAGGTGTATTTTTTCTTCTAAAATAGAGCTTATTTTTTCGCCAATTTCTCTTTAAATTCGACTCTTTTGTGTTCTTTGGGTTTAGAACCTGTTAGTTCTCACTAATATACGTCCTTTTATGCAAAAAGAACGAGAATTTCTGATTTATTGGCTCCAGTATAGATAAACTTGAAATTATGAGAAAAAACTCTTCTCGAAAAAGTCTTCTATTTTTCAAGATATTGGGAATAATAGATATTTTGTTTTTTGTTGACTTTTTTCTAGTTTTCTCAGTTGTACAGACCATATGAACAGTGAATTGTACCAAAATTCCGTTGGAATCGGAAAATTGCAAAAATTGTTGTAATTTTCAAAGGATTTCAGTTTTTTGATAGATAGGTGCATATTTTTACTATTTTTCTAGCTCCCAATGAAAAATATTTTAGTTTCTTAGGCTTTACTGGTGATTCTCACTCTCACAGTGTCCATGGAGACGGCCGATTCGTATGTAATTTGGGTTTTGTCTTTTTATAGATTATTTCGTAGTTAGGAGAACTAGGTGTAATTTTTCTTCTAAAATAGAGCTTCTTTTATCGGCAGTTTCTCTCTAAACTGGACTCTTTTGTCTTCTTTGGGTTTAGAATCTGTTAGTTCTCACTAATATACGTCCTTTTATGCAAAAAGAACGAGAGTTTCTGATTTATTGGCTCCAGTATAGAGAAACTTGAAATTATGAGAAAAAAAACTCTTCTCGAAAAAGTCTTCTATTTTTCAAGATATTGGAAATAATAGATATTTTGTTTTTTGTTGACTTTTTTCTAGTTTTCTCAGTTGTACAGACCATATGAACTGTGAATTGTACCAAAATTCCGTTGGAATCGGAAAATTGCAAAAATTGTTGTAATTTTCAAAGGATTTCAGTTTTTTGATAGATAGGTGCATATTTTTACTATTTCTCTAGCTCCCAATGAAAAATATTTTAGTTTCTTAGGCTTTACTGCTGATTCTCACTCTCACAGTGTCCATGGAGACGGCCGATTCTTATGTAATTTGGGTTTTGTCTTTTTATAGATTATTTCGTAGTTAGGAGAACTAGGTGTAATTTTTCATCTAAAATAGAGCTTCTTTTATCGGCAGTTTCTCTCTAAACCTGACTCTTTTGTGTTCTTTGGGTTTAGAACCTGTTAGTTGTCACAAATATATGTCTCTATTGGCAAAAAGATCTAGAGTTTCTGTTTAATTGGCTCCAGTATAGAGAAACTTGAAATTGTGAGAAAAAACTCTTCTCGAAAAAGTCTTCTATTTTTCAAGATATTGGAAATAATAGATATTTTGGTTTTTGTTGACTTTTTTTCTAGTTTTCTCAGTTATACCGACCATATGAACTGTGAAATGTACCAAAATTTCGTCGGAATCGGAAAATTGCAAAATTGTTGTCATTTTCGAAGGATTTCAGTTTTTTGATAGATAGGTGCATATTTTTACTATTTCTCTAGCTCCCAATGAAAAATTTTTGAGTTTCTTAGGCTTTAATGGTGATTCTCACTCTCACAGTGTCCATGGAGACGGCCGATTCGTATGTATTTTGGGTTTTGTCTTTTTATAGATTATTTCGTAGTTAGGAGAACTAGGTGTAATTTTTCTTCTAAAATAGAGCTTCTTTTTTCGGCAGTTTCTCTCTAAACTTGACTCTTTTTTGTTCTTTGGGTTTAGAACCTGTTAGTTGTCACAAATATACGTCTCTATTGGCAAAAAGATCTAGAGTTTCTGTTTAATTGGCTCCAGTATAGAGAAACTTGAAATTGTGAGAAAAAAAACTCTTCTCGAAAAAGTCTTCTATTTTTCAAGATATTGGAAATAATAGATATTTTGGTTTTTGTTGACTTTTTTCTAGTTTTCTCAGTTGTACCGACCATATGAACTGTGAATTGAACCAAAATTCCGTCGGAATCGGAAAATTGCGAAAATTGTTGTCATTTTCAAAGGATTTCAGTTTTTTGATAGATAGGTGCATATTTTTACTATTTCTCTAGCTCCCAATCAAAAATATTTTAGTTTCTTAGGCTTTACTGGTGATTCTCACTCTCACAGTGTCCATGGAGACGGCCGATTCGTATGTAATTTCGGTTTTGTCTCTTTATTGATTATTTCCTAGTTAGGAGAACTAGGTGTATTTTTTCTTCTAAATTAGATCTTCTTTTTTCGGCAATATCTCTCGAAACTCGACTATTTTGTCTTCTTTGGGTTTAGAATCTGTTAGTTGTCACAAGTATACATGTCAACAGGCAAAAAGAACTAGAGTTTCTGTTTAATTGGCTCCAGTATAGAGAAACTTGAAATTATGAGAAAAAAAACTCTTCTCGAAAAAGTCTTCTATTTTTCAAGATATTGTAAATAATAGATATTTTGTTTTTTGTTGACTTTTTTTCCAGTTTTCTCAGTGTTACTGACCATATAAACTGTGAATTGTACCAAAATTCCGTCGGAATCGGAAAATTGCAAAAATTGTTGTCATTTTCAAAGGATTTCAGTTTTTTGATAGATAGGTGCATATTTTTACTATTTCTCTAGCTCCCAATCAAAAATATTTTAGTTTCTTAGGATTTTTTGGTGATTCTCACCCTCACAGTGTCTATAGAGACGGCCGAATTGTACGTAATTTCGGTTTTGTCTTTTTATTGATTATTTCGTTGTTAGGAGAACTAGGTGTCTTTTTTCTTCTAAAATAGAGCTTCTTTTTTCGCCAATTTCTCTCTAAACTTGACTCTTTTGTGTTCTTTGGGTTTTTAACCTGTTAGTTGTATTGAATATACGTGTCTACAGGCAAAAAGAACTAGAGTTTCTGTTTAATTGGCTCCAGTATAGAGAAACTTAAAATTATGAGAAAAAAACTCTTCTCGAAAAAGTCTTCTATTTTTCAAGATATTGGAAATAATAGATATTTTGTTTTTTATTGTCTTTTTTGTACTTTTCTCAGTTGTACCAACTATATGAGTCTTGATTTGTACCAAAATTCCGTCGGAATTGTAAAATTGCAAGAATTGTTGTCATTTTCAAAGGATTTCAGTTTTTTGATAGATAGGTGCATATTTTTACTATTTCTCTAGCTCCCAATCAAAAATATTTTAGTTTCTTAGGTTTTTTTGGTGATTCTCACTCTCACAGTGTCTATAGAGACGGCCGAATTGTATGTAATTTCGGTTTTGTCTTTTGATTGATTATTTCGTTGTTAGGAGAACTAGGTGTCTTTTTTCTTCTAAAATAGAGCTTCTTTTTTCGCCAATTTCTCTCTAAACTTGACTCTTTTGTGTTCTTTGGGTTTAGAACCTGTTAGTTGTATTAAATATACGTGTCTACAGGCAAAAAGAACTAGAGTTTCTGTTTAATTGGCTCCAGTATAGAGAAACTTGAAATTATGAGAAAAAAACTCTTCTCGAAAAAGTCTTCTATTTTTCAAGATATTGGAAATAATAGATATTTTGTTTTTTTATGGTCTTTTTTGTACTTTTCTCAGTGTAACCAACTATATGAGCCTTGATTTGTACCAAAATTCCGTCGGAATTGTAAAATTGCAAGAATTGTTGTCATTTTCAAAAGATTTCAGTTTTTTGATAGATACGTGCATATTTTTACTATTTCTCTAGCTCCCAATCAAAAATATTTTAATTTCTTAAGCTTTTTTGGTGATTCTCACTCTCACAGTGTCTCTAGAGACGGCTGATTCGTATGTAATTTCGGTTTTGTCTTTTTATTGATTATTTCGTAGTTAGGAGAACTAGGTGTCTTTTTTCTTCTAAAATAGAGCTTCTTTTTTCGCCAATTTCTCTCTAAACTTGACTCTTTTGTGTTCTTTGGGTTTAAAACCTGTTAGTTGTCACAAGTATACGGCTCTAGAGGCAAAAAGAACTAGAGTTTCTCTTTAATTGGCTCCAGTATAGAGAAACTTGAAATTATGAGAAAAAAGCTCTTCTCGAAAAAGTCTTCTATTTTTCAAGATATTGGAAATAATAGATATTTTGTTTTTTCTAGACTTTTTTCTAGTTTTCTCAGTTGTACCAACCATATGAATTGTGAATTGTACCAAAATTCCGTCGGAATCGGAAAATTGCAAAAATTGTTGTCATTTTCAAAGGATTACACTTTTTTCATAGATGGGTGCATTGCTTTTTTTTTGCTTTTGTTCGCTTTTGGAATACCAAGACCACCCAGCCCCGGGTATCAGGGGACACCACCAAGTGTAAACTGGTATGACCCACCACATTTGGCATAAGTGGGACCACCCAGCCCCGGGTATCAGGGGTTTTTTTAGCTCTTAGGGGTTAATTTAGGCTCTAGGTTAATTTTTTTAATCAAGATTTTGCCACTCTTTCTTTGTTTTAGAACCGTAAAGTCAGCCAATCTGATAAGGAAAACGCACTGAAGAAAAGAGGCAATAAGAAACGGGTCCAGAAGACCAATCTCTACGCAAAAGCTATTTCCCTTCGCTTCAATTGTTTTCACCCATCCTCCTCTGATGGACTAAGAGCGGCAAAGAGTGAACTAATTGAGCATTATCCACTAATAAAAAGTGTGTCTTTCCTGTGCTCAAGGAGAACCGAAAGTGGTCTGAACGGTTGGATGAACTTTCGCAACCCTTCCGATTGCGAAATCACAAAGCAACAGATGACAAACCAGCCAATCAGTAAAATTGAAATACTCAAAGATGGAGACGTTAGTAAACCATGGTTCAAAGAGTCGATGATCTCCCAACCAGTTACCTTTAAAAAAAACGAGTGGTGTTGCCTGATGTCGATAACTTTTATAGTAGTGATGTGATGAAGTTTCCATGCAATAATTCTACTTGGTTTAGTGAACGTAATTGATTATTTATACGAATAAACGTGTTCATTTCATGTTTGTCTTTATAAAGGTGTATCAAAGAGTAGCTCCTTTTACGTATGTGCGCAATTTAGGACTTTGTGGCTTTGGTCTCAAATTTTTTTATTGTTTTTAGTAAAGTAGGACATTTTGAGTCGCAGTGGCAGGTTTATTATGGTTAGTCGGGGCAGTTATTTTAACACCAGAACACCGGAGTTTGGGAATTTGAGGCTGAATTAAGTTTAAAGTCTAATCTTAGCGCAGGTTGTGTGAGATAATATTAGCGACAGGCCAGATATTTTTGTTTTTCTTCGAGGATGCCTATATAATACTTGCTTCATTTTTGAACTACCATACGTTGTCTTTTGTAATTAGAATCTTTACTGATCTTCAGTTTCAATCAGCGAGCTGCAGAAGCTAGAAAAGGCACTTCAGCGCCTTGAAAAAAGCACAAGACGATGATCAGAGAATGAGCATCGATTGTTCGTGGGAACAGTTAGAAGACTGAGAAAGAAACGTGATGTTGCTGTACAGAGAAGTAGAAATGAGCCGGTTGCCGTCCCAAGTATACCGGACGAAAATGTCAATCCCAATGATTTGCCATCGGCAGGAACTGAATCAAAAGAGTTATATCTAAAAACAGCAGTTTCGGCTACACAACTCGGGATTAATCTGGCTATCGAAAATTTTACTGAGGACGAGCTAATCAATTTTATTGTCAGCCCACAAAAAACATACCGTGATCCTTTAGACAAGAACAAAATTTTGCAAATTAAGAATCAGGTGAATTTTCATTTTCCCGGATGCTGGCCAGAGGCAAGGTGTGCTATAAATCAAAAGGGCAGAGACCTAAAAAGAGCAAAGTTGAGATCAGTGAAAGAGCCAGCTGCGCAGCCAATTGCTGAGAGTGACGACTCCTCAAGAAATCTTGATAACATTGATGATTTTCTTGGAGCTAAGTAAATATTGTCAACTTTGTAGTTCGCGTTGAATGAATTTGTAAATTTGCTCTGCCGAATTGAAGTTGTTGAAATATGTTTTACAAGTCACATTTGAGCTAGTATGAAAGTAGATTGAAGCCAGTGAAGGCATCATTTGTGTATAGGCGGAAGAATTTTCTAGATTGTGTAATTCTTATCACCCAATTGTTATTCTTGAATTTTTTTTCCAGAAATGGCAATGTTTCCAAAGGCGGTTACTTTTCTGGGCAGTGACTCGAATTCCAAATTCGAGTCACGCGCGTTTAAACGATAAAAAACTGCTTGAGAACTTCCAGGGGATAGACTTTTTGTTTTTTTTTTGAAGACGGAAACTATAGAGAAATTGGCCTTGACCATAAGGCATGGCCGGACAAAATGAGCTACACATGCCGTAGCCAATTAAAGAAGGGAGATGTTCTCAGACTCTATTGGACGAACAAGTTTTACAACGCTCGTTTCATTACCAAAGGCGATAGCAACTTTATAAAAGTTGTTTGCACTCAAATGGACAACAGGTTGGACAAGGCCAATACATCAACAGAGAAGGCGAATCTCTCCTTTTCTGCAGAAACAGAAGCCGCGATCGAGACAATCTCGCAGCAAAGTCGAAAACGGCCTTTGAGTGAATTGAACCTGTCATGCATTGACCCAAGTGCACAAAGAAAAAGGCCAAAGACTTCAGGAGATCAGGAAATTGAAGTTGTCCGAACTGTCAAGGAGTCCAGTTCGTCGAATGCCCAAAAAAACCTTGTGCAGTCAAAACTGAAAACAATCTCCACGATGAGTTTGCCGAACGAAAGCGCTGATGAACAGAGCGATGATCAGTGTGAAGATGCCAATTCCACTATTCCGCAAGTTCAACACGGAAAGAGTCCAACTATTTTTGATGAGAACAATGGCAATAGCCAGGAATCAGAAATCGAAGAAGTTGAGACCGAAGGTGAAGAGGCAATTGATGCTTCCAGTGACACTTCGATTCTGAACAGAGTGTGTAAAGCGATTCGCTCTGTAACGAAGGTTATAGACAATCAGCGCAGAGAGACTAGGGAGCTTAGGTTATATCTCGAAAATGAATTGAAAGCTGCGACCCCTGCTCCAAGTAGCGTTGTTAGTGAGGTCTCCAATGTAGAGAAACGGCAAATTTTTTTAAAAGGAGAGGACATGTCGCTGGTCGAAGGGAAGACTGCAAAGAAATATGGAAGGAATCTGGCGAGGAAATATTTTACAATTGAAGAGCTAAACGACCGAAGAACCAATCCTAGGAAGTCAACATCCCTAGCATCACTTGATGGAGAAAAATTGCAGGAAATTAAGGAGCTAATCGAGGGACGGTTTCCGGGCGAATTTATGCAGGCGTGTGATGCAATAGACGATTTGGGGTGCGATATCAAGAAAGATATTATTTGAAAAAGTAAGAAAGCTGCTGATTGAAATGATTGTAGTAGCAGACAGGAAGCAGAGTAAAAATGGCTATCGATGTCTCATCTGACTTCAGACGTCTACCTTAACTTTTCCATCTTTGTTGTATCTAATTTTAAACTTTGTCTTTAATGTTGGTTCTAATATAGCTTGTGCATTGACAATTATTTGGATGAGTATTTGATGTTCATAGCTCTGTTTTCTTTTCCTTAACTCTTTCATCATTGTTGTATCTTATTATAAACGGTGTCTTTAATTTTGTTTGTAATATAGCTTGTTGCTAGTGCATTGACAATTAATCGGATGAGTACTTGATGTTCATAGCTCGCAGCTTCACAAAAAATTTACGCTATCAATGTACTTTGATTCTTTATGCAATTTGTTGCTAACAATATTGAAACTAGTTGTTGCCGTAAGTTCTTTTCGTGCTCAATGCTAAAGTTTTTGTCAAATTGGTTTCCCTGATTATACCAGTTCAAACTTGTTGCTCAATTAAAAAATTATTACCATTTCATTTTTTCTGTAGAATTGAGGTTTTCTTGGTCGTTCTAAATTTTTTCATAGTTCGTTGAAATATTTAAGTTTAAATGCAATGGTTGATAACATTGCTTGGACAGATCTTGCTCAAGTCGACGCAGTCCTTACAGCTGAGCTTTTGGATAACGGGAATGTGCAAACGCATAAGATTCCAAGTGTTGGTCCAACTGTCTGTGAGTCAAACCGAAAAAAACTTGAAAGCCTTATAAGACGAGATTACTTGAATTTTCTAGAAAACTTCGATCTCCAACCCGGGGAAAAATCATTTTCAAAAGACGCTGCCCATACAAGTTTAGGCGTATTTGCCAAGAAAAAATTTATTTTTAACGAAATTTTGTTTGGTTTAACTGGCTTCCTTGCTCCGATGCCTTCGTCTGAAATCATTGCGGGTGTCAATGATGTCTCTATTTTTGATCATTCGACGGGACCAAAATTGATGCTCGGTGGTGTTTCGTTCATTAATTCCTCATGTAGGGAAAATTCTGTTTATGTGCCTAACAGGTGCCGACCAAAAGTGCAAATTCGCGTTACTGCTATCAAAGGGATAGAAGTCGGAGAAGAAGTTACTGTGCGGTATGGAGGTGACTTTTTTGGACCTGATAGAATGTTCTGTGAGTGCCCACATGCTGAATTTCATGGTGCATCGTCTGTTATACTCCATAATTGGACAAGATCAGGAAAATTCAAACCAATTATACATTACCCCGAGACCCCAGTGAAAACAATATCAACTTTGACTCCGAAATCTGGAGTGATTTCGCCTCTTTCAAGCGCCGAGAAATCAGAAAGTCACAACTCAAAGCGTAAATTTAAAACTCGTAGCTTTGCAAGCTATGTTAGCAGAATAAAACCAAAAAAGTCTCGTTACCTCTCAAGAAAAAAAGACTTCTCGTGTCAAGCTCTGGATCAAGCAGTGAAGAGCTAATGATTTCCAGTGAGGAAGCCGGCATCGCTCTACAAGAGGATTTTGCAAACACTGATTCTCCTTCGCCAGCACCGATTGAGTTCTCTACACCTTTGTTGTTGCGTCAAGTTGACAATTTTGTTGAAACTTCTAGTTCAGAGTCCTCAAACAGCTCAACAGAAACACCGTTGACAGAGTCAGAAGATGCGCTATGTGATGGATCACGAGTCTCGATGCCCGATTTTGTGGAGCAGTTCATTGGCATTGCTGATCAATTTGCATTGAGTGAACGAGCTGTCAAATCTCTTTTAAATCTGGTTGAACGTTCCTTGCCTTCTAAGAACAATTTGCCGAGTTTTTATCGTCTGCAACAGATGGAAGTCAATTCCAACACTCTAGAAGAGGAGGAATTACCGAATGGAGTAATTTTTCATTTGAACGTCAAATCTCAATTAAGCGCTTTGATTGAACGAAACATCGATTTAATTTATTCCAAGAATTGGCAGCTGCAGCAAGATATTCACTTGGAGCACAAAGAAAATTACCAAGTTCTACACTTTAGTTTGAGCACGGACGGCGTTTCGCCTGCGAAGTCCGCAAAGTTCAGTTTGTACCCAGTTTGGTTGATGTTGCTCAACTTGCCGCAAAAGCGCAGAGTTTGTTATCGTAATCTTTTATTAGTATCTTTGTTTGGGGGCAACAGCAAGCCTGATTGCTCATCACTTATGAAAAACTTGATTTATTTTGTTCACAGTTTCAACCATGAGCGCGTTCTTCTAATTGGGGACCAAGAGTTCCAAGTCGAAATCAACATCCGACTTGTTACGGTTGATGCTGTCATGAAAGCCCCACTCGTAAACCAGACCCAATTTAACAGTTTGTACGGTTGCCCCAACTGCCTGGTACCAGGCCAGAGCCATTCGTCTGGTACGCCTTGGATCTATCCATACCAAGAGAGCAAGTCGGAAATGAGGACAAACAAACACCGTTTAGAAGTTTTAGCTAAGAAGCCTACAGAAAAAAAAACCTATCTTTGGTTTGAGAGGCGTGTCTGCTATTGAAAGTTTAGTATCAGTTCCCGAAGACGTGGTCATTGACTATATGCACCAAGTTTTGCTGGGTGTTGTGAAGAAGACTGTTAGCAATTTCGTTCGTCAGAGAAATTTTTCGGCACAACAGAAGGGGCTTGTTTCCCGTCGGCTTACACTTTGTAGACTGCCTTCTCAAGAACATAATCGTCAGTTGCGTCCACTTGACACGCTCAAACTTTGGAAAGCCTCTGAGTTAAAACTGTTTCTTCTATATGGGTTTTTATCTTTTCTCGGCACAATATCTGATCAGTTGTTTATTCATTTTTTCTTGTTGAGTACTGGAATTCGTGTATTATTAGAGCCTAAATTGGAGAAGGAGATTGATATTGCTGGGAAATGTATTGACTGTTTTCAACGGCAGCTATCGCGGTTCTACGGTGACAAGTCAGAAACGTACAATGCGCGTAGTTTGGGTCATCTTGCGGACCAGGTGAAACGTTGTGGCCCGCTGTCTGTGTGTTCTACTATTGCCTTCGAAGCAGCTCATTTTCAATTAAAAAGAAAACTTGGTGAAACAGTTTCGACCAAATTATTCAATCGTTTAGCTGTGAAACGGCGTCAAAGAATTTTCTATAGAAGAAAACCGTTTGTTGAACAGGCTATGAAAATTGGACCCCTATTGCTAAAACGGTGCAAAGATGTTCAGGCTCGAATTGGCATGGTAACATCCGTCCTCAAAACTTGTTCCTCCTTTTCTAAACACGGGAAAAATTATCACTGCCACACGTCAAGCTGTAGTTTTGAAATAAATGGTTCGTGCGAACATATTGTTATGATTAATTCTGGTGAGGGAATTAGTTTTGAACAATTACATGCGATTTATGTCGATCTAGATAATTTGTGCGGCGTTGTTCAAGTAAAAATGTTCGAGTCTGTGACTGCTTTAAGACAAAATTTACGTGACCGTCTCACTACTCTTGAATCAAGTGTGGATGTTATTGAAATGGATTTGGCAGTGGATGAAGTATTAGAGATCTTAGAATCTCTTGACGATGCTCATTTTGTTGTCGGTTCTTTGAAAAATGAATTAGTTGAAGTAGACGTAATGAATTTGGTGGCACCGTGCATCCTGCGAGTTGTTGGCGTTTTAAATTTTGTGTCAGAACTGTGTTGCGTCTTCGAGAGAGATTGACTTGTTATATTTTCTGCAATGTAATGAAAACTGCTGATATAAAATAAGATGATAGAACTAGTGTTGTACATGACAGAGGGCTTGTACTCAAAGCCTCTTTAGTGTTCTTATTTGTTAAAAGCAATTGGTGTCTGTTGATCTTAGTGTACGTATGTTATTACCAGTTGTTTTCTTTATAGCCTTGACAGGAAGTCTTATCTGTTTGTAATTGTACTTTTAATTGGAGTGTTTTCTCCTGTGTGGAATGCTTTGAAAATGAGGCTATTATACTTGTGGGTTACACGCAATACTTCTCCTGTTTTAGAGAGAAATTATGCCTAGAAATTATACTCGAACAACTAAAAGAAAATATTCGCAGTACGATCTCGACACTGCTTTGTATCTTGTAAAGCATGGGGACTACGAAATTTGTGCTGTTGCTGAGTCAATCGGGGTACCTTATTCGACTATAAGGAGGAATGTCAAACGTTCCAATGAGAATTCAAAGTGTGTGTTCACCCCAGCTCAGGAGTCAGATTTGAAAATCTGGATCCAGAACTTATGCGTTTCACAGAAGAAGGCCTTGAAACAAGTTCTGGGAAGTGTGTACATGAGGGCAAAGGCTACGGAAGTGTCAGTGCCAAAGCAGTGGGAGGAAAAAAAGAAGCTGGTATCGATTGGTGGAGAGGCTTCTGTAGTAGGCAAAAGTTCAGATTGCCCTTTCCTACCCATCGCTGCGTGGCGTGCAAAATAAATGTAAAAAACTCGGAAATCGATTTCATTTGCTGCAGTAAGTGTAACAGTTTTGCCTGTGAAAACTGCATTAATATCTGCCAAAGCAGAGCTTTGTGCCAAAAGTGCTTTGAAAGTGTTCTGCTCTATATTGTAGAGTCAATGCGCTGTTATCTTTTGTGTTAAATTACTGAACTAACCATACAATGAAATATGTGTTTTCGAAATTGTAAAATTTCTCCGATTTGATCTTTCTATTTTCTTTACAAGTATTTTTCTGCCAATGTGCTTATGAGAGATTTGCTACGGTTTTGGTTGCTGACTTAGCGTTGCAAATGGGGTGAAACGGACCCCAAAAAAAATATTTCCGTTTCGTCAGTGCAGAGACATTGTGTGCAAAGAACCCTAATTTGGGATGAAGATGTGGCACCACAGGTCTTCACTATACATTAAATTAGACTGGTTACCAAATACGGTAAGGTTTTTGGAAAAAATGCCCAGCAAACTTGTTTCAATTTTATTTTTTTTTCAAAATAATGAGTTTTTAAAGATGTTTCTGACAATTTCATCTTGTGGAATGGGCAATGGGTATAAAGCGGTCATAGAAACGTGCTCTTTTGGCTAGTGGTCCATGAAAAAAAGTAACAGTTTTGCAACAATTGTTCTGGTTTACATTTAGGAAAAAAATATCAATGGATTCTATGATCTTCTCGGCCATGATATCAGACAATTACTCCAAAAAAAATCCCCAGCGGGCCTTAGGGCCCACTGGGGATTTTTTTTGACACCCCACTATCAGA
This sequence comes from Convolutriloba macropyga, assembly GCF_964194025.1. NCBI lineage: Eukaryota > Metazoa > Xenacoelomorpha > Acoela > Convolutidae > Convolutriloba > Convolutriloba macropyga. The sequence continues at coordinate 2,045,614 of NC_134468.1, forward strand.
GGACTTTGTGTGCGTCATTTTGCGCTAATAAAAACATTGCTGCGGTTTTGGTTGCTGACTTAGCGTTGCAAATGGGGTGAAACGGACCCCAAAAAAATATTTCCGTTTCGTCATTGCAGAGACATTGTGTGCAAAGAACCCTAATTTGGGATGAAGATGTGGCACCACAGGTCTTCACTATACCTTAGATTAGACTGGTTACCAAATACGGTAAGGTTTTTGGAAAAAATGCCCAGCAAACTTGTTTCAATTTTTTGTTTTTTTTTTCAAAATAATGAGTTTTTAAAGATGTTTCTGACAATTTCATCTTGTGGAATGGGCAATGGGTATGAAGCAGTCGTGGAAACGTGCTCTTTTGGCTAGTGGTCCATGAAAAAAAGTAACAGTTTTGCAACAATTGTTCTGGTTTACATTTAGGAAAAAAATATCAATGGATTCTATGATCTTCTCGGCCATGATATCAGACAATTACTCCAAAAAAAATCCTCAGTGGGCCTTAGGGCTCACTGGGGATTTTTTTACACCCCACTATCAGAGGACTTTGTGTGCGTCATTTTGCGCTATTAAAAACTTTGCTGCGGTTTTGGTTGCTGACTTAGCGTTGCAAATGGGGTGAAACGGACCCCAAAAAAATATTTCCGTTTCGTCATTGCAGAGACATTGTGTGCAAAGAACCCTAATTTGGGATGAAGATGTGGCACCACAGGTCTTCACTATACATTAAATTAGGATGGTTACCAAATACGGTAAGGTTTTTGGAAAAAAATGCCCAGCAAACTTGTTTCAATTTTATTTTTTTTTTCAAAATAATGAGTTTTTAAAGATGTTTCTGACAATTTCATCTTGTGGAATGGGCAATGGGTATGATGCAGTCATGGAAACGTGCTCTTTTGGCTAGTGGTCCATGAAAAAAAAAGTAACAGTTTTGCAACAATTGTTCTGGTTTACATTTAGGAAAAAAAATATCAATGGATTCTATGATCTTCTCGGCCATGATATCAGACAATTACTCCAAAAAAAAATCCCCAGCGGGCCTTAGGGCCCACTGGGGATTTTTTTTGACACCCCACTATCAGAGGACTTTGTGTGCGTCATTTTGCGCTATTAAAAACTTTGCTGCGGTTTTGGTTGCTGACTTAGCGTTGCAAATGGGGTGAAACGGACCCCAAAAAAATATTTCCAATTCGTCATTGCAGAGACATTGTGTGCAAAGAACCCTAATTTGGGATGAAGATGTGGCACCACAGGTCTTCACTATACATTAAATTAGACTGGTTACCAAATACGGTAAGGTTTTTGGAAAAAATGCCCAGCAAACTTGTTTCAATTTTATTTTTTTTTCAAAATAATGAGTTTTTAAAGATGTTTCTGACAATTTCATCTTGTGGAATGGGCAATGGGTATAAAGCGGTCATAGAAACGTGCTCTTTTGGCTAGTGGTCCATGAAAAAAAGTAACAGTTTTGCAACAATTGTTCTGGTTTACATTTAGGAAAAAAAATATCAATGGATTCTATGATCTTCTCGGCCATGATATCAGACAATTACTCCAAAAAAAATCCCCAGCGGGCCTTAGGGCCCACTGGGGATTTTTTTTGACACCCCACTATCAGAGGACTTTGTGTGCGTCATTTTGCGCTAATAAAAACATTGCTGCGGTTTTGGTTGCTGACTTAGCGTTGCAAATGGGGTGAAACGGACCCCAAAAAAATATTTCCGTTTCGTCAGTGCAGAGACATTGTGTGCAAAGAACCCTAAATTGGGATGAACATGTGGCACCACAGGTCTTCACTATACATTAGATTAGACTGGTTACCAAATACGGTAAGGTTTTTGGAAAAAAAGCCCGGCAAACTTGTTTCAATTTTATTTTTTTTTCAAAATAATGAGTTTTTAAAGATGTTTCTGACAATTTCATCTTGTGGAATGGGCAATGGGTATGAAGCAGTCATGGAAACGTAGTAGCTCCCAAACAAAGTTTGAAGCAATTGTTTTGGTAGCTTGTCTTTTGCTCATTATGCTAAATCGATATGTTAAATATATGTTTTTTTATATAATACTATTATTCTAAGGTGAGGGCCTCGGGCCCGCATGAGGTGCACCACCCCTCCCTGCCCCGTTGAGACGCCGGTTAGTCGGTTTCCCCCCCCTCTGGGCTTTTGTGCATCTCAAGTTGGGGATGTCTTCTGTCTGGTTTATAAAAATAAGGTTTTCGTACGGATGTTTACGATTATTTCAAATAGGTACTTTTAAAAAGAGGTCTTTTTGTTTAGGTCATAGAGTTGTCCAAAGTGAACCCTGATAAGATCCGTTTTTCCCTGTTTTCCTGTGGGAAATCCTATTTTTCCCGAGAACGCTGGTAAGATCTGGGGTTCTTCCCGGTTTTCCTGTTGAGAATCTTATATCCCCCTGAAACCCTGATAAGATGCAGGGAAAAAACCCTGGGTTTTCCTGGTAAGTTTCCCTGGTAAGAAAACCCGAAATTCCCTGAAACCCTGATAAGATGCAGGAAAAACCCTGGGTTTCCTGGTAAGTTTCCCGCTTTTTTCCCGGTTTCCCTGCCAGGAAACACTGGTTCCCGGAAACCCTGCCGGGAAATGCGGGATCTTACTCAATCTTTGCATATCTTACGAACCCTGGAAAGTTTCCCGGTAAGTTTCCCGGGACTTTCCCTTGTTTTTCCTGGGTCTTGCCGGGAAATTTTCCGGGAACTTATTAAGATTTCCGGGAATCGGTGCACTGGGATGTTATTTTTTGTGGAATTCCGCATCATATTTTTCCAAAAACAATATTTAGTTTTCCCGAGTTTCCCGGCATATAACCCCCTCCCCGCCAAGAAATATGCATCAGTATTCCGGAGTTTCCCGGGATGCCCAAAAGGTATCGGTTTTCCTGAGTTTTCCGGCAAATTCCCCGAAAATATACCATTGTTCTCGAATTTCCCTTTATTTGTCTTGGATAAAGAGCAAGATTCCAAATGAATAAATTTCCAGGTGATCATTAAATTCTCCTGATCATTTTTCCGCGAAATGTAAGATTCATGGGAATCTGGACAAGATTTACGGGATTGGATACACTGTGAGGTAAGAGAAAACGGAAAAAAAAAGAAACGAAAAAGTTTTTGCCTGTTAAAACTGTAGAATACTGTTAAAAGAAGCAAACACAAATTTTTAAATTGCGGTTGTTGGCAGGTGGGGCAATGGTATGCGGGGAGGGAGGTAATAGGGGTTTTTTGGGGTGGGGAGAGGATTCTGTCGTTTGCATAGAGAGAAAGGATTGGTGTCATCAAAATTTATAAAAAATAACTTTTGACCTGGAATTACACCCGCAGTTCCTAATAATCGTGATTATAGTATAAACTACTTTTAGAGGCATTAAAGTCTATTGATTGAAAACGGTAGTCACAGTTTAAAAATAGAGATCAATGTTCGAAAAGAACAAGTCAAGGCTGAAGTCAAGATTGAACCTGCTTCAGCTAAAAAACACCTGTAAGATACCATTCTTCGAGTTTAGAAAAACCGATACTCCTGTTAAAGTCGTAAACACTGCAAGACTAAAATACTTACAAACTCAACAAAAGTCAGTTCACAAGAGAAATCAATAACACTCAGTCGAGATTGTCTTCGTTAAATGGTCCACAACTTAAATCATATCGCATGCTATTTTGTATTATTTATCTCAAAATACAGCTGCCTATGGAAAACTGGCCAACTTCTATATGGATTTCATTTGTAAGTAAGCATGTCAAAAATAGATTGGTTAAAAAATCCAGACAAACATCTAAAGTTATATTGACCAAAATTGGCTTCTAAAACAAGTAGATTAATACGTAATATTGAATTTTTTGCGTTTACTCTTTTTCAATGAGTGTACCATTCCAGTTTGATAAAGAAATTTTATTTTGAAAATTTTTAAAAATATAATAATCCTTTAGTGTATTCCTCGACAAATCTTTGGAATATCCTTTGACGTTGTTGAAATGTAAAAAATGTAGTTTTATATGAGAACGTCGCTTATTACCCACAAAAAATTGAGTTTTTAACCTTCAAGTCCTGCAATGGGTGAAATTATTCCTTCTCAAAATTTTACTGGTTAACGCTCCTACTGTTAAAGGGACTGGTAATTTGAAAACATTTTATGGGTAATTATTCGTTAATTTATTTGTTAATCTCTTCAATTTGTATAAGATCCGTGCTATTGATTTAGCAGAGATCGGGCTTAAAATCAGGATGCTAAAAATCGGCGACTGTAGAAGTGATATTTCATACCAAACGTTTGAGAAAAATTGACATAAAGAAAAATGGTGAATCTGATTCATTGCTAATTTATGTAAGATTTCTGAAAAAAATACAATCGGACGAAGAAATTTTTTCAACCTGTTGCCGCTTAACTTACATTCTTACGAGTTTTTCTCATCTTAAAATTATTTTCTAAGATAATTTCTCATAAGTTATCTTTCTGGAATATTTTACCTGTTATTCGCCAGGAAGGTTTATTTTGAGCTGCATCAATTATCAGCCAGAACAATGGTAATAATAACCTCCAACCGGACGCAAAAATTAGTGACATGTTTTAAGTAAAGCAATCATCAACCTGTGGGTTTAGTTGAACACACTGTTTCGTTCATCACATTTCGTAAGTGAACAAATTCTGACTCGATTACCGACCGCCCTCTTTTTTACATTAGACGCTCATGCTTCCTCGAGGTCAAAATCTTCCTTATTTTCTTGGATTTAATTTAATCTCGCTTGCGCGTTCTATAGCTGCGTCGTTTTAAGCAATGATTAGAAAAATAATTCTCTGACAGTTAAGGCATGTTGCTCAAAAGTACTTAATTCTTTTTCTCAGCTCGCAATCAAATTGGTTGTGTACCCCCCCCCCCCTCAACCTTAGCCTTAGAAAACGCCTTAGAAAATGTTGTTAATGTTTTAGCCAAGATTTACATTTTTGTGATATAACTGAAAAAATCTAACAAGACTTTAATAATCTCGTTAGGTTCTTGCAAAATTTAAATCCACTCATCAATAGTGATTTTAGTAATTCAGCGTTCATTAGAGACATTTTTAGATCTGAAGTCATCCCGTACTTCACGCCAAGTCAATATCAGTACTGGGCAAGTCTAATTGCAAGTCTAGGTATCAGTATTGATTCAGAGCTATGATCATAACACATTTAAGACTTTTCAGTTTTGTGCAAGTCTTGGCCAAGACTTGGCAAGTCTTATGTATGATTTTAGTTGTTCAACTTTGTTGCGCTGGTTATCCGCGCCGAACTTTTGATGGGGCCAGCAGCCAACACCGATGCTTTATATTGCAACAGTAAAAAAGTTAAATCATTAATTTTGTCAGTTTTTCTTCGAAGACTTCAAAGATTAAATGCTGAAAACTTTTGTTTTCAACATTTCAACTTGTAGAGACTTTTTATTCCATCCTCTGTTGATACGAAAATGATCTTGAAAAATTTGAAATTTTCAAAACCATTATTGAATTTTCAAGTGTTGCACAATTTCGAAAATCGGAAAGTAATGTTACGCTATGAAAAGTATTGTTGATTGCTGCGCTGTGATGAAATAAATTGTGAAATTTCTCCGTAAAAATTCCATCAACTCCGCACGCACATCCCCAACCACTGCTGCGTGTATCAACACATCTGATCAATTACAATAACTCTTTTTAGTCTTCAAGAAATGCCAAGACATTAATGTCTGTAAGAGCAGTAAACATATGTAATTTTTGTACTTGTATGAGGCATGACCTTAAGCTCTTACAGACTAAGAGTGAGTGAGAGCTTATTTTCGGTACTTGATTTCAGTATTTGTCGATATTTGAGTTCAGCCTTTATAATAATAGGTTGTTGTTTCGGAAGGCCCAAAGAAGAGAGCTTAGTAATGTAACAAAAAAATCAAATTTTTGAACAAAAGGACATTGAGCCGTCAATATATTTTGTTTACTTCGAAAAGTTGTATATGTGCATCACGCCAAAGTCAAAATATCTGATCAGACTCAGTTAGTTTTCGAAATCCGATAAAGATTAAACACCATTTGAAATGAAATTGATAGTTTGAAGAGAACCAGAAATTGAATTCAAATGCTTTTTTATCGCTTTTAGGAAAAGTCAACAAGCCGATCACTCCCACCCATTGTACGTTTTCTAGGCTGATTTCCTTCACACTATGCAGGAGGGTACTTCAGAAATTCGTTTTTACATAAAAGACCATCGGGGAATATTTTGCAACCCAGCTCCAGGTTATTAGTACTTAAAAACGGTCAATTAGTTTTTTGATACTGTAATGTAAGAAAAGAAATGTTTGAATAAGAGATATGGGCTAAACAGTTTCAGAAAATATAGACATGTGGTCTTATCCGTAGCAGTATCAAAACAAAAGTTGAAAGGTTATTAATTTGTTCCCAGTTGAGAAAAAAATGCAAAAGACAATTTATGGAGATTGTAGAAAGGTTCAGATTGCAGGTCCAGTTTTTTGTTACAGGTCCTGCTTGTGCTCTGAATCATGTCTGGCGTGTCTTGAACTGTTCCGTCTCTTCAACCTTCCTTGTCCGCACTTTTGGAGCTCAGAATAAATGTGTACAGATCTATTACACCTGCAAGAATCATGCAAGTTCTGAGTCATCTTGCAAGTTTCATGCAAGATTTCAATCACCGGGATCAGATGTAACATTATTCAGGCTTGAATTTCTCCAAGAATATCTGCTTTGAATTGGTCCGCTATCTGCAAACAGCGCTTCATTTGATTTCAAGTTTCTATTACCTAAATGCAAGGTTTTCAAACTTGTTATTTGTCCATACTTTGCCTGGGAAATAAAATGTGGTTTATACATTAGACACGTCATTGAGTTTCAGTTGGAATATCAAAGGGCCGCTAATTCAAACATTCTCTGATATCTATTTCATTCGCTGACATGCGTCAAAGAAACAAAAAGTCTATTTTTTAAATTAAATTTTAAAGCGAAACTAAACAGAAACGTGTCAAAATGACAGTCCCTGCTTGTGCTCTGAATCATGTCTGGCATGTCTTGAAATGTTCCGTCTCTTCAACCTTCCTTGTCCGCTTTTTTGGAGTTCAGACTAAATGTGTACAGATTTATTACACTAATGTTGTTATTGTCCAAAAAAATTGAATTTTTTACTTTTGGGACTGCAAATAGTGAGAAGAAAGCTCCCAACTTTTTTTCGCCCGGGCCGTTGTGTCAACTCTAAAAACGCAAAATTATGTATGATTGGCGTTGAAAGCGTTTAATTTATGTAAGAGCAACGCTTGACCGTCGACCCTACATAAATTCAACCCATTCAACGCCAATCTTAGATGTTTTGTGTTGAATTTAGCGTAGAGCCTTCAAAATTTTCGTTGAATTTAGCGTAGAACTTATATAATTTGCATTGAATTTAGCGTAGATCTTTCATGAACTCAATGCACCCAACGCCCATCTTACATAATTTGCTTTGAATTTAGCGTAGATTTGGGGGGTGGGGGTACGTGTGGGGGTGGGGGGTGGGCGAGAGGGGTGGTGTTGGGGGGAGTGTACGTGGCGAGGGGTTTGTGCAATGGTGGGGTATAGGGGGTGCGTGGGGGGGAGTTACGTGTGGTGAGGGAGAGGGTGTAGGTGGGGGATTTGCGTTAGGTGGGGTACATGGGGGTACTGTGTGTTAGGGGGAAGGGGTGTGGGGTTCGTGGGAGGGGCAGTTTTTGCGAGTTGAAACGACAGAAATGGAGAGTCAAAATTGAAAAAAAAATCGATTAAGATTTAAATTGAATTCAACGCAAAATTACGAAAAGTCAACGCTAAATTCAACGCAACGTTTTGTAAGATCTACGCTTAGAAACGCAAAAACTGTGTGAATCCTAATGTTACACTTCGATTTGTAAAGAGTGCGGTTCCTAGGAAAATTAAGGTTCTGTGGCACAGTGGTAGAAGATGCGACAAGTAAGCACGAGGTCAGTGGGTTTAGTCCCATACCCAGATTTCTGAGCTTTGTTTTTTTTGTAAAATCAACGCTAAATTCAACGCAAAATATGTAAGATCTACGCTAAATTCAACGCAAAATATGTAAGATCTACCTTAAATTCAACGCAAAATAAGTAAGCTCTACGCTAAACTCAACGCAAAATATGTAACATGTACGTTAAAGTCAACGCAATCAACGCAAGATTATTTAAGAAAATTGCAGAGAATTTTCCGACTTGTCAACGCTAGTTGCCGCTGATGTTACATAATTTTGGCCAAAATCCTCGACCAGGGCGATTTTTTACAAGTTGCAATGCTATAACAGGAAAAAACTGCGAAAAGAAAAAGTCAATTAGAATCAGTTCTGCTGATCGAAATGCTGGTGATAATTATTTCATTTGGTTTTCAGTTAGTTATAGCTTCCATAAATACTGAAATAACTTTTGCAGAACTTGCAAGATTCTGGCAAGAGTTTGAAAACGGGCCAAAAAATTTTTTATTGATTTTGGTTTTGTAACTTGTTTAATAAAAAATAATTTGCTTCAAAGATGTTTTCTAAAATATTTGTAACCTGATTTATTTTTTGCCTTTATTGATATCTTGCAAGATTCTTGCAAGAATCTTGCAAGATCTGAGTCATCTTGTAAGATTCATGCAAGATTTCAAACCGCTCATCGCCAGGGATCAGATGTAACATTATTCAGGCTTGGATTTTTTCAAGAGTAACAGTTGTCAATTGGTCCGCTATCTGCAAACAGCGCTTCAATTTTTTTTTCAGTTTCTATTACCTAAATGCAAGGTTTTGGAAGTCGTTATTTGTTCATATTTGTGCCTGGGAAATATAGTTTGGTTATGACAATTGACACGTCATTCGGTTTCAGCTGAAATATCAAAGAGAGCGCAAATTCAAACATTCTCTGAAATCTATTTCATTCGCTGACATGCGTCAATGAAACGAAAAATCTATTTTTTTAATTCCTTTTTAAAGCGAAACTAAACAGAAATGTGTCAAAATGAACAAGTTGCAAAGCTGCATTGAAAGCATAGAAACATTTGTGTGAAGTTTTAAACTTCTTTTCAGACTTCATTGCTGAAAAAAACGATAGAAAATGGAGTGTGCTTAGCCGAATGAGCGGTTAGCCGAACAAGAAAGAAATTAAATTTATATAGAAAAGTTGTCGTTACCACATTTCAACCAAAATTTTGCTAAAAAGTGATGAAAATTTGCGTTTTATGCATTGGGTATCAAATTTGTGGCACTGGATGTTTTTTATGACCTATTTTAGTGTGATCTTAAAATTGCGATCTGTCCGCACTTAAATAATTTACGGGTGAAATAGGGGTGAAATAGGGGTGGAATTGCGGTGAAATAAAGGTGGACTTAGAGGGAAATTCCGATCTGTCCACTTTAAGAATTTACGGGTGGAATAGGGGTGGAATTGTGTGGAATAAAGATGGACTAAGAAGGAAATTCATATTTATCCACTTTCCACCCTTACCCCTGATTTTCAACGGTGGAAAACTTTTTACACTCCTATCACCGATATTTAGCTGTTCATGCCTCGACCCGGGAACTGACCATAACGCGAGAGGGGGGGGGGACTAATCAGCTTTATTTGCCATTTTTTCTCATTCTGCTAGATGCCCATTCGGCTAGATGGGCGTCCTCACTCACGGAGACAACTTTGGTAAAATATTTATACAACTTTGAACAATTTTTTCCTTCTCAAGTTTACAATAAGGAATAATAAACAAAACTCGGCGTGTTGCAAAAAGTTAATATACTTTATTTTAGTGGCATCAGTTTGGGAGAGTTTTGTTATCTATGCGACGCGCATATTGTAGACAAAAGTTGAATCTAAAGCAACAAAAGCTGCGCTTCATTTTTCCACTGTTTCATTATTCGCTCAGCTTCCATTTCAGTTGATACCATTTGGTGAATAACTAACTAATTTAATTTAACTCAAATGGTAAGTCACTTCTAAAATTTAGCCTCAAATTCAATATGGATGGTTTAAGTTTAAATTGCGGCAACTTCTGCGCCGCGTGTACTTCAAAATTGTTCTAAAAATTGGCATTAATTGCATCGACGGCAAAACAAAAAAACAACTTAGCTTTTGCTGAGATAATTGTTCTAGAATCTTGCAAGTTTTAAATAATCTTCCATGAATCTTGCAAGTTTTGAATCATCTCGCAAGAATTTTGCAAGTTTTGAAACATGTTTCAAGATTTATGCAAGTTTTGAGTCATCTTGCAAGTTTTGAACAATGAATCTTGTAAGTTTTGAATCATCTTGCAAGAATCGATCTCGTAAGTTTTGAATCATGCAAGAATCATGCAAATTTCGAATAATCTTGCAAGAATCTTGTATTTTAAGATCATCTTGCATGAATCTTGCAAGTTTTGAAGCATCTTGCAAGTCTTAAATCATCTTGCAAGAATCTTGTAAGATTTGAATCCACTGATCATTAGGGTTTCTATCTTCTATACTCCAAAAGTGTTTTCAGTAAATCAGGTTTTGGGTGGTGACTACAAAATGCGAAAAAGATTTATTAAACTGATTTCACTTACGGATTCGAGTACTGAAGAGAGATCGTCTCCAGTTCTGAATTGGTATTTAAAAGAAGCAAGTATGATATACTTACTTCTTTTAAATTCAGAACTGAAGACGATCTCTCTCAATAGATGTTTTGAAACAAATTGATTTTAGAGGTTTTAATTGTGGAATGTTTTATATCGCAGAGTGGAGAGAAAGAGAAGGAGGCTATCAAGTCTCTCTTAGACAACGAGGATGCTATCAAGTGCATTGTGGCCAACATCATGCAGGAATTCGATAAGGTATCCTTAAAGTTAAAGATTGTCTTTGAGATTTTAGTTATTTTTTTTATAAAATTGCTTCCCGAGTCGAGGATTTTCCCCAAACTTAACAGGGAAAATAACAGAGTTGAAAAAGTGAAAACACAGAATATTTCACCGTTAGTTATCTCCTTACTAAGGTTGGAGAAAGTGTAATTTAAAATTAAAGATTATAATTACTGCAAAGATCGTGGTCTGGGTCTCGTGACGTGTCTTGATGACGTATCTCAATTCTGACGCAGTCAATTTATTTGCCATTTGCAAGTCTCATCAACCATTTTATGTCAAATATCGATCTGAGCTGATTTAACTAATTTATTAGAGCGAATTTGTCGAATGCACTAACGGCATCTTGGATAATTTCAATGATTCTTCAATGATTTCAGAAAACACACCAATTTGTGTCTATGAGCGCAAATTTTTAAATTCAGGAGAGTTTATTTTCGCTTTAGGACAAAAACGGGTCATTAGACAAAGACGAGACGAAGCAGTTGATTAAACATTTCCTCTCACAAAGCGAACTAGTAAGTAAACAATCGCTTCCCATAAAAAAATTGCTATCCATAAGAGAGACCCTTCATTTCCGTGGAACTGCTGTACTGGATGCATTTGTTTGAATTTTGCCTACAGGATTTCAAAATCTTTCTTCGATTGGAAGTTTGGGTGCTTTTTCGTACTTAATTTTTGCTTGCGTTTATTTTGCCACGCTTGTTTTTGCCGTTGTTTTCAGAAATGTTTCAGATAGATTATTATAATTAAATTTTTCCATCACATTGTTTTACTAGAAAACATTTGTTTAAAACTACTGAAATAATCATTTGAGAGGTTAATCGCTCGTAAGGTAGAATATTGAATTTTATTGAAAGTTTGGGCTCTCTCTAAATTTTGATGATGCATGAATCAAATATTTTTTCACACTTTATTTCCAACACATTCGATTTTTTTCCAAATTTTCAACAGTTTCATTTGCCGTGGGAGGGTCAAGTATATACTTTTTAACTCTCCCAGCCCAATTTCTCCAATTTTTGCTGAGAATTATTGCTTTTAAACTACTGGGTATAAAATTAACCGATCAGTGCTGAAGAGAACATTCAACTTAGATTCCCATTACCAGCACGCTGTAGTCCCCCAAACTATTTTAAAAGCTCTCAAAAAGAATTGAAAAAAAAGGAAAGTTCAAACGGAATGCCTAAAATCTATTGGTGGGCATCTTAAGCTGGATTGAGTTCCAAGCACGACGCAAACAACCCTGAAATGGTCGATGAAATAACGGCGTCAATAGAAGTATGCAGCACTACCATTGTCATGCAGTCGTGTTGTGCACGCGAGGTTTATAACTTTCTACCAGTTCAATTGGGCTTTAAATAAGAAATTTTTTACAGATAGTGACTACAATCAGAGCCTCATTTACAACAAATTGTTGCCAATCTGTTTTCTTTTGGTTTGAAATGATCTTCTTATGCTTAACAAAGTTTACAACTGTGATACTGCCCTTAAGTTTGATGATTATTGGAAAGTTTTCAAGGGACCACGCAGTAACCGTTCTGCAGCAAAACAATTTTTGAGAACACATTTTAATTAGACGAAAGCAGTCAAATTGGAAGAGTATATTGTCCTGAGAGTTGTGAAATATGCAAATGTTCTCACCCAGTGAAATGACATCTCAACTTTTGACTGGACATGTCCAACGGTGTTATTTCGGAACAGCTGAACTCTCTGTTGAACTTAAAGGCTGTGAACTTTAAATACTATCAGTATCCTGTTAATTGGTCCTGTTTTTGTAATTCATTAACAAAGTGATTCCCGCATCGCGGATACCAAGTCAATTTAATAATAAAAATAATAATAATAATAATAATAATATTAATAATAATAATAATAATAATAATAATAATAAAAATAATAATAATAATTATAATAATAATAATTCGAATTTTGGTTTGAAAATCGGCTTTCAGTTTTGCATTCAAACTGCCCAATTAGAGTTCTAGAGCTATCTTAACCAGTTTGCATTGTTTTACTTAGGGTTAATCATTTAATAGGCACAACGTCAATATGCCAGCTCAATTGAGATTCTGAGAAAGAACTACTCTTAATAGTTATTGTGATGAAAATTGTGAATTCAACACTATCAAAATAGATTTGAGTGGTAATTGTACTTGTAGGGGTGAAAAAATGTCAAATTGTTTAGTTGACTATGGGGTTCCAGTTTTGAATCGATGACAATTTCTAATTATCTGCTCGTTGAGCGCCCGTTGAAGAAAATTTTGAGCTTTATTGGGAATTTTTATTCTATTGAATCACTTCAGTTAAAAAGTCTCTTTTTTTATATGCTTCCTAAGCTTATTGTTCAAATTGTTCACGAAGTTCTCATATTTAGGGGGAAAAATTTGTCCTTTTCATTTCTTCGAGGTAAATTATTCAGAATTGTCTTAAAAAGTGCTTTTAAACTATAAGGCATGAAAATAGCTTAACAGTGCTGAACCCAAAAGAAGAAAGAAAAAATGCGTTGAAACCGGAACCCAATATCTGTGGGTTGTCATGTATAGCTCGTTAGAATTCCAAGCACAAAAACACGCCAAACAACCAATGAACTGACCAGTAAAAAAAACGAGATCAAAGATCAATAGTTTGTCCTCGCACTACAATTGGCGTGCATTCAAGTTGTGCAAGTAGCCTTTATCTTTACAAGTTATTCGGAATTTGATTTTAAAATGTTTTTTTTTTTAATTTTGCCTTTAAATCGGTAAACCAGAATTCAAGAGTTATTTTTATTTATTTCCAGTTTCTTAGGGTTAAATTGGTTTCGCAATTCCGAAAAATTTTTCAGATCAATTACACAGATCAATTATAGCATAGTCGTTCTAATTTAAGATTTATTACAGAGTGCCTGGATTGGTCTTAAAAATCTTGAGTTTTGACAAATAATTTTTGCTGTTCAAGACAAACATGTGACAATTATTTTTATCTCAGTTCTAAGGATTACTGCATATTGTCAAAAATTCATGGCATATATTGCACTTAATAGAATATGCCTCTCCTCACATACCGTCCTCCCATCACTATCGCCAATTCAAATCTTGATCTCACCCCGTAGCCTCATTCCAGCCGTAGCACTTCTCGCTCGTAGCAACCAAAGCTCGCCTTCCACCCTCTCATGTTCACTCCAACCCTTCTCAGACCACCATGTTCACCATTCTCCCTCAGTTGAACTAAAGTTAGTATCCCCATGCCTCAGCCAGCTACTGATGAAGCCAATCACTTGTTGTTTGAGAGCAATTAGCCTCGGTGTCGTTTTTTAAAACGCGGCTTTAAATGTTTTGTAAAGATTGCCGAAATTTATCGTTGACTTTTTTAGTAGAGAAAATTGGCCAATTCGCTACGAAATCATTGCCAGGTTTCATAGTCGTTGTTGAGAAAACTAACTGACAAAAGGCAACAAATAAAAGTCCTCCTAGTTTTTGCTGACAGTTGATATTTTACAATAGAAAGAGCAGTTTTCATAGGTTGAAACAATTTTTAGACAAAGTTCGTGCTTTTTATTTTGACCTAATGTCTTCGTTGAGAGAAATATACTCAACATAAAAAAAATTATTTTGTGGTTAAAAGTCTCAACGGATTACATCTCTGTTGCAGTCACTATTTCTTAAAAACAGTCCTTATTTTTTCAAAACCTATGTTCAAAACCAAAACACAATAAGTTACTGCATAAAAGTTTTCATGCTCATAGATTTTTTTCATTATAATGGCACCATAAAAATCAATTTTGTTTGACATAAGAAGCAATAAGAAAACAATTTTTATCTGTTTACTTCAGAAGCAAAGAGAATTTTCGATTTTGAATTTACAAAACGGTGTTATTATGTGCTTGGTATCATATTCCAATGCATCTGATCTCAAATGCATATATTTTGAGATTTTTTTATAACTTATACTCAAAAAAGGCATATCAATGTTGAACCCATTCTTTCGTTTCTTCATTTTGTTTGTTGGAGCATTTTCTGTGTTTCTCCATCTTAATCTTTTTTTAAAAATATGGGACTATAAAAATGTGCCGATTTCAGCTTTATTGCATTCTGGTGTTTTCCCAAACATTAATTATTAACTGTTTTTCATTCCATTTGCTCATATCCAAAATTTTGCACTTCTGTGGAGAATTTCCTTTTTAAAGGAGCTTAGATGTTTGAACATTTACTCGTCTGGAAGCTCTAAATTAGTTGTAATTCATTTGTGGAATGCGTTGTTTTGTAATATACATACGACGCTCTGGAAGTTCAAAACTGAATTTTAACTGATGTACTAGCTCTTTCCTTAAAATATTTTTTTGTTATGTACCAAATTTAGGTCAGTTCACACTACTAAAGTCTGAGTAACAAAGGCGATTAAAATTGATAAAAGTCGGGCAGACTGAATTAAATCACTCTTCAACAATTTGTCAGAAATAATGTTAACACGTAGCAATTGATAGAAGTAACAATTTTGTCAATCTTTTTAAATTTTTGACTTCAACAGTTTTCTATTGTGACAAACACACAAGCTGCATTAGAGGAAATAAGCAAATTAGCTTTTAACATTTAAGTAGCCAATTGATATCTTGTGGGATTTTTTTCCGTTTTTTTGGTGTGATTAATAATTGATGAGATTTAAAACTGAGGTTGACTAAATTTTGCTTTAAGAAGATCGTATTGCTGTCTGATATTGTCAATTGATCTTCCAGCTACCTCTTGATTGCACGTTCATTAGATGCACCGCTTTTTTGTATAAGTTACTCGAAAAGCCTTGTTTCTTGTCCTGTTTGAATTATTTTCCGTTATCAAATTCATGGAAACCTTTTAAAAGACAAGTTCATGGTGTGAAGGGCGCATCTTTGATTCGCTCGCCCCCCCCCCGTTCGCTCGCCCCCCACCGGCGCTCACAACCAAACCTACTCCCCATGCTTACCCCTTCAATTCTGAGGTTAGTTTTTGCGAAATTTGTAATTGACTTTAAAAAACGATCTTTCGCAATCAATCATTGCTAAGTTTTTCATGGTAATTTGTAAATTATCTATGTTTAGAAGAGCATACAATTTTTTTCTAGCTTAATATATTTTAGTGGATCCAATCATATAAAAAAGCGAAATATTAGAGCGGCTTACTTGCAGGCGCCCTTACAGAACACATGTCTAAGCTTTTGCTCGGGCTTTTGTTTTTTTTTCCTGTATCAATGTTTCATTGTTTTCTTTTGTTTTAAGTGCGACGAGGCAGATTTGCAAATTCCAGACGAGCTCTACAACAACATTTTCCAAGCATACGATGCTGACGGTTCCGGATCAATCGACCAAGATGAGTTAGGAGGATTTATCAAACAACTACTAGGAGAGCTGCTTCGAGATCCTGAGGATGCCTGAATTTAAAACTAATAATATAATATTGATGTCTAGTTATAACAACTGTTTTACAAACACCGCACTCGCTTCTTTCTGACCAGGGCCAAGGGTCAATTTGAAACGTATTATCAAAAATTAATAATTTTGCGTCACCAAAATACAAAAGCAGACATTATCCCATTTTCCATTCAAATATTCCCTTCTGTTCTTAATTTTGTTGAAATTGCCATCTTTATTTATGAAAGTGACCTCTTGACCCCGGTAAGATGGAAGCTTCACGTATAAGAGTTTAATACTTCAGAGAAGGTTTGGATTGTTGTTCTTTGCAATATTATTATCCTACACGGTTTTCGTATATCAATCTTTTTCATGACCGTGACAATGAGATTATGATTAAAAGTTAGCCGGTAAGATTAGATGATCAATTGCTTTTGATTTCAACGCGTGAAATAAAACCTGTTGTGAATAAAACCTGAAAACATAAGTAGTCTAAATAAACTGTTTTTGATCGAGATGACGTTGTTTCATTTTTAAGTGCGTCCAATAATTGAGCTTTTTTTCATATCAACAAAAACTTCATACTTCTTACATCAATTCGCAAAAAAAAACATTAACTTTGCACGTCCGAACTGCAATGATGGACGATATTGAACAGCACTCAAAAACTGCACCAATATGCTCTGTTAAAATATGTTCTTGTGAACAAAAACATGAAACTTTTGTTGTGTTTTGCTATTGTTCAAATGAGAATCAAAGCAGACATGCATTGTTGAATTCAAGAAAGAGTATACGTCGCTTATACAGTCTTAGGAAATAGATAGTCTAGGTAACAGAGACCCTTATTGTTTCGGATCATGTATTGTGGTAGAAAAAAAGTTACATACGTCTGATTTTTTTTTATTAATCATGTCGGCGCTAAGGAGCGAAAAAATCTTGAAATTTCAGACTTAATATTTAAGAGATTACTTTAAAGCTTTCTCAACTCAAACAGAAAAGATGGTCAATTCCATCTGATCTTTTACCGCTTGCTAATTTTTTTTTGCTAGAAAATGTCTTTTTTATGTACAAAAATACACAATCAACTCGACTTAAAATCAAGGTCGTGCGCTGTGCATTCAGAAAAATTTTCCTCGAAAAATGTGCTTGCAGGCAAAATATGGAGTCGAAGTACCCACAAATTGTCAAAAGATCTGCAATGCGTTTACAGCTTTTTTGGAAGACAAATTTTAGAAAATATTTTGCTGCTTTTCTAGAAAAAAAATCTTTCAAACTCTATAAAAATAACAAGGAGTAAGAGAAATTTTTTAAATCTTGTTTTTCGATCAATTGAGACTCAATGTGGAATATAACAGAGAGTGGAGTTTCATATTAAGTGCTTTCACATATTACAATTTAGCTGTTCAAATAAAGTTTGGGCATGATGAATGTTCGTATTGCCAAGTCCGACTAATTATAAAAAAAGACAAGATATTCAATTCCAAACTGAAAGTATATAGTGAAAGCGAACTCAAACGAAATGTAAAACAAATAATCCTAATTCAAAGTAGCGGTTTTAATCAGAAAACTAATTTTGACAAGTGTAGTTGGGTAAATAGTAAAAAAAGGATTAAATCAAAAAATTTTAAAAGTTTTCCACTTTATGTTAGTACGCTCCAATAAAAGAGTAATAATATATGCACTGAATGCTTAAATTCACTAGCTTTCCTTATAAATTTCAGATAAGCAGTGTTTATTTGTTTCATTGTGTTGACCCACTTTAGTGGGGGGGGGGAACTATATACTCAAATGTTTTTTCTTCTTCAGTCAATTTTGGCCGATCGATATAATCATCGTAGAGAGTTGTGAGTGGTATCATTAGAAAACTTAGAATATGGAAATAAACAGAACTTTTTATATATTTGCATTTTACATGGAGATAAAGAGACATTTTAGACTGATTCGCAGACATTTTACACTGATTCTTGCTTTCTACAGGGAGTTACTGAGGTGTAAATTTTTGTGAATAGTATATGATGCTCCGTTGTTTTTAATCACATTTTCCGTACTTTTAATCAAACTTTCGTTAATTTTGCTGACATTATGCTAAAATTATTAACAGTAGTGTTATTGATTTGATCTTTAAAAATAAAGGAGGGTTGCTGAATTGTTCGATTGGAATTTTTGGCTGGAATTTAAGCTAAATTTTTCAAAATTCAGACTACATTTTGCGTAAACAATGGGACCAAACATGTTTTTTTGGCTCAATTTTTTTAAATTAACCAGAAATAGACACCTCAAAACAGCGCTCGTATTCTTCTTAAGCTCAAAAAGGAAGCAATTTGTACTCTCGCTGCCTTTCAGAGTCTTCTGGAGTTATATCTTTGCCAGTTTTTCGCAATTTTAAACATTAAAAATTGATCTAATTTGCAACCAATTGAAATATTGATTGCTTTTTTGGCGCGCCGCAATATCAGGGTTGATTTTGATTTCACCATGGATCATTACGGTAAACAGAATTTAAACTTTAGTCGTGCGCGGGCTTTTTTTCAAAATTTTTCTGCATTTATTGATTTTTTGTAATTTATGTAAGTTCGAATCAGAGGAATTCATATATCAAAGGAAATTTTAACTAAAAAAGTTATTGTGGTTTCAGAGTTAAGCTCATGGTTCTTTCGGCTCTGAGCAACTGTTTTTGTTAAACTTTTTGTCCGGGACTTCTTGTCATTTGCTTTGATTTGGTATACTTTTGTAATTTATAGTCCAATGACTTATTCTCCTCTTGCAAAGATCCGATTGATTTTTTTGAAGACGTATAAATAAACCTAGACGATGCTTTCAATTGTTATCTAATGTCTATTATGACTTTGAATATATTTGTTTTAAGATAATGACGTGAATTTTTGAACTTTGCCAATATTTTATCTTGTTTCTCTCAACTTCTGGCGTATTCTGGGAAAAAAGCGGCGGAAACCCATTTCCTGTGAGTTGCAATTTAATGTCTGTAAACATTTTATATTTAACTAATGCTTTCTTGGATTTGATACTGCGATTTTTCAATTTTTTTCGATTTTTGAGGATGATTGCACATTTTATACGTCAATTTTGCTTCCTTCTCAAAGTACAACCATATTGACAAGTCCAATTGAAAGAAGCATAGTTGCACAAATGCACAGTGTTAAAAAAGGCGTTTTTGAATATGTTATTTGTTTTTTTATGAATATTTTATGCTTTTGGGCCGAAACACAGTTCTCTAGCAAAATTTAGTGGATTTTTTCAAAATTGTTTCTATGTTTGTCTTCTTTGTTATTGTAAAACATATAACTGATAGTAAAATGTCTCAATTGCTTTCCAAGGATTTATAAATGAACCTATTTAAATATTTCATTTTATATCTGAATGTATTATTCACTTTCAAATTAACTTAAAAAAACTAACTAAAAAAAGTAACTCAATCTCACTACTAAGAAGTCTCAAATACTTTGGTGATATGAACATTTTTTTCTCTGTTAGTTATATTTTTTGACTGATGGCTTGGACATGCATAAAAAATTGGAGACTTTTACACTGTTCAACTTTTGGGTTTCATTTTTTTGTTGTTTCTCCGTAGTCCTTTTATAAAGAAGAGATGTTAGATGGTCCAGAATACACATTTTAGATAGAGCCTTGCAAAATTTCACAAAATAATTATTTCGGCGTTTAATTTGGTTATGGTTATTGAGCATGGATCTCACTAGTTCTCCAGAGGACAATGTTTAAGAACAATTTGGCTACACATATTCAAAAAATTCGTCTGAATTTTTTTTAAAAGTTTTGTTTTATTTTCTTTTTATTGTGTTCGAATCTTTTTCTCCGCAAATTCTTTTTATTAAAAAAAACAAGAAAATGGAGTAATTTTTTGAAAGATTTCATTTTAGCGATGCATTGATTCGTTAGATCTTTGGGATCTATTCTGTTTTGCCCCCCCCCCCAGTGTTTTTACGCCCCCTATACAAATTATATGTTGTTATATAGCACGTTACTATGTAAGAAAATAGCACGTGCTCCTGGGGGCGTGAAAAATATAAGCTCATTAAGGTGGGGTGGGGGGCAAACAGAATAGATCCGAACTTTGTCATAAATCGTTATGACTTCCTACCATTCATCTTTAACTGTCTCATCTCTCTCACCATTTTTAAGGATTCATTTTTTGTCAACAAATATTTTTCGAGCTGCTCGGACATGTAGAATAATTAAAATTTTTTCCAGAGGTCAACCAGTAAAAGTTGAGCTTTGCCGTGTTGTTTTTAGTTACAATGGTTGCAAACTAAAACATTATCACAATTACAGCTTATATGTTCAAATTGTTTCACAGATAGTCAAGCGTTGTTTCAAACTCTCGCTTACGACAAACCAACAAATTTGGAAAGTTAAAATTTCATCTATTATATCTGAACAAATAAAACAATCTCCCTTTGTCGTCAAAGTTCATATCCAGCCAAATTTCAGACTTCAAATTAGCCAATTCTGGTCGAATTAGTCTCAATTTGTCCAGATTCTCTTTGAACACGTAGTACAATTTCAAGATCAGCTCGTTAGTCTGTTCCTTTCCGTGAAATACTAAAGTTTTCATCTTGTCATCAGTGACCTCGAATGTCATGCTGAGGGTTTTGGCAATTAGATGTTCATTTTCCTTCTTCAGAACTGCGATTTCTTGGGTCAGCGCTCGATTTTCCTCTTTTTCTTGGGAATACAGCCTGAAATAATAAAAAAGAAGATTTAATCCGCTCATAACTTAAAACAGAGTGCTTATTTCTTATACAGGAGAATTTCAGAATAAAAAAACTGAAAAACATAATTTCAGGGTTTGGTGATGAATTTGGTGTTTTGAATCTTTACTTTTATTATAAACAGGAGAGCCGCTGATTAAACACTGTATGTTGATTTATGTTGACAACATTTCTCACTTTTTGAGCTACAAGCATCGCTTGTGATGAAACGCTTGCCATTTCGAACGTCTAGCCGCCTTGCAAAATAACAATTTCGTGCAAAAGTCTTGGAAGATTTTGGCTCTCTTGGATCTCGATCTTAATGTAAGGATCCTGTTCTTTTGTTCTGGTAAACTGAAATTCAATTCGAGATAATTTGAGGCAAGAGATAATGGCAAATAGGTCTAAATTGTAAGGTAAAAAAATCTGTTAATATAAAATTGTTTGTTTTTCATATTACTATGATCTGGGTCTAGGAAATAAACCCCCACGGATAAAAAAAACCCACTTAACTTTAGATAGAAAATAAACCTCCACGGAAATAAACCCTCATTTTAAAATTGAATTTCGGTCGTGATCATTTGCTCGGTTGTGATAGTTTCATATCAAGTCCCACGGGCCGCTGAGGCATGGCCAAACGCACTAAATGCGCAGATCTTTAAGAATAAAGTGGGGGTTTATTTCCGTGGGGGTTTATTTCCTATCTAAAATGAAGTGGGTTTTTTCCGTGGGTTTTTTTTTCGCAACCGCTAGGATCCGGGTTGTTAATTGAACTTCTTTTAACACATGTAACAGCTGGATAAAAATTGATTACTAACTTCAATTTGCGCTCCAACTCTTCAATTGCCTTCCGTTTTTCTGCAATTTCATTTGCATCTGCTCTGTTCGACTTGACCTCTTTTTCCAAAATATCCACTCTCTCCATCAAATGCTCATTTTCAGCCTTCGTTTTGGAAAACACGACCAATTTTTGTTGAAGAGATTTTTCATTGTCATCCGACTGTTTAAGTCGTGCTTTGAGCCGTTCAATCTCGGCTAGGGCTTCGTCTAACTCGGCTTTGAGTTTGGTCGATTCGGTTTTGAGCCGATCTCTCTCGTCTTTGAGTTTGTTTTTGTCTGTGTTGATTTTGAAGATATCATCTTGTAGAGTGTTAAAGTCTGTTTGTAATTGCACTTTTTGCTCCTCTAGTTTTGATATTTGACTCTAAAAATAGATTTAATTTAAAAAATAATGCACAAAAAATTGTTTTTACGTGGGCCCTATGCAGGTTTTGGGGCTTTAAGCACCAAAATTTTCACAAAATAACATTAGAACGCATTGTTTTTGACATTTTTTCAGTACTTATCAACAACCAAAGCTAAAGAGAGTGGGCTAAAAAACATATTTGGTCCCATTTTTGACAAAGAGAGTCTGAATTTTGAGTAATATAGTATAAATTCTAGAACAAAAACTCGGATCGAACAATTCAGCAACCCTCTTCTATCTTTAAAGACAAAATCAATCTCATTATCAATAAAAATTTTAACATATTTTATGCAAAATTGACGACAATTTTTTCAAAAACACGGAAAATGTGAAATGAAAACAATGGAATACCGTCTCCTATTCGCAAAACTATAAACCTCGATGACTCCGTGTAAAATACGAAAATTATCGAAATCTTTTTAATTGCAAATTCTACACTGCACGGGCTTTCTAATGATACCACTCACAACTCTCTAAGATGATTATATCGATCGGCGAAAATTGACTGAACTAAAAAACCCATTTGGGTATATAGTTCTGAAGTGAACTGAAACCATCTAAACTTTTCAGTGTAAATTTTAGAAAAGTCACTTACCCCGTCGAAAAAAAAGTTGGCGTAACTATTCGATGGAAAGTTTAAACTTGATGAAGTAATGAGAGATTTCGCGTAAACTGGAAGATTCCCATCACTTGCCGACATAATCTACAAATAATCAATAATTTATTTAACAAACAAACTCTGATAATATAATAATCAATTCTATGAATTGTTTCTGTAAAAACAACAAAGAAGGTTAAGCTGTCAAATAAAACAAATAAACGGAACCACTAAAAATGTAAACACCCTCGCAACGTATAAGTAAAGTGACAATGACGTAACATTTTTAACCCTTTAATTGGTAAGCTAAATTTGGTCCGAAGGTCCCCGAAATTCGCTATAAGCGAAATCCTCGACTACCGAACTTGAATTACTTGAACTTTAAAATTAGAAATTTCCAACTTGTACAGTAATTTAATCACCTTTTCATCGCTATTTTTGGCACTTTTCAACTTCTTTATCTCATCTTCGAGGTCATCGATGTCTTTATCTGCTTCTGTCAGCTCTTTTTCCAGACTCAAATTCTGTTTTTTCACTTCTTTCAATTCCCTGTCTTTTGCCTCCCAGTCGGACTTCAGCTTCGCTATTTCTTTCAAAAAATTGGCCTCTGATTGGTCAAACTCCGCATCCGCCTCCTCCAACGAATGCTTCAGATCGCTGATCTAATCGACCAATCAGCGTTTAGATTTCAAAAAGCATGTTTTACAAAAGTATGAAAATCAAAAACAAAACCTCTTTTTCCTGTAACTTTTTTTCCTTCTCCGCCTTTTCCAATTCGTTGCTGAGGGTTTCAATTT
Source organism: Convolutriloba macropyga (assembly GCF_964194025.1). Classification (NCBI taxonomy): domain Eukaryota; kingdom Metazoa; phylum Xenacoelomorpha; order Acoela; family Convolutidae; genus Convolutriloba; species Convolutriloba macropyga. The sequence continues at coordinate 2,069,163 of NC_134468.1, forward strand.
TCTCTTCCAGCTGCTGCATTTCAAGGGTTTGTTGTCTTTTAACTCCAGCTGTTATTTGCTCATCCTTTAAAAATTAACCATTTAAAATCTTAAAACTTAAATGGTTCAAATTTTTCCAACAACCAAAAATTGATTAACTTTTTCTAACAGTTGTTGAGTAAGCTCATCATTTTTAAGACTGATGGCACCAATTTCGTCCTCTAGCTGTTTGACCTCTGTTGATTTATCAGCCGCAGTTTTGAGTGCACTGTTTTGATCTCTGAGGTCTTCATTGTCTTCTTCCAGACTGTTCACTTCTTCTTCTAAGTGTTTGATTTTGTACTCTAGTGACTTCTTCAAAGTTTCTTCGTTCTTTTCATAAGATTCCTGTGCAAATTGAACCGCAACTTACTTTTATTATATAATATATCATTAAACATTTTCCCAGTATTTTGCTGTTAGCTTTAAACTAAACTAGTGTTTGCATCCAGAAAAATTCAACCATTGACTGCCTGTTGAAATTTGTTTTAATCCTTTTCGGTACAAAATATGACAAATTTTAATTTTCAGAAAAAGAACGAGGTTTGGAAAAAAACGATTTCTTTTAAAAACGACAAAAATTTTAAAGGAACTTCTGATTTTATTCAATGCTACCAGTAATTCTGCTGCATACAAAGTGCAACTAGTAGAAAAAAGGAATCACATTTGGAAAAAAAAATAAAAACAAGATATTCTGCGAGTTTTTGCTAAGATATATTTTATTTTCAATTACGGGTTGAACTATACAATTACAAATTCAAAATTTGGTTATATTTTTGACATTATCTTGAACAGTTTTAATTTACTATTTCTGATACAACTTTTAAAGATTTTTTTAGATTTAGCCAAAATAAAACAAGGAGTATTTTTGAAAATTTTTGTAAGCCTTGCCTTCTTCGATCTGAAACTTCCTGAGCCAATTTCGTAGGTTGCGTATCAAAAAAAAAAAAGCAAAATCCTTTTGACAAATCATTCCTTTTCCTATTTAAAAAAAACTTTTAGGACTTCAGAGACAAAAAAATTAATTCAAAGACTTCTCCTTCGAGTGGAAGGAAAATTTCCCTTTCACTCTAATTTTTTTATAATAATCATAAAGAACCAGTACAGATTTCAGAAAATAGAAAAAATGTCAGATATGCACTCAAAATGAGCAAAATTTTAAATGAGTTAAAACTTTTTCTGTTTCGTTCAACTATATTGAATGGACTTTTTGTTACATCAATAGCCGTTTCTTCTTTAAAATTTATGAATAAAATTCGAAAAGTTAACATAATTTTGAAAATTTGATTGTTTTCAAATACGATAAATGCTTTACCTTTCCTTGAATCCTTCTACTGAAATTTTTCCTCCATGAATATTATTTAGTTTCTATAAGGTGTTGTCTGAGATATTGAGAACACAGTGATCTTCAAGTAGAAAAGTTAGATTTGTTTCCTTCAAAATTTTTAGAAGTCCATGCCCTCGCTGTTCATGTTGTCTAACAAATCATTGTGTGATATCTTTCAATACAGCATATTTTCGTGCATTGAGTCATGCATTGATCAAATTTTAAAAGTGTTAAAATATTTTTGATTAAAAAAAACAGATCGAAGGTCTATGACTGATTTCAACCAGTTGTCAATACACAGTTGAGGTAGATTTGTGAAAAAATAGATGAACATAAATCCTGAGTGACAGATTTTCTAAAATTCGAAGCCTTTATTTTGGTTGCAAAGAGTAGAACAACTCCCTTCTTTGACTGCTAAGCTGGAATCCTTCACATAAACTACAGTAGGAACTTTATTGGCAATCGAAAACTATGTTGGAGACTTGACGATTTTTTGTATTTAAATTTTTAAATCTCTTTCCTCTAAAAATTGTGTTGAATAAAGCCTATTTGTCTTAAAACAATTGTGGAAAAAATGCCCATTGAAACGATAAATGATTTCTTTTTTATGATACCTGGAGACAATTATTTGGAGTTCAATTCATAAAATAATTGATGAGAAACAATTACAACTCGTAAAAGTCTCTTAATTTTACAAGAAAAGATTAATCGCAATAGCAGAGAAAATTTGAGTCAAGTGGTGTTTTAAAAATTGTGATGATGTTCAACTCCAAAAAATTATTTTATAGCCATGTCTGTTTTTTCCGATCGAAGCATGACTTAATTAAACAGTCCAAAGGGTTTCAGTAAAATTGAGGCTCTTGATCCGGAATTTTGCAATTCCCTGCCAATTTTTTAACCATAGAATATTCTTTAAAAATCTCAAATCGGAATTGCTCCAAATTGCTCCCATACATACTCAATACAAAAAGATTATATCTGTTCTCCCTTGTTTTACAAAAACTTGTAATTTATTGATTTGCAACTCATTCCTTAATTATGAATAATCAATTAATCAGGGCTTTTTTTTGCACTATTTTGTTACCTTATGTCAAATTCAATAACATTTTTTAAAGATTTGGAAAACTAATTGTGAAACCTTTTCTTCATATCCATGGAAGTTAGGTGCACACTGCTAGAAATTTGGTGATCAGCCTTTACTTGCAAAATTGTTTTGTTATGAACATTGCAAAATTTCTGAATATTTTCATTATTTTCTCTTTCGAGAAGAAAAACCATTCTGAGTGAGTATCAGAGTTGCCGATATCTTGGGACTATAATAAAAAATATTTCAGTTTTTTCATTAATCTTGAAGCGTCTAGTTTTTAAAATATCATGCAATTTACTACGAAATAATTTCTGGATTTATCGAGTAATGTTTTATGGATCGTCTCTTATTAGAATAACATGAGATCATTCTTCAAAGGGAAGGAAACTAGTTCCAGTTATTAAAGTTACTTACGATATTTTGCGGCTCAAATGGTTCTGTATTAAAGATACTTTTTTAGCATACGCATTGCTGACGTTAAGAAAATGAAATATTTTCGTGCGCTAATATCCGTAGCACTTTTTCAGTTTAGTATTATTTGAACTGTCTTGCATTGAACAGTAATATCAATTGATCAGTTTTTTCTTCAATTTTATCTCAAAATCTAATTAATTTTCAATTTTGATCGAAAAAGTATTTAGCTCCGTTCTTTTTTTGGAGCTGTAATATATAGTTAAATTTAGCTCAAAATACGTAATTTTTTACTTAATGCTTTTGTGCTGTACTGCGCAATTCAGCATGTGAAGCTTACAGTAAAACCGCGTTTAGTGAGGTTCAATCTGTTTATTTGGATATTGAATAGCAAAACCTGAATTTCGTTCAGGTGCGCTTTCAGGTTCTCAATTTCCCTGTCCTTGAGAACTATCGCCTCGTGCAGCTCCATCTTTTCCTCGTAAAGCTCATTGATCAGAACCCATAGCTAAAATATAAACAAGAAGTTGGAAAAAAAAAGAAAATAATCACCACATATAAACAAAAAATCCACAAATAATAACAAAATTGAATGACAAGAATGAATAACTAAAACGTAAGGCTACGGTTTTGTAGAGGTTTACAACAAACTATATATTTTTAATAAGCAAAAGTCCACCAGAAAGTGAAACTTTTACAACGCACAATTAACTTAGCGTGAGTCATGGTTTTCGTTGTTGCTAATAAAGAGCTGTTTCAAAAGCACAAAGAAATGATCAAAAGTAAAAAGTGAAGAGTTGACCATGTATAATACTGATTGATTGTTGAGAATTTTCTTGATGTTTTTGAGGTGCTTCTCTGATCAATTGTTTGAACTCTATAGTCTCTTATGTGCCATGAAATTTGAAACGCCGACAAACACAATGGGTGAATAATAATCAGAAAAATCAAAGAGCTCCCGGGCCAGTGTTTTCCGAAAATTATTTGAGATAAACAGTAAACAGTTTAAGCTCATTTAAAAATTTTTTTCTAGACATTCAGCTTCTTTCGTACACATTTTGTACACGCATGTTGAGGCGCCTTCCGTAACTGACCTATGTGCCAGACTGTGCCAGACAAAAGTAACCTCTGATCAGACTATCCCAGACCAAAGTGTCCACTGATCAGACTGAAGTTCGCTCGAAACACAGTGCGCGCTCGGAGTGAGCTCAAGGTTGTATCTGATCAGACCTTTCCAGACGGAAATGACCTCTGATCAGAACCAAATCAGACCATTGTCCAGACGATTTTTCGACCATGTCCCAGACCAAACCCAGACCATTGTCCAGACGATTGTGTGCTCAAAATTAATTCTGAACAGACTACTGTGCGCTCGAAAGTCACTCCTGATCAGATTATTGTGCTCTTAAAATCGCCTCTGATCAGACTAAATAATGCTTGAAATAGTCTGATCATTGAACGGTTTTCATTATGAACGAATCTCTTTAATTATGCAATAATACTTTCATCTCATAAATTGATCTTTGCAGTATTCAATTCATCTAAAGAAAAACAAATCTAAAAGTACTGCTAATGAAAAGAAAACCCAACTGCTGAGAAAAAAATTTACTTTACCATTAGTTCATATTTCTGACCTAATGGATGAATTTAGACAGCTTTCCATAAGAAACACCGTGGTCTACAGTTAATCAAAATTTCCTCTCAAGGGAACCCCCATATGCTATCAGCTCGAGATTTGTCCTTAATCAAAATATTGCTTTTTTGCCTCTTGGCAGAGCCAATATCTCTCAGTAAAAAAATGCACAAAAAAACGAAAGAAGAATAAGCGCTAGAGATGGTCTCTGAGATCAAACCCAATTGCGCTCGAAACTCCCTAATCAGACTAATGTCCTCCTGGGTACACCTCTGGTTAGACGAACCCAGACAGCCGTTACCATCCGCCAGTGACACCTGATCAGACCATCCCCAGACCGAAGTGACCTCTAGTCATAATATTGTGCGTTGGAACCAAATCTCAGAACCTGTAACCCTATTGTCTTGAAACAAACCATGTGAGTTGAACTTGGGCCTGATCAGTGGTCACTTCCGTCTGGCACCTCAACCTGGGGCACTTTTCTAACATCTCATCCAAAATTTCCCTTTTTTCCAAAACTTAATAGCTTGTCTAACAATTTTTCCGCATATTCAGCGCCTTTCTTTTGAATTTTCAAAGCTTGTGTAATCCTCAGCTGGTAGTATATCACGCTAAACAGACGCTACTTCAGCAGATCAAGGTTGTCTCTGGTACCATTGCCTTCCCGGTTTCGGAGATAGTAGGTTTGCGTCCTCTTAGCAGCAAATTGTGAGCAGTAAATTCTTAGCAGTAACTTCCTAGCAGTAAAGGGAGTTAGCTAATACCACACTTGACTTGTTACATTTGCCTTGTTTAACCTATGTACTTTCTTGATATTTTGTCCTTATTTTCCAGTCTTTCCTTGGATATTTTTCACACTCGTAACATTTCTCATCACAATTTTCTACATTCTCAACACGTATCCTAAAAAATTTCAAAACGTTCCCTGCATGTTATTCACAACTTTCTGACATATTGTCAACGCTTAACACTCTTTCTGTGCAGGTCTTCTAAACTTTCAGTAGTTTTTCCCAGGCCAAGGAACTTTTTAAAATTATATATGACAAGCGGAAACGAGCAATGACAAGTCGCAAAATTCAACGCAAATTGCTTACATAAATTTGGGTTGAATGAGTTGAAATTAGAGACATAAATTCAAAGCAATCAACGCAAAATTAAGTAGAAAAATTTCAAGGGTTTTTCCGACGTGTGAACGCTAGCTACCACCTACTTTACATAATTTTGCATTTCTAATAGCCGATCTTACATAATTTTACGTTGAAATATAGTAGATCTTAGATAAATCAACGCGTAGAACTCTGCGTATGAGACTCGAACGACTCACCACCAATGTGCCACAAAACCTTAGCTTTCCTAAAAATCGCCTGTTTATAAATCGGACTGGAACATCACGTTGCACATAATATTGGTGTTTCTAAGCGTAGATCGTACATAATTTTGCCTTTTCTAAGCTTATACTTTGATTAATTTTGCATTTCTAAGCGCAAATATTCAGTACTTGTTAGTTGCATATAGCAAAGCGTTGGGGTTCCGCAGACAATTATTGAATTTCTTTAAAATAAATTTTGACTTGAAAACGGGTTTTCGGTGACTTTAAAACGGACTTTAAAACGGGACTTAAAAACTTTAAAACAAATAACATGAACTTGACACAAAAATCACTTTTGGGATTCCAAAATTTGTAACCTAACCATAACCCCCACGCACAACCTCTGCCCTACTTTTCGCCAAACTCCTCAACCCTCACACACACAAACACAAGGCCATACCTAGTTCCCCCAAATCCAACGCAAAATTTTGTATGATCTACGCTTAAAAATTATGTAAGGATTGCGGTGAATGCATTGAATTCATGTAAGATCTGCCCAAACTACGTTCGACGCAAAATTATGTAAGATCTAAGCTAATTGTAACCCAAAATTATGTACAATTCTTGCTAAATTCAGCGCAAAATTTTGTAAGGTCAAAGGAAAATCCGACGCAAAATTTGTAACAACTAAGCTCGAAAACCCAAATTCATGTAAGATTAGTGGTGAATGCATTGAAGTCATGTAAGATCTACGCTATATTAGACGCAAAGTTTTGTAAGATCTACGCCAATTACAACGAAAAATTACATAAAATCCACGCTATATTCAGCGCAAAAATTTGTAAGATCAAGGTAAAATCCAACGCAAAATTTTGTATGATCTACGCTTAAAAACGCAATTTTATGTAAGATTAGCAAAATGCGTTGAATTTGTGTTAGATCTACGCTACTTTCAACTCAAATTTAGGTAAGATCTACGCTAAGTGCAACATAAAATTATGTAAGGTCTATGCTAAATTCAATGCAAAATTATGTAAGATCAAAGCTAATTCCAATGCAACACTACGCAAGATCTACGCTTAAGAACGCAAAATTATTTATGATTAGCGATGAATGTGTTGAATTTATATAAAATCTACGCTTGAGTGTAGATCATACATAAATTGAACGCATTCACCGCCAATCGTACATATTTTTTCGTTTTTTTTTAGCGTTAACACCTCGGCCCGGATCTTAAAGCCTTTTAGTCTTGATGCGCTTTCAAATTATTTTGTTCCACTTTTTCAGCAAATTTCTGACACAATATCTAGTCTTTCTGAACAACTTTTCTACGCTTTTCTGACAACCTGTTTCCCACTTCTAAAACGTACAAGTACTGCAACAACAATTATTGGAATTCCTATATTAAACTGTGGTTAAGAAGCTGAAATTGGACAGTTTATTAAATTGCTAAATTTATATATAAAATAGGCAGAAATCGCTGGTTTATGACGTTTTTAAGTTAGCGTATAATGTGTAGGAAAAAAATGATTTTTAAATAAGTTTCAATAATCGTCCAATTCAGTAAAGGTCCAATTATACAGAAATTTGACAAGAAAAGGAGATATGATAGAAAAGCATAAAAGCACGCTAGCATATTAAGAAAAATACGCTATCCCGTTCCAAAAAAAATCACTGACAGTTTCTGCAATCAAGCAAAATTGATTAATTTGTTGTCAATTTCAAAACCATTAGTTGTTATTCGTTTCTATTAATTCGATTTGAAATATAAAAGAAGCGATTTGAAGATGGCCTGACCTGTACAACAATATACAAATGTCAGCATATTGACAACAAGCAGAACCCATTAATTAAAGCTTTTAATTTGTTTGGCTCTGAATGCAAAAACCTCGGTACGTCATTTTTATGTAAAAATTTGGCACGTGTGTCCGGGGTGGAAACAAAATGCACCCACTAAGCTGGGGGTACACACGGAGAAAATACCACCCGAGTCGAGGTTTGGTGGTGAATTTTGGTAAGAAATGCGGTGAAATGAAAAAAATTTCACCGCTTATTTCTTACATCTTTTTGCGGTGAATGCGGTGAATCGCGGTGGATTATTTATTTTTACCGCGTTCTCAGTACTCTTACATACAATAGTCGTCCCTACCCGGGTTCGCACCTGTGAACTCCTGCATGCCTTCATCTGCTTATTCCACTGCTATTTAAAGAAGATTGAGTAAACGTTGGAAAGCGAATGCGGCGAATTCTTGTAAGAAATGCGGTTAACTTCCCGGTGAATTTTTGTAAGAAATGCGGTGAAATGCGGTGAAATATTTATTTTCAACGCATTCACCGCAATCAGCACTTTTCTTACAAAAATTCATCGCATTCACCGCATTTCTTACAAAAATTTACCAAAAAACCTCGACCCGGGCATTGTCGAAAGAGGATGAAAAACTATGTTGACCTCTAATCAGTATCTAATGGGTTGTTCTTCAAGGGTTATAAAGAAAATCTCGAAAAAACCATAAACTAATAATTTAAAGTACAACATTTGCGGATGTAAACAATATCATTGACAATGACAGAAATCTGCACGCCGATTCAGCAATACTGGCACAATCGAATTGCAATTTCAAGGCAAGAAGAAATTTTGTGCTATAGTTTCAAAAAATTCTGTAAGCACTTTTTTGGTTTCTGTTTAATCGATCAAACGATCTCTCAACTAGAAATGGTCTTTTTTCAAATGTGAAGGAGTCACGGAGTCAACATATGATCCATTATTTGTTAAACTTTCCTGGGGTAACTTTTAATTCTAAAAACTCCTTATTTTTTTCCCGAGTTTAAACAAACTTTGAAAGATAAGTCATTAACTCAATTAAAATTGCCTGTTTTATATAAGTCTTTTTCAGTTTTATATATTTGTTCAAAACTTTTTGTTTTCATTTTTCCGATAAACGAATAAAATATAATATGCATGAAAACAACATTTTAGTTGCACTAGTATTTTGGTTTAATTTCTCTTGATTTGAATAGGTAGCCAGTTCCGATGGCTTGCTGGCGCAGAAATATAGGCAGCTTGTGCACTCAACCAAACACGGTCCATTAGGAGATTCAGTTTTCGACGTTCAAAAACTTTTGTTGATAAATGTCGGAATGTTTATTTGACACAGAAACATTTCAATCTACGCTTAATTTCATGAACCATGCTTCTTACTACATTTTTGTTTAACTGTGGTGATAAACAAACTAAAGAGTGAAATCGTTCGCTGTATGATAGTAGGTCGCTGTATTTTTCAGTTACCGAACTGAGCGACAAACCAGACAAAAGCTAGCACTCACAAGGTAACCTATTCACCAATAATTGATCGAGAGCAAATCTTCAACCTAGATCCAAACCAGATAGCAGAAAAACTGATCAACTGTCCGGTGTGCCATTGAACATCCTTTAATTTCCTTTAATAATCACCGATTGCACCATTGCATTGATTCTTTTGTTTTTGTTTTTTTCTAAGTTTCTGATTACAGTGACAGTCAGCTGAGTTGTGATTTGTTAAAATTCCTTAAATTTTACTAAATTTGATTATACCTAAAGGCTAATTACAAAGGTAATTAAGGTGGAGACAGTGAAAAAACAAATACTGCAGTATTGATTTTTTCAGCTGATGGCCACTGTAATCAGTAACTTAGAAAGACAAACAAAAACAAGAAATCAACACAATCGTGCCATCAGTGATTATAAAGAAATGAATCTAAATGCTGCAAGGCGCTCCCGTACATCTTTGTAATTTTTCTGCTATCCTGATTAGATCTTGGTTAAAGAATTGCTCTTGACCGATTATCGGATTAATAGGTCACTTTGCGAGAGCTAGTTCCACCTAGATTTTTTCTGATCTGCCACTCAAATCGCTGACAGAACAATTACGTATAAAACAGTGAACGAATTCACTCGTTAATTTGCTATCACCACAGTTAAGATAAAAGGTACAGAAACAAATGGTTTATGAAATTAGGTTCGGATTTAAAGCCTGTGTCAAACAAATTTTGCGACAATTATACACAAGAGTTTTATAACATCGGGAGACGAATCTCCTTGTGAACACTTTTTGGCTGAGCACTGCGACTCCTAAGGCAATTCAAGTACAAAGTGATAGATCACCTCACAGGCCCGCAGTTTTCTGGGCTATGGAAAAGCTTTTTATAATTCTGCTCAAGCAAACTATCATAACTAACTACCTAGGCAAATCCAGCAAAGTTATACCAAAAAAACAAGTGCAACTAATATATCGTTTTTATTCATTTTTGAAAAACAATTTATTGGTTTATCGGAAAAATGAAAAAAACCTATGAACAGATACAAAAACTGAAAAAAAAAACATATGTAAATTTTATTTGATTAGTGTTCAAAACTTCTCCAAACTCGTAAACATCAATATGGAGCTGTTTAGAATTACAAGTTCTTATAATTGCAAATTCAACATGCAAGGTATTTCTAACTTTTAATGAATTTTTTTGCACTCTAAATCTCCACGTTGGACAGTAGTTCAATAGTTCTGTTGAATAACTCAGTAGAAATAAAAAGGTAGAAAAAGTTACATTTCAGCAAATGAACGATACCCTGGACCCGCACTGTGGGGAATCATCGCAGCGTGTCAAATGTCATTACAAAATTTCATTGCGTTTTGAACATACGGCAATTTGCTAGGCTCTAGGAGACGCATCAAATAATTAAAACATTACTAATAGAAATTTGGTTTTTTGCCTGCCCTCCCGCACAACACTATCAGTATTTTCAACCTTAGATTCAAATGTTAATAACTATATTCATAAAAATCAACTGTTATCGACTTGATTGCAATCTCATTAAAGTACCACCCATGGAAATCCTATATCAATGGCAGTATGTGGTATAATCATACTCCCATTGATTTACCTCAAAAGAAACTCAAGTAAGGCAAAAAAAAATTACGCAGAATTTGGCACTATGCTAAGAATCGCTGAGAACATGAATTTCATTGCGGATTTAGTGAATCATGGTGGGTTTTTTGAATATCTAGTGAACGCTGAAAAAGCCAATTGTTTCTAAAGGAGAGCACAAACTCAACAATTTGAGAATTTTTCAGAGGAACTGTTGACAATATTGTAGATTGCTGCCCTGTTTTGGAATTTGTCATTGGCAGTGAAAAGTTGCGTCAATCTTTCCTAGCACTTAAATTGCAAAGACTTCGCAATTGTGTGCAGAAACTTATAGAAATCTTCAAAAACAAAACGCCTTCTCAAAATTTCAAGAATTTTACGAGAAGTGTTCAGCAGGAACCTGCTTTTATTGCTCGATCAAATACTTACCCTCTGAACAAAAATCCGGACAAGGAAAAAAAATTTAAACACTTTTTGTTGCCTACGTTTTTGTTACTCACCTGTCATCGAAAACGCCAACCAGTTGTATCTGCAACCGACCCTGACACCTGGGTCTTACAACTCTAAGGATCGGAATACGACACTGACTACGCTGCATCTCTCGTTGCTGTCGTGACTCTTCGAAATGAAGATCTCATAAATATTCATCTCCTGCAGGATTGGTTTACGCAAGTTGAAAGCAACGCTCTACATAGGAGTATTTAAGCTCGTAAAAAAGATATTCTTTGAAAATTACCTGAAAGCAAGCGTCTTGTTGTCAGCTCGTCATCAAAGAGTTTCCAACTGCATCAAAGTCTCGACAAAGAAGCGCAACGGTTTCTCGTTTAACAATCAATTTCAGCAAAAAAATTCAACGTTTGCAACAAATCTGCAAGCACTGATTACAACGCTTGAATTGACACAAAAGCAAATGGATTTTGGGGGTACAATTTTTTTTTATTTTTCTTTATAGTGATAATTTTTAAACCGTTGGTGAAGTTATGCCCAAAAAGGAAGAAAAACACAAAAAAAACAAGCATGGGAGGCGGCTCAGGGCCCTCTGCAGGACAGGCTATAACAAAACGAGCAACAAAAATGTCTGAAAGAAGGACGGTGTATACTAGGACCAAAAAACGTAAATGCGTAAAAAAAGTGTCACACTCCTACGCAGCACCAATTTCTGTCTCAGAGAATGCCGGTGTATTAAACATGTATCTGAGATTAATAATACTCATTGTCTTCTTGCGTTAGAGGGGAATCTAGAAACCTAATTAGTACAGTTTCATTTCAAATTTTTAATGCTGCGCTTACAGCATAGCATATTGGTGTACGTTTGAAGTTCATTGCATTTTGTGGTAAACTCAAATAGGCTGCTATAATGTTTATTAGTGGGTGTTCACTGTTCCGTCCATTCGTTGAATCTCAACTTTATACTTTTTTGTAAAAAAAAATTGAAAATACCTTAGAAAAAATTAAGGTGCTGTATAACGGCAGCCTCTGACATACAAGTGAGCTGCCTATGAGTGTGAAACTCATCTTTGTCTGATTTTGTAGTGTTGCGTTTCAGTATGTGTCATTTATTTCATAAGTTTTTGTTGCTGGTTTCTGTATGGTTTGGTTTGCAGTGGACACTGCGCTGCCTCCCATGCAAGAAAACACTACTTTTTTCAGTTTCCAAAATTTGTTGTAATTTTTTAAATTTAAAATTGCCTCGCGAAATTTGTATGCTTCGTTGGGTTCCTTCATGCATGACGGTCGAATATAATAAATTTCACGCAGAACAAAGTTTTGTTGAATCTGGTCCTCCAGAAGCCGTATAATTGCATGTCCACCATGCAAGGTGGTGCTAAAACTCTTAAGTTTTTAAATCGGCTACAACTTTTTATAGGTTTTTTTCACTCTAAATCTCCTTTTTCGCCTTTCATATATCTACATTAACCATAAAATTTTAAGTTGAAAAATTAAAGTTAAAAATTATTGAGATATTTGGATTTGTTAACTTGTTTAAATCGAGGTTTTTAAAACTTTCAAAAATCTTTGAATCCCTCAAAACGTGTTACAAGTTTATCACTTTTGAGTTTTTGAGGGACTGTTTTTCGAAATTATGGTGATTTCTTGTATTTTGCGCATATTCTTTGTTGAAATTTTTCCGATTAAGCCAACCTACATTTTAACCTAATACTTGAGTTTCAGCTCTCGCGCCCAGTTTTGATTGCGTCTGTGGGGACTTGGTTTTTGTTGCCTTATGTGCAATACCTCCACGTGATCAGTTTTGTAGTGTCTCTGTACTGATCATTGAAACGCCAATTACAAATCTTTGACGATCCACAGCAGTCGCTACCTTGCTGCACGACCACTGAGTCAAGTTTCTTGTGCTCTGTCAACCTCGTGGTAATATGGTGGCATGTTTGACAGCATAGGGGGATTCACAACCACTACAAGACATTTCATCCGAGATTTCAGATTTTTGATCTGGATAAAACCTAAGATTTCAGATTTTTACCGAAACTCGTAAGCGAAGTCAAGCAAAATTTCACTCTTCTAGCCAACATAATATTTAAGCGATATATTTTTGTAGTTTTTGTTTCAATCGCACGCTTAAACTGCCTATGTGATGCATAAAAAGTTGGGATTTCCGCTCGACTATTTTTCTCCAATGCTATATGTTTTTTTCTCTGTTTGTCAGCTTTTCTGTTTCCCGACAACAAGCGTTTCGAGATGTTTGTTTGCAATTTTCACAGTCCAAATTTCGAGGTACTGATGCTTCAACCATATATTCTAGTCTTTTGTAAGTGCCTCGTCAAAACTTTTCCAATTACTCGTGCAACAAAGAATCCTATGCACCGTGCCTTTCACAATATTTTCCTTATGTTGCAATGCGGCACAACTACGAAAGTTCCGAAATTTAAAGCTATCTTTAGGCTTACGGTACCGTCTGCATGAAACTTTTTTCCTTGCTAACATAGAATTCAAGTTTAACACATACATGTCAAGAAAAAGCAATTCGCCGTTTGTATCTAAATTTTCTAATGTAGATGCAAACGGCAATGCAATGCCTTAACTTCGAGCAGTTCTCCGCTTGTTGATTTCGTCGTACATACAATATCATCAAAGGAATTGTCTCTATCTCGAGTTGTGTTTTGTGTAAATTGTTGCTTTGACCACGGGATTTGATCTTGTGTTAATTGTTTAATGACACGGGCTACGTTTTGGTTACAGATGGATGTTGTGGCTTTCATAGCGATCCGTTGTTGCCCTTTTCCGACACGGATTAAGATATACATTTAGGTTGAAGTCATTTGTGATCTCGAACGAATTCGGATTAAGGGCATTCTTTGGATCTGTTGCATAAAAAGAGAGTACACACGTATGAGGCTATTAAACATCAGGTTCCTGCCATTATATTTTCAGGCTGATATTTGATGCCTCAAAAGCAATCAAGTTTTATAATCAAATCATCTTTCGATAGAGACCTGAAATCCCACGTGGTATATGAGATTAAATGTAATGGATGGGATCCAACTATGTTGGGCAAACAAGCCGGCATATTACCACAAGGATAACAGAACATCAAAAGAAAGATTCACAGGTGGGTAAAAATCTGTTGAATGTCGTGGCGCCACGAATGACATTGAATGGAAAATTCTGGACGCCTGTCGGACTCTAGAAAAACTAATGTTTATTGAAGCTATATGCATCAGCAAGCTGAAGTCGGCACTAAACACACGCGATGAATATAGGGGGCGGGAGCTCACGTTAAATTATTAGTTCAAATTATAATTTTGACTAGATGAGGATAAATAGGGCAAATAACATTTTGTTCATGACAAAACGAAATTTGCAAAACCTCCACAAGAGGGATACTTAAGTTTAGGGCAAATTCGGAATAGCCTTAAAAATACAATAACATGGCCAAAATCGAAAAATCAGGAATAGGAATGTTTTTAAATAAGTCGATAACAGATGTAAATATGAGTTGTAAATAGGCTAAATATTGTATATAAGGAAAAAATTTTGGTTGAATTTCTTAGAATAGTTCCTAGAATTGTTTTAAGTGTGGTCTCAGACAAATGTAAATACATATTCATTTTTATCTTTTAACAATTTGTAAAACAGTTTTAACCTGACGATGAACGTAAAGTTCGAAAACGTTTGTTTTTAATATCGGAAATAATTTTAATTTGACAAGTCGGTTTCTTTCACAATAAAGTCTTACACTGCTAATGTTTTGCTGCTCACTGGCCTATCACGTGTAAGATTCCGAAGGTCTTAACTGCGAAAGCAAGGAGTGATTATGGCTTCCGAGCGAACAGTGTGTTGAATCACCTTCATCCAAGTTAACTTGCTCAAGTTCAACTTGTTAATAATATTAACACAAGATTTAGGGAATAAGCAAGAGAAGTTTTTAAGTTCCCAAATCAAATTTAACAGTCATTCAGTTCGAGTTTTTTTTTGATGTTTCTACAATCAGCGCAGTTGCATGTCAATCGCCAGGAACACATGTCCATCTCGTTAAAACTGCGGTTGAAATAGCTCAGATACGCCGTCGAAAGTTTCGTCTTGTAACTGCAAAGCTTGGCCACATCCACACCGAAATACTGTCCAAAGAGGTTAGCGAAAGTCGTGGCTCGAAGCCAAAAGTCTCCTTCTTGCTTGCTCCTCTTTCATTTCTTTGCACTTGTATTGTACTGATGACCTTCTTATTAATCTTTACAATTTCCACTTTGGATTTCCAGTCTAGCCGAAACTTTTCGTTGAAATAAAGGTTAGTAGAACATGTAGCTCATGATAGAGCGACACAGGAAGTAGCTTCAATTTCTGGAGTCTTTTTTTTATAGCCAATGGGACAGTATCTTAAAATCCATTTCGAGGTTTTCTTTTGTACACTCTCAATAATTTTCAGGTCGTTTTTCGTGCTGACATAAGCTGACACACCCATATTGAAACTAGACCGAAGAAAGCGAAGTGTCTTTCATCTTCTCGGGAGAATTGTTTCATATGAGCCCAAAATGGCAGCAAAACTGGGCCTTTACAAATCTTAGCTGATCCCATTTCTCACGTATGGATTTCACTGCGTTTCTTGGAGAACTGAGATGACGTCTCTCAAAAGATTTCAGAAAAGCGTGGTCCGGTGGATAGCTTGAAACAATACAACCCTATGTACAGCACCTGCGGATAATCAACATATTGCCTCTGCCTATGTTTCTGCAGCATAATGATCTACTTCTTTCTGCAAAATTCATGAAGGATGAACAGATTAGAACGTTGATACCTCCAGACTACGAGGGTCAGAACAGAAGTTGCGAACTACTTGAACTGCCTAAGAATAGAACCGACAAGTTTCGTGGAGAACAACAACGTGAAGGGATCAAGTGATGAAGTTTCCTGAACTATCCAGATTCGGTGCTCGAGATTACTGCGATTCCTTTGCGGGGATTTTGTTCAGTAACATGAACTACCAAATGATTCAGACCAAATTTTTACCATTACTTACTTGATGAACATCACAACATTTCTTGGGTATGCTTGACTAATGAAGACGAAGGGCAGTGGAAAGCCTTAACTCGATAGGAGAGAGGACTGATTTGATCAAGAGGGTAATTGGAGTGGCTGTCATTTCTGAAGCTACAATGTATCCTTGACTGAAATATGCTGCAGGAAATGGTTAAATTTATATCAGATGACTCAAAGGATGTACGAAAGTAGTTAATTAGTAATATGAATATATTTTGATCTATTTTGGTACTGTGATAAATTAATTAATTCTTTGTTCTGTGTTGATTTTTATTTTCTGCTCTTGAGGTGAGACTAGCGAGAACTTGTTGCGTTAACTGATTCCGTTCCGTGCAGTACTCAGATGATCAGACGTCAGAAAATGATATTATAGAAAAACAGATCTGATTAAAGTATTGTCAGGCCCTTATTGAAAAAGTCTATCGAACTACAGGCCTAACTATATTCGAACGGCTGTCATTTTTGCGCGCATGCAAAGGTGCAAACTATGCCTGTGGGGATTCAAATCCCTCAAAAACCGATCGCTAGTGGATAACTCCTGCGAGGCCATTCTATTAGGGGGACGTTTTAATTCGTTTGAAATCCGTGAGGAAAGGGAAGAAATGTTTATAATCTATACGCTTATAAGTTTTGACCTTAATTGTTCCGACCCCAATTGTGGGGGGAGGAACTATACTTTCAAATGGGTTTTTTTTATTCAGACAATTTTTGACGATCGATATATTCATCGTAGAGAAATGTGAGTGGTATCATTAAAAAGCTCGTCCAGATTAGAATTCGAAACTAAAAAGAATTTTTAAATTTCGTTTTTTCGAGGAGTTATCGAGGATTCAAGTTTTGTTTGAACACATGATATTTGACATGATTTTGCCCACTTTTGGTGTAAGTTTTCTTCAAATTTTTAATAAAATATAAGTGACAATATAAGAGACAATAAAATATAACAGAATATATAAAATTATATATTTTTATGAAATATAAAAATGTCTTTTTTATAAAAGACATTTTTTATAAAAATATTGATTCAAAATTACAATTCACGCCTCAAAAAGAATCAATTTTGATTGCCTTATAGACGAAGGGTGATAAAAAGACTAGTTCCTGTCTCCTAGGGAAGTTAACTATCAAAAAATTGAAATTGTATTTGATAGCTCTTTTTTTAGAAAACTTTTCATATTTTTTTTCGTTTTCTTAAGTCACCTAGAGACTAGTCACTTTTCATAACGAGGTTCCGTTAATGACAAACATGATTGATAGTCTAATGAAGCCCAATGAACAAAAATTTTGTTTTCAAGGATTCTCTCGTGTCTTTTTTTGGCTTCGACCCGTCGAGTTTTCGTAATTTTAAATGAAATTTTGATTTTCCTTTTGGGTTCCACTAATTGTTTGGAGTCCTGTGACATAGACTCGTTGACTTAAAGTGAATTAGGTTTCGTAATGAGCATTAAGTGAACCTATCTAGAGCTTTGAGTGGACAGCTAGTTGCTGATAAGACTTTAAAAATAATTTTTCGAGAAATTTTTTAACATCAACCGATCATAAATTATTTTCGTGAATTGTAAGTCAGTCTTGGTAATGACAGGACGCCTTCTCTTTCTACTGCAACAAAAATTAATCTGGTTTGCGGTTTTCTCTTCAAATTATTTTTTTATGACTTCAATGCCACAAGATTTCAAAATATTCTTGAAAATTTTTTGGATATTTTCTTATTATTGGTCCCTCTTGAAATCTTATCACATTATCCTGATATTGGTATCGCCCATTGGCTTAGAAAATATGTGCAATGGAACATCGATAACGTTTTCAGAGAAAAGCTTATGGTGTAAAGGGCTTCGACACTTTCTTCGCGCACTTTTCCACTGAATTTTTGGGTTTTTGCCGGTATTTGTTGTTGTTTCCATAGTCATAAGACTTTTTGTGATGTCTTATTGATTACCTATGCATGCCAGATATCCTTGGCTTCCAATCGAGGGATAACAGAGCGTTTTAATTGACTTGCGTTGAGTGCTAGAATTTAATGGCTGTTAAGACTTTAGAAATGATTTTTCGAGAAAATTTTTTTAATATTGACGATCTTAACCCTTATTTTCTGAACTGTAAGTCAGTCTTAGTAATGACTGGACCCTTCCTCTCTACTTCAACAAAATTTAATCTAGTTAGCGGTTCAACTATTGGTGTTATGACTTCGATGCACCAGATATTTAGCAATTTTGGTTCCTTTTGGAATCTTAACACCTTATCCTAATATTGATAGATGCATTGGCTTAGAGCAGTCGTTCAATGGATCATACATAAAGTTTACTGCTAGTCAAAAGCTACTGATTTAAATGGCTTCGACACTTTCCTTTTTGCACTTTTTCTACTGATTTTTTTTTGGCTTTTGCCTGTTTGTTGTTTTCATTGTCAATGACTTTTGTAATGTCCTATTGATGAGTTATGAATGACAAACATCCTCTTTGTCTCATCGAGGCTAACTTAGCGTATTTATTGGCTTCTCTTGAAATTTATTGAATTTAATGGCGTTGTTTTAATGTATTTGTTCATGTTTGTTGATTCATTGGAGTCAAATTGTTAAAAAAAGTACCCATTGCTGTTAAAATTAATTGAAAGAAGAAAAGTTTTATCTGAAAAAGATCATTTTTTAATGGCTTCGGCACTTCTCTCGCTCATTTTTTTTGAATTTGTTATGTTAGCCTTTTCTTATTCTTTAGCTAGCCGTAAAATGCTGACCGGTCTCAAAAGCTTGTAATTGAGGATTGATTGAAAAATGTTACCCGAATTAGTCACTTTATAGCGAATAGTCTTAAAGATTATATTATAAATTTTAAGATTTTAAGGTTTTTTCAGTTTTTGTTGTTAATATCGTCAACTTGTAACTGTCTCATCATTGAGAACTCCCATGCAATTCCCTGTAATTTAAAACTTAACGTGTTTACTGATATTATGACGTAACTCATGTTTTGTTTGTTGGACAAAATGCGCTTTCTTAAAAATTTATTTGAGAGGTGTATTTGTTTCTTTTTCTCCTGCTTCAGCACGATCGCGTAACAAGAGAACCCAATGGTTTTCAAATGTGGCTAAATTGAACCTATTTATTCATTCAGTGTAACTTTAGCTGAATTAGTGTAAATTGAAATTAAAATACTTAATTTTCAGATAATAGCCAATAATTTTAATGGCTTCACTAATTTGTGTTTTCGCAATGTTTGCGATTTTTTGTTCGTAATTTTTTGAGTTTTTCTGCATCTATAGTCCGTTCCTATGGCTTAGTCTAACCAAAGGCAGGTTCTCTTGGTTTCACTCTGACTTTTTAGTGCATTCGTCAAGAATTATTTCATTAAAAGCTAATGGTTTTTAAGACTTGAGTTTATTTGGTTTAAAAAGGTTAATTGATTTTTGAATTTCGTGTTACCTAGTCTCATAAAAAAATCTCATCTGCTGTGTTGTTTTTTTTCTCGTAGTCTTTTCAATGCAGATCTCGTTGTAATGAGTCATGGCATTATTTAATTCAATTATTAGTTTGGTTGTGTAACGATTTTTTTAAAAATTCAAACAACTATTTTTATTATCTCTTTGTCAAAAATTTAAGTCAAAAGACAGTTAAGTCAGAAATGTTGATGAGCGCGGGTCGGAACATCATGTGCGAACGCTCATTAACGAGCCTCCTGATTTAATTATTTATTTTTGTTTTTATCAAATAAGTTATATTTAATCAACAAAACTTGGGGCCGTTTTATTAAACTTATTTCTTTTTTTCAATTTTTTAATTGTCAATATTTGTAGTTATACATAGGATGTGACTTGCGACCCCCGATTTGACTACTGTTTTAGGGGAAGGGCCTTTAAAATGAAAAGTAAAAATCAAGTGCCTACAGAATCACTTACAATGGAAACCCCGTTGTGGGCTCGATCCTGGTCCTTCAGTCTAGTTAGCCAGTTTTTAGTTTTTCGGCCCGAATTTTCGGACTGACTTTCAACTATGGCCTGCCGAATTATCTTTTAGTGAAAATACAGCGTATCCTAACTTCATGCGCCCGGTTGGTACTCGTCTTCACTTGCTCGCTGTGAGCAAAAGAATGCTTTTGCTGACATTTTTTATTGGACATCGTGCTTATGACCATCCTTCAAAAATTCTCATGTAACTGTCGTAACTTTTTCATGGCAACTATTCTGTTACTTGACAACATAATAATCATGTCATGCCAGTTTTCATCTCTGAAGGGCAGTAATAATTGTTAGTGCTAATTGAGTGAAACAATTATTATTCCTTTTCAACTCTGTTGATTTTAAACTTGATCTCAGAAGGAAACTGAAGGTATCAAAAAGAGTAAAGGTGTCTTGCAAATTGTTCAACTTAGATCTTATCTATTCGTTGTAGATATATGATGCATCATAGTGTTGAGTTTATTTAAGCTACAGTGAAATAAAAAGGGCGTGTTAGAATTGAGAGCCATCCAGCTCTGAAACTGCTAATGCATGAAGTTTTATCTCGTGGAGGCGTGTGGAATAATGAGTCATGGCTTTATTTAATTCAATTATTAGTTTGGTTGTGTAACGATTTTTTTTAAAATTGAAACAACTATTTTTATTATCTCTTTGTCAAAAATTTAAGTCAAAAGACAGTTAAGTCAGAAATGTCGATGAGCGCGGTTCGGAACATCATGTGCGAACACTCATTAACGAGCCTCCTGATTTAATTATATATTTTTGTTTTTATCAAATAAGTTATATTTAATCAACAAAACTTGGGGCCGTTTTATTAAACTTATTTCTTTTTTTATATTTTCTAATTGTCAATATTTGTAGTTATACATAGGATTTGACTTCCGACCCCCGATTTGACTACACTTTTAGGGGAAGGGCCTTTAAAATGAAAAGTGAAAATCAAGTGCCTACAGAATCACTTACAATGGAAACCCCTTCTAAAGGTGTCAAAATGTCAACTTATTTGGAAGTAGTAAATCAGTTATCTATATTTGACTCGTATCTATCATCTGCTTCTGATATTATCGATCAAAGTGTTCTGCTCTCCCTGCGTTCTAATGGACTAGGATCACTATCAGTTGTTTCAGATCTGCTCACAAAGCTTGAGCAACCGCTCACAAAAATTAGTTTTAAATGGTTTTCGGGAGCAAAATCAAAATTCGACTGGGAAGAAACAGCTTATGATTAAGTAAACAGAATCAAACTGCATCATATAGTTGAAAGCTACCACAAGAACAAAATTTTTGTAAAATAGAAAATTGCTTGGATTTCAGCTTGTGATTTTAATTTTTTTGCCAGATTATTGCTGTCTGCTGAAGTTTGTGCTTAAGTGCTAAATTTTCCCAGGCCCGTTGTGGGCTCGATCCTGGTCTTTCAGTCTAGTTAGCCAGTTTTTAGTTTTTCGGCCCGAAATTTTGGACTGACTTTCAACTATGGCCTGCCGAATTATCTTTTAGTGAAAATACAGCGTATCCTAACTTCATGCGCCCGGTTGGTACTCGTCTTCACTTGCTCGCTGTGAGCAAAAGAATGCTTTTGCTGACATTTTTTATTGGACATCGTGCTTATGACCATCCTTCAAAAATTCTTATGTAACTGTCGTAACTTTTTCATGGCAACTTTTCTGTTACTTGACAACATAATAATCATGTCATGCCAGTTTTCATCTCTGAAGGGCAGTGATAATTGTTAGTGCTAATTGAGTGAAACAATTACTATTCCTTTTCAACTCTGTTGATTTTAAACTCAGAAGGAAATTGAAGGTATCAAAAAGAGTAAAGGTGTCTTGCAAATTGTTCAACTTAGATCTTATCTATTCGTTGTAGATGTATGATGCATCATAGTGTTGAGTTTATTTAAGCTACAGTGAAATAAAAATGGCGTGTTAAAATTGAGAGCCATCCAGCTCTGAAACTGCTAATGCATGAAGTGGTATCTCGTGGAGGCGTGTGGAATAATGAGTCATGGCTTTATTTAATTCAATTATTAGTTTGGTTGTGTAACGATTTTTTTTAAAATTCAAACAACTATTTTTATTATCTCTTTGTCAAAAATTTAAGTCAAAAGACAGTTAAGTCAGAAATGTCGATGAGCGCGGGTCGGAACATCATGTGCGAACGCTCATTAACGAGCCTCCTGATTTAATTATTTATTTTTGTTTTTATCAAATAAGTTATATTTAATCAACAAAACTTGGGGCCGTTTTATTAAACTTATTTCTTTTTTTATATTTTTTAATTGTCAATATTTGTAGTTATACATAGGATTTGACTTGCGACGCCCGATTTGACTACGCTTTTAGGGGAAGAGCCTTTAAAATGAAAAGCAAAAATCAAGTACCTACAGAATCACTTACAATGGAAACCCCTTCTAAAGGTGTCAAAATGTCAACTTATTTGGAAGAAGTATACCAGTTATCTATATTTGACTCGTATCTATCATCTGCTTCTGATATTATCGATCAAAGTGTTCCGCTCTCCCTGCGTTCTAATGGACTAGGATCACTATCAGTTGTTTTAGATCTGCTCACAAACTACTTGAGCAACCGCTCACAAAAATTAGTTTTAAACGGTTTTCGGGAGCAAAATCAAAATTCGACTGGGAAGAAACAGCTTATGATTAAGTAAACAGAATCAAACTGCATCATATAGTTGAAAGCTACCACAAGAACAAAATTTTTGTAAAATATAAAATTGCTTGGATTTCAGCTTGTGATTTTAATTTTTTTGCCAGATTATTGCTGTCTGCTGAAGTTTGTGCTTAAGTGCTAAATTTTCTAGGCCTGTTGTGGGCTCGATCCTGGTCTTTCAGTCTAGTTAGCCAGTTTTTAGTTTTTCGGCTCTAATTTTTGGACTGACTTTCAACTATGGCCTGCCGAATTATCTTTTAGTGAAAATACAGCGTATCCTAACTTCATGCGCCCGGTTGGTACTCGTCTTCACTTGCTCGCTGTGAGCAAAAGAATGCTTTTGCTGACATTTTTTATTGGACATCGTGCTTATGACCATCCTTCAAAAATTCTTATGTAACTGTCGTAACTTTTTCATGGCAACTATTCTGTTACTTGACAACAATAATCATGTCATGCCAGATTTCATCTCTGAAGGGCAGTAATAATTGTTAGTGCTAATTGAGTGAAACAATTACTATTCCTTTTCAACTCTGTTGATTTTAAACTTGATCTCAGAAGGAAACTGAAGGTATCAAAAAGAGTAAAGGTGTCTTGCAAATTGTTCAACTTAGATCTTATCTATTCGTTGTATATATATGATGCATCATAGTGTTGAGTTTATTTAAGCTACAGTGAAATAAAAATGGCGTGTTAAAATTGAGAGCCATCCAGCTCTGAAACTGCTAATGCATGAAGTGGTATCTCGTGGAGGCGTGTGGAATAATGAGTCATGGCTTTATTTAATTCAATTATTAGTTTGGTTGTGTAACGATTTTTTTTAAAATTGAAACAACTATTTTTATTATCTCTTTGTCAAAAATTTAAGTCAAAAGACAGTTAAGTCAGAAATGTCGATGAGCGCGGTTCGGAACATCATGTGCGAACGCTCATTAACGAGCCTCCTGATTTAATTATATATTTTTGTTTTTATCAAATAAGTTATATTTAATCAACAAAACTTGGGGCCGTTTTATTAAACTTATTTCTTTTTTATATTTTTTAATTGTCAATATTTGTAGTTATACATAGGATTTGACTTGCGACCCCCGATTTGACTACGCTTTTAGGGGAAGGGCCTTTAAAATGAAAAGTAAAAATCAAGTGCCTACAGGATCACTTACAATGGAAACCCCTTCTAAAGGTATCAAAATGTTAACTTATTTGGAAGAAGTAAATCAGTTATCTATATTTGACTCGTATCTATCATCTGCTTCTGATATTATCGATCAAAGTGTTCTACTCTCCCTGCGTTCTAATGGACTAGGATCACTATCAGTTGTTTTAGATCTGCTCACAAACTACTTGAGCAACCGCTCACAAAAATTAGTTTTAAACGGTTTTCGGGAGCAAAATCAAAATTCGACTGGGAAGAAACAGCTTATGATTAAGTAAACAGAATCAAACTGTATCATATAGTTGAAAGCTACCACAAGAACAAAATTTTTGTAAAATAGAAAATTGCTTGGATTTCAGCTTGTGATTTTAATTTTTTTGCCAGATTATTGCTGTCTGCTGAAGTTTGTGCTTAAGTGCTAAATTTTCTAGGCGTGTTGTGGGCTCGATCCTGGTCTTTCAGTCTAGTTAGCCAGTTTTTAGTTTTTCGGCTCGAATTTTTGGACTGACTTTCAACTATGGCCTGCCGAATTATCTTTTAGTGAAAATACAGCGTATCCTAACTTCATGCGCCCGGTTGGTACTCGTCTTCACTTGCTCGCTGTGAGCAAAAGAATGCTTTTGCTGACATTTTTTCTTGGACATTGTGCTTATGACCATCCTTCAAAAATTCTTATGTAACTGTCGTAACTTTTTCATGGCAACTATTTTGTTACTTGACAACATAATAATCATGTCATGCCAGTTTTCATCTCTGAAGGGCAGTAATAATTGTTAGTGCTAATTGAGTGAAACAATTACTATTCCTTTTCAACTCTGTTGATTTTAAACTTGATCTCAGAAGGAAACTGAAGGTATCAAAAAGAGTAAAGGTGTCTTGCAAATTGTTCAACTTAGATCTTATCTATTCGTTGTAGATATATGATGCATCATAGTGTTGAGTTTATTTAAGCTACAGTGAAATAAAAATGGCGTGTTAAAATTGAGAGCCATCCAGCTCTGAAACTGCTAATGCATGAAGTGGTATCTCGTAGAGGCGTGTGGAATAAGAGCTGAGAATACATAAAACTGTTGTCGGTTCTTGAGGTTTTGGTTTTCTTACAAAATATTTGGAAATCATTAGTAAATTATGGTTTGCGGATAGTTCAGTCCAGCTATACTGCCCGTCTCGTCGCATGCTCCATAAAAATGCTGATCATATTATTTTCATAAGCACAAAATGGCGTGTTTTGAATTGTTTCTGACCTTTTATTTTAAATTTCGGGAAGTTAAGAATTTGCTCATTTCCTATTTCTCATCACATTTATTCTTTTCTGTGACAATTTCTTGTTGAATCGATGCAGTGATTATATGCTCTAAAAGGCGTATTTACCTATAATGATTGGACTTATTCTCGACCTTTGGTTTGTTTGTTGATTGTAGTTGCTCTAAACTTGACGGAAAGTTTCTGGAGGTAAGGAAAAAAATGGAATTTCTTAGATTAATTTATTCGCCATCTTTCTAAAAACGGATCCGCGGTAAAAGTCCAATTCTTTTTGATTCTTCGAGCTGTCAAACTAAATTAGTTTGATCCTTGAAATTTTGATCCTCTGTTTGCGGGAGCAAAATCAAAACTGGGCTGGGAGGAAACAGCTTATGATTGAGAACACGGAATCAAACTGCATCATATAGTTTAAAGCTACCACGAGAATGAAGTTTTCTTAAAAAAGAAAATTGCTTGGATTTCTGCTTGTGATTTTAATTTTAGTAGCCAGATTAATGCTGCCCGCTGAAATTTGTACCTAAATGCTAAAAATTCTCAGCCCGTAATGAGCTCGATCGCTCTCCTTTATTCAAGTTAGGCAGTTCTTTAGTTTTATCGCTCGAATTTACGACTCTCTAATATGACCTACAGAATTATCTTTAGTGAGAATACAGCGTATCCTAAGTTCATGCGCGGGGTTGATACTCGGCTGCACTTGCTTGCTGTGAGCAAACGAACGATTTTCATGGCATTTTCCATTGGTCATCGTGCTTCTGACCATCCTTCAATAATTCTTATGAAACTGTCGGAGCTTTTTCATGGCAACTGTTCTTTTACTTGACAACATAATTATCATGTCATGCCAGTTTTCATCTCTGAAGGGCAGTAATAATTGTTAGTGCTGATTGAGTGAAACAATTACTATTCCTTTTCAACTCTGTTGATTTTAAACTTGATCTCAGAAGGAAACTGAAGGTATCAAAAAGAGTAAAGGTGTCTTGCAAATTGTTCAACTTAGATCTTATCTATTCGTTGTAGATATATGATGCATCATAGTGTTGAGTTTATTTAAGCTACAGTGAAATAAAAATGGCGTGTTAAAATTGAGAGCCATCCAGCTCTGAAACTGCTAATGCATGAAGTGGTATCTCGTAGAGGCGTGTGGAATAAGAGCTGAGAATACATAAAACTGTTGTCGGTTCTTGAGGTTTTGGTTTTCTTACAAAATATTTGGAAATCATTAGTAAATTATGGTTTGCGGATAGTTCAGTCCAGCTATACTGCCCGTCTCGTCGCATGCTCCATAAAAATGCTGATCATATTATTTTCATAAGCACAAAATGGCGTGTTTTGAATTGTTTCTGACCTTTTATTTTAAATTTCGGGAAGTTAAGAATTTGCTCATTTCCTATTTCTCATCACATTTATTCTTTTCTGTGACAATTTCTTGTTGAATCGATGCAGTGATTATATGCTCTAAAAGGCGTATTTACCTATAATGATTGGACTTATTCTCGACCTTTGGTTTGTTTGTTGATTGTAGTTGCTCTAAACTTGACGGAAAGTTTCTGGAGGTAAGGAAAAAAATGGAATTTCTTAGATTAATGTATTCACCATCTTTCTAAAAACGGATCCGCGGTAAAAGTCCAATTCTTTTTGATTCTTCGATCTGTCAAACTAAATTAGTTTGATCTTTGAAATTTTGATCCTCTGTTTGCGGGAGCAAAATCAAATTTGGGCTGGGAGGAAACAGCTTATGATTGAGAACACGGAATCAAACTGCATCATATAGTTCAAAGCTACCACGAGAATGAAGTTTTCTTAAAAAAGAAAATTGCTTGGATTTCTGCTTGTGATTTTAATTTTAGTAGCCAGAATAATGCTGCCCGCTGAAATATGTACTTAAATGCTAAAATTTCTCAGCCCGTAATGAGCTCGATCGCTCTCCTTTAGTCAAGTTAGGCAGTTCTTTAGTTTTATCGCTCGAATTTACGACTCTCTCTAATATGACCTACAGAATTATCTTTAGTGAAAGTACAGCGTATCCTAAATTCATGCGCGGGGTTGATACTCGGCTGCACTTGCTTGCTGTGAGCAAACGAACGATTTTCATGGCATTTTCCATTGGTCATCGTGCTTCTGACCATCCTTCAATAATTCTTATGAAACTGTCGGAGCTTTTTCATGGCAACTGTTCTTTTACTTGACAACATAATTATCATGTCATGCCAGTTTTCATCTCTGAAGGGCAGTAATAATTCTTAGTGCTAATTGAGTGAAACAATTACTATTCCTGTTCAACTCTGTTAATTTTGAACTTGGTCGCAGAAGAAAACTGAAGGTATCAAAAAGTGTAACGGTGTCTTGCAAATTGTTCAACTTATATGTAATGCGTAATCGTTTTGAAGGTCCTTAAGCTATCAGAAAATAAAAACTGCATGTTAAAAGTGAGAGTCATCCAGCTCTCTGAAATTGCTAATGCATGATGTGGTATCTTGTGGAGTCCTTGTGGATTAAAAGCTGAGAATACATAATACTATCGTTGGGGGGTTGAGGTTTTGGTTTTTGTTTACAAAGTTATTGGAAATCATTAGTAAAATATGGTTTGCCGATAGCTCAGGCCGGCTAACTCACTGTCTCATCGTATGTTTCATAAAAATGCTGATCAAATTATGTTCATTAGCACAAAACGGCGTGTTTTGAATTGTTTCTGATAGATAATTTTTAATTTTGGGAAGTTGAGATTATTTAGTTTCCTATTTCTCATCACATTCACTGTTTTCTGTGACAAATTCTTACTGAATCAATGCAATATTGTGTTCGTTTTTTGCTTTAAAAGGCATATTTATCTATAATAGTTGGACTTATTCTCGACCATTGGTTTGTTGGATGATTGTAGTTGCTCGAAACCTGACGGAAAGTTGCTGGAGGTAAAGAAACAAATCGAATTTCATAGCTTAATTTATTCACCATCTTTTTAAAAACGGACGCACGATAAAAGACCAATTTTGCGCTATTTCATGCGAGTCTTGAAAATTTTAATGCGAGTCTTGAAACAGTAGATATTTATTTTGTTAACACGGAATGTGTGACTCTTCCTCACATGATTAATTTTTCTGATGTAAAAATCGAGATTATCTAATGTTGCCTGAAAAATTGTGTTAATTCATCATCACACGGGAAATTTTCTTTTCTGATTAGCAATTCTGTCGTGTTTTTTTTGCATTTTGTCCCTGATTGCGTTGTCGTTCTTATCAATACACGAATTTTAATTATTTGATCAAATTCAACTCACCCGTTTATGCTCCTCAGCCCATTTTTCGACACTGGTTTGCCCGATTCTGCGCTGCTGCAGGTCGTTTATGTCAAAAGTGGGCGTCTTTCCAATCAGTTGGAGGAGCTTTCCTGCGCCCTTGGCTGTGATGGAAATGACCTCTAATTCAGCTGCCATCCGAATCCGCATCTCTTCATTAGTCTCATTTGCTTCTGATTGAGGTTTATTAGATCGCTGAAAAGTCAATAAGAATGATTAAAAAACTCACATGCACATTTTAAAATGCCGAAAGTCTGCAGTGCCAGAAGTTAAAATGCCAGAAGTTCCTACTTAGCCAGAAGTTGACCTCCGTTGACTTTCGTCATTTTAAAACGTGTGCGTTTCGTGTTTTAAGCATGGTTAAGTGACTGCAGAAGTCACTTCGAAATTCTGACATAATATCTCGAACCGCTTCGTGGTTCTCGATAAACGCCAGAAGTTCTCAGTGACTTCAAGCAGAGTCACTTAACCATTACTTATAATTTAATCGATGATCCATGTTCTTTACGACTTCATGTTTATATGTGTAGACGCATAAATCCCTATTGCGACGA
Organism: Convolutriloba macropyga; assembly: GCF_964194025.1. Classification (NCBI taxonomy): domain Eukaryota; kingdom Metazoa; phylum Xenacoelomorpha; order Acoela; family Convolutidae; genus Convolutriloba; species Convolutriloba macropyga. Next base: position 2,098,218 of record NC_134468.1, read on the forward strand.
AGCCGAATTGAGCTTATAAAAGGACTGTAAATAAATGCTAAGTTTCTCTCAACAACGTGCAAACTTTTTTTGCTCAGCTGGGTAATTTTAATAAAACTTGGAGAAAGTTGAACAGATTTCAAATACCTGAGCATTGTGGAGCTGTGATTTGAGTGATCTGTTCTGTTCCTGTAGAACTGAAACTTGGTTGTTCAACTCATGATTGTCTCCTTTCAAATCTCGCACTTCTCTCTCCTTTTCTTCTGTGAAAATTTTCACCTGAAATTTTAAAACTTCAGTTTAAAAGTGCTCGCCATTTAATCAAGTTCCGGTTTAATTACGTCTGGGATCTTTTCCGCTGGTGCTCCTCCCCCAGCGCTAAGTGCCATATTTTTACGTAATGATTTCCTATGTAATGGCACGTGCTCTGTAACTGGGGAGTGCATAACGTACTGGGGGCGCAAACGGAAAAGATCCTCCGTCTGAACCTAATAATTGGGACGTGATGGTCAATGTTGATTTTGAAAAGATATTTCAGATCTAAGCCCAGTACCGACCGATTTTGGAATCTTATGTAGAGTGCATAAGTAAATAACCAATAATTCAAGAAGTACAGCCAGGTTAGAGTTCATCATGGATTCATATTTCATTGTGACAGATTGTTGCAGTGGTAGACAGGAGGCGGAGAAGGTTTGTACTCCAGCGATCTGTTCAAACCATTGCTTTAAGTAGCACTTTTCAATTATTCTCCAGAAAATAGATTTGTCGAGATAAAATTTTGGTACAAGCCAAAAGTTGATCGAATGAATAGAGTTGGAACTGTCAGAGTACAGTTCTGGAAAACTAGTTTTTCACTTTTTTAAAAAAGTACCAAGCTGTCATAGCGTTCGTTTGCTTTTTTACTATCTTCCTTATAGAAAGATTATTGGTACCTCAGCCTGTGAAAAGCAGTAAATTTTCCTCAAGTGGAATTTTACGAGGTTACAAGCAGCTAATGATTGCCGTAAAAGGTTTCAAATAGCCAGCCTGTTTTGCAAAATTTTTCATTACCTGCATGGGGTGAGATCAATCAGTTATAAACCAGTACGCTGAGTGAAAGTACATTTCCGAAATATTGTTCTTTTTAATTGAAAATTAGGGAGGTGCTTTTATTAGCTTCTTCAGATTTTTATTAGTATTGTATAAGCGAAACATGATGTAAAAAGAATGCAGCTGGGGGCGATCTTTGGTTTTTCAGTTTAAGGTATTTGAATTGTATTCGGTCGCTGCCTTTTGTCCGACTGGGAGGAGTTATGGCGATTTTTTAAAGTAATATTCCAGTGATACATGTAAAACTGGTGTCGCACTTGAAAAATGTTGTAGGTCATGCTGGACAACATTTGAAAGCAAAGGCAACAAGATTATTTTTTGTATTTTCTGAGAGAGAAAGCGAGATTGTTAAAACTCTGTTAAAGAACCTAAATTGTTAGTCACCTGCGGAATTTTGAAAGCATTCAATTCGTTTTATTGGTTAAATTGCTTTATCACCAATGCCAATTAATTTTGCGTTTGGAAGCATTTTTGATTATTGAATTTTAGATTCACTTCCGGTTCATTTTACTCATTCAGACGATTTTTCCACCTTATTGCGATTCTCAGTAAAATTCGTGTCTTGACATTTTGTGTGAGATCTTTTTTGAGTTTCTAGGCTCTTTTCATTCTTGTCTCATTCTGCTGAATGTGCTTTTAAGCAGCAGTTGCTCAGCAAAGCAATCCAGATTCAACAGAGTCAGTATCGAAAAATTAAATTAAAAAATTGGGATAAACTCGTAAATCCCAATTTTAGATGCCCCATGTTTGAACTTTGTTCTAAAGTTGATTGGCATGAATACAAATACCTGTATGCTCTTATTAAAAAACAGAGTTACGTCTTAACTACAGAGTTCAATAAAAATAGATAGCTCTTTCGTAAAACTTTGTACAATAGATTTTTTATTCGCTGCATTCTATTCTAAGGGGGTGTATGGGAATCAATTGCGGCTATTTTCCGGCAATCTACCGGACCGGTGTCGGAAAAAACCCATCCAAAATTAGATAGGAAAAAACCCCACGGAAAGAACACCAAAAGGAAAAAGAGCTCACTGACAATTTTAAGTTTTTCTTGAAAAAAATACTTAAAGTTGAGTCAAAATTGTGACTGAATTGGGCATTCTTATGAAGGCGAGACACTTAATTGATGGGCCAGTTTTATCTGAGATAATTGATCACAACACAAAGGTCTCTTTAGAATGAGGTTTGCGATTTTGCAAATAGTGGAGAGTTTCTGAAGGTTAGATTTTGCTTTTGTTTTCATTTTCCTTCTTTTTTTCTCGTAAGTATCTGTTTTCTGTCTACCTAATGGTATTTAATTGACTGGACAGAAATAGTATCAAATGCTCTGATGTGTCGATGTTTGATTTAGTTTCCTCATTTTATTTCATCTACTTCTTCCCTGCTTTTTCAATTTAGTAGTTTAATTAGGTAAATAGTTTCTTGAAGTGAGTAGCTGGCTACGACTTAGGTCAAATTTTGCTTTGTGTCGATTCTGGCCTTTTGGCTGTTTTTTAAACCAGTTTCGACTGAATTCAGTGCTATAATTTATTTTGTTTTGTGCGTTTGCTTTTCTCGCTTTTATTGTTGTTTAGTTTGTTATCTGTCATAGTGATTGTCACTAAGTGAACAAGAATGCCATGACAAAGTCTCTTCGAGCTGTCAATAGACCGTCACATCTTGTAGAAGTGTTACGAAGGAAAGTGAGAATATTTTTTTTCGCTTTTATTGGTATGTGGCATTTTTTTTACATTGTGATTAGCACTATTAAACAGAACAGTTACCACCCACTTGTGAATAATTGTTTAGAGTTGTATTTCATTAGTTTGTGTGTTGATCTTTGTGTGTTGCATAATTGTGATTCAGCTTCTAACCAGTTGTCATCATAAAAACTGTTTGGTGATAGTTGCGGTATGGTTGAAAATACTTGAACAATGAAAAATTTAAGGGGTTAGGCTCACTCTACTGTCTCCCAAAAAAGCGGGACAATTTTGCGAGTTGTCTGAAGCTTGAAAAATCTATCTAGTTCTCGCGGTAGCTTCTGACCGCTTGATTGGGTGTTAGCTCTTGAAAATGATCTTATCTGACTACGGGTATTAATGCAACCTTGTAACCGACGTATCAGTCAAAAGAGTCAATAAACAAAACTTAAAAAAAACAGATCAAAAACTGTTTCGTTGTTGTACAAATCATATAAAGCAGAGCATTGTTCAAACATTCTCTTAAAGCCGATTGTTCGTAAAATTCTTTAGATTCAACAAAATGTGATTCAGTTTAGAGCAATACGTTCTTCCGTATGATTTTGTTTCATATTGAACTAATGGTTTCGCATAAAGATTTTTCCACCTAATCAAACAAATTTTAGGAAGAATACGGCGTGCATGATACAACATCCCATTGAATCCTGACAATTTTATTAACGAGATTATTCACGGGAGTTTTGAAATGGAGATTAGAGTCAATTGTAATTTCTATTTATTTGTTTTCGGAACACACTTTGAGATTACTTTCCAAAAAGGACATATTGTTATCCGAGCAGGAAATATAAGTTTGGGTTTCTACATTTAGGGTTAGTTTGTTGATTTTGAGCCACAAAGGGAATCGATTCAAATCACTTTGAAATATCTTCGTAAATTCTTTTGCTTTATTGTGAAGAGATATTGCATTGTCGTCAGCAAAAAGTGCAATTTTACTTTTTTTAAATAGCATATGGTAAGTCATTAACATATAAAAGATATACCCAAAATTGACCCCTGCAGTGCTCAAGGTTTTATCGGTAAAATACTAGACCGCGCTCCCTAATTTTCACAAAATTGGCATCTTCCCTAAATTGTTTTCAAGGATTTTTCCATTTTTACCCCTTAACAGTTGATAGAAGAAGCTTATCTATCGAAATATCTTAGTGCACACTATCAAAATCTTTTTTAAGTCAATAAAACAAGTTACACCCTAAATTTTTTTGTGGCCTTTCAATATTCCTCACGTTGATCTATTGGGAAACATTGTTAAGTTGAAAATTGGCTCATGAATTCAAACCTCATCGGTAATGTTCTCTAATGTGATGGTTTGTTCACGGTTTCTGGACTCCAGCTCCTGAACAATTGACTTCAAATACTTGATTTCGTCCTCGGCTTTCGCGAAATCGCCTGTCGACACGACCTCGAATTCTCCCTCGTCGGAACTTTCCATAATTACCTAAGTTTGCTGATTTTATTAGTTTGTAAGTAGAGAGTAGTATTGAAACGAACGAATAAAAGTTAGCTAAAACATTAGTTATAATGTAAATCAATGTATATCTGACTTTGCGCTTAATTATGATTTTTATGTGTATTTGTGAAACGTAAGCATTTGAAGTGCGTATAACTCAACGAGTGTTTTTGTGAGCTTTGATTTTCAAATGTCTGTTTGCATTGTTTGTACTGTCAGCGCTTTGATTCAATTTTGAGTCATTCAACGAAAACATTGATTGAGTGTTGATCTTCGGTTCACTTCAGCCAAGAAAATCATCTTAATTTATGAAATTTGATCTCATGTTGAGTTGTGATATTCCCATATCAACGTGACTCTGAGACAGACAGTCTTTGCCCCCCGAGATGTAGCCAAAAGATCTAGTCTTATAGTTAAAACTTAATAAATATACTTCATTACAATAAATTATCCCCATTAGGCGTTATTATGCTTAATAGTCCTTTTGATAATTTTAACAACAGAATAGGGTATAATGCGTTTGGTGTCCTGAACCATGATTATTATTGTTCAGTTTTTCTAATCGAATCAAAATATAGCCAAATTGTTAAGCAGAGTCTTGAATGTGCTTTTTATTCGGTAATGTTTTTTTTCCTCCGTAAAACCAAGTAGAATCATTTAAAAGCACTGAAGATCTATTCAAAGCGCTGAATGTTACAACATACGTCTCCATTTTGCCAAAAGCTTGTCCTTGTTCTGAGAAAAATCTCATCAGTGCGATTTGTTTATTGCGATAATTTCTGTGAAAATTTCAGAGGCATCTGAATGATATTTTTTACCAGGTGTTTAACCATAAGCAATGTCATTTGCCTCGTAATATGAAACTGTTGTCATAAAATAATTGATTCTTCCGTTTCTCTTCCAGACATTTTCCCAATAGCTGAAAATGAAAAATCATCAAAATTAGAGATTGAGATGTCACGTTTGTTTTTTGGCAAGAAATTGATTCAAATTGCCTTAAACATACTAATTTCAATCACATGCTGATACCGCTCATCAGATAAAACCTAAAACATTTAAAAATATTTTCCGAAAAAATACAAAAATCGGAAAAAGTATGAAGATGCTGATTTTTTTTGTTTGCCTTTGCATAGCAAGAGTTTTACGCTAGTGGATTGTGCATATTATTAGGTGAGTCGAAATTGGAATCAATTGGAGATAATAATATCATGGTCAACTGAAAGTCCTTGTCAGAAGAAATTGTTGAACAAGCAACATTTTGACCTCAGTATTTTCTTGTCCAAATTTAAAATATACTAATGACTCCTTTACTAATTCCCTGAGTACAACTGCAAACCAACTGGAGAGCTTAAATTCGAAAGTGGCTCTAAATTCTGAAAAAATAGCGGAAGGTTATGAGAGAGAGAGAGAGGGATAATTAACCTTTTTGTTTTACCTTTACCCGACTTTATGCTTTGTGTTGTTTTAGTATGTATCCCATTCCGGGTCAGTTTTTAGTTGAATCAATTCCGTAGAAAGTAGAACATTTAAGTAGAGTACTTTAGTTTTAACTTTAGATGTTGGCTAAAAATTGTGATTTTTAGCGTTTATCTGCCCAAAAAACGTTTAACTCTTTTTTATTTAGAGTGCAACATTCTACTTTTCATGTTCCAGTTCCCCGTTGAATCATACTGCTTATCGGCGGATTTTGGTTTCAAGATTTTTAGTTAACTCAATTATTCAATGAAGCCAAGAAAAGCAAACTCCCTTCGGACCAGAAAACCATTTAACTAGACGGTTTGTGCTATCTTGAAAAAGGAAGCAGTTAAAGGTTTTTGTTCAAATTAAATATTCAGTTGTTTAAATATTTTCGTACGATATTCAAATTAAATATTTTCGTACGATATTCAGTGTGGGTTTTATTAATGTCTGGTCATAACTCAAATGATTTTCCCTAATTTTGGCGGCATCAGAACTCTGCTAAACTACAAAATACTAACTTTTAAGTTGCTTATTTTCATTTTGAGGAAGAAACCGAGATATTTAAAAACGGCTATGTGTTCAGTGTCTCTTATGTTTTGTGTTCTTGTCTTCAATCAAATTACGATAAAAATGTAAATTTTTGTCTTGTTTATCGATTTTTTTGCATTGTTTTTGATAACTTTGCAACTTAAACGCAAAACTAGAAATGCATCTCCTCCCCTATACTTTTTCAGCTCCAGTTATCCTTCTAATTTTGAAAAAATTCTACCTGCAAAGAATGGCATTTTTAATAGAATTCAAAAGTAGCCTCTAACGTCAACAAAATGATGTTTCCAGTTTTTTTTCTTTGCGATGTGCAATCAAAAGTGAAAAGTTCACGGAAGAGAAAAGAGCCTTCTGAAATGTTAACTTGGAACCAAGATGAAAACCAGCTATATTTTTTGCTGGTGATGAATATGGCTGGCTTAATTTGTCCACCTTTTTTAAGATAACAATATATCCTCGTAACTATTTGTGAAGACATTTTTCTTCTTTTTGGACAAGTTAGTGCAATGTGCGTTTTCATTCTGCCACCAATTTTCAAAATTCCATTTTTCTGAAAAAAATCATAGATCATTTTGAACTTTAAATGACTTGACCAGGAATGCCCCGCCATTTTAATAATTTTAAAACATTTCTGGCTGTCAGTTTAAAATAAATTGCAAAATCAATATGCTCAGCTTAAGACAAGGCAAGGCGTTCAGCTGAGATTTTGTTCAGTTTTTTATTTTTCTGTTTATTAAATTTGATTGTGCTTTTTAATTTTCTGATTTTCCTGAAGTTTAGCAGTAAACTTTCTTCTGTTCAACTACCGGGATTAATTGTTATCTGGTGTTTCATGTAAAGCATGATTTGTTGTGTAGTTTTTGTTGTAGAGCTATTGTGTGTTTCCTGTTTATCGATCGCGTCCGTCAAAGCATGGTCAGATGATTGTGCCAAAGTTTATATCGCCCCAATATATCTTTGACACACCACAGGTTTTGATTTGTTGGTTTATGTTGCGGCGATGTTTTTGATAAAAATTTAAAGTCCAGAGAATATTGAGTCAAGCTAAAATAAAATTAATATGAAATCCAGGTTATCAAATGGCATGCTGCTCATTAATTTTTCTTCTAGCATTCGGAGGAGATGAGCCTTAAAACATTGAACGGCAGGAAAATTTTTGGTGTAAAGGAAAGACTTAAAAGTTAGAAGAAACCCAATGTTCTTCAACGGCCGATAGAAATGGCTTTCCTGTTAATGTATAATTACATTTGTTGTAGTCTCGTACGGAAATTTATTATTCGTAAACGAAACTTTCAAAAAGTAAATAACAGAAATTCTCAGCTATCTTTTTCTCCATAATTTTCTTAATTACTTCTAGTTGGTTGACTGTTTTGTATCACTGCCTGGTGAAAGTTTACCAAGAGGTTGAAGATAGACCGGTTTAAGTTTTATCTAATATTTTTTCTGGTATCCGGTTTCTGATTTTCCAGAGATTAGCTATTACTTCGTATGAAGGATCATGTTTTTTATATTCATACACAAAGCTCTATTCTTGCAATGTTTTTGAATATTGTGAAAAGCATATTTCTTAGCATTGTAAAAATGTATAATTCTGGAATTCTACTGATCAATTAATTGTCCCACTTGCTTGTTTCTGAAAAAAAATTGAGACAGAAATTCTTCCCTACTTCGCATACTAAGGACGTTGTGTTTTGGCCAATGTTTTGCCACAATTTTCTCAAAGATAACCAATTCTCTCAACAATAAATGTGTCTCTATCTTCTAGAAGGTAGTAAATGTGTTTTTTTTGCTTGACCGATTTTTGGTCTGGCCCTTTTGACTTATAGTCCTCAAAAACGTGATAAACAGGTAACGCTCGGAGGGCATTAACTAGGCGAGCAGCTCTCTTAGAGCCCTACGCCTCACTAGTCTATAAGTATGCAATTCACCGAAAGTGGCGGTCTTTAGTCTTAAACGTTTGACACCCTCAGTCACCCCCCCCCCCCCCGTCCAGCTCTCCCATGACCCTACCACCCATCGCTTGACCCCCTCCCCTCCTTTCCACTCCGCTCACACGCCCTAATGCTAAATTCCTAAGCCCCAGCTGGCTACTGCCAAAGCCAACCGCTCGCCCGTAGTTTGAGAGCAATTCGCCCGACGTTACTAGAGACGCCCTTAACCATTTTCTTATTTTTATGTGTTTAGTTGAGCCGTTTTTGTTTTATAAACAATCAAAGTCAGTTTGTCAACATTTGAAAGGTTTGTCTGAGAAATAAATTGACGGTATGATATTGCTGAAAACCAAGTAGTAACGTCCATGAGACGTTTCGGAGACTTAGTTTAACTGTTACAGTAGCCATTTTTAGAACAATATTAATCTCTTAATCCTCGCTATGCTATATGAAATAGAAGTAGACAATTCAATTTTTCGTTTTAAACTCATTGTGGCAACATAAAATAATTTTACACGAAAGTTTATACACTGACAAATATTTGTTCGATAAATTAACTCTGAAAGTCTTAAAGGTTCTAACATTATTTTTTATTGATAAGCATAATTTTTTTGTTCAATCTTTTGAAGTTTTTGGCATGGCTAACAAATTTTGCCCAATCAATGAACTTATGCTATAGAACTTGTTTTTCAAGTAAAAGTCTTCCCGTCTCTTCCATGTAAAGTTTCTGCGCTCCGTCAAAAATTGTCGGTCCTATATTTTTTGAATTGTCTTTCAGTAGTGGCTCTAATCTGCTGTTAATCAATTGATGCTTGCTTTTCGAGTGGTGATTGTTATCAGATCGAACCAGAAAGAGGAAGAAGTGGGTGAATTTACGGTATTCATTTTCATACGTCTTTCTAGACAGGGACAAAAGTGTATTGAACCTTGTTTGTTCACGTGCAGCAGTCTGATACTTTTAATTCGTTTTTTGTTTAAATTTGTTGTATTAGATTCTAGGGTATATATTATGTTTGCTGATTGCTGTTTTATTGAAGGCCGTTCTTTAAGATGATCAAAATTTTCGGTTTGTTTTTAATTTAAATAAAAATTAATATTTATAGTAAAATACCGCATTTTAAAAAGTCTTATCTTATTTTTAAATTTTAAATTCAAAATTTTCATCCTGATTGATTCTGTTTTCGGAATACGGATTGAGAATTTTTCCAGTCAAGAGTTGAGAATTTTTATGTTCAAGGGAATACGCAGCATTTTAGTATTAATTCAACCAGTTTTTGGGACGTTTGAGTGGGTTTTTTGAGTTTCTCAATTTTAAAAAAACAAAAAAATTTCAATTTTTAACTAATAAATTTGACTTTTTCAGTGATCTTTACGTGGTTTGATTTCATTTTACTAAAGTTGGAACGATTTTTTTGTAATCGCTTGTAATCGTTTTTTTTTGTAAAAATGTATTGCTATCTGCTGAGGAACAACCCGTATTGTGTTTCATTTGTGTACTTTGATGTATTTTTGATATTTTTGTTTGGTTTTTCCTATAAAATTCCTATTTCAAAAAATTTTTGCTGGAATTACAATTGAATTCTTTTAGATACTTGCTGCTATTAGTGACACACGAAGCTCTTTGCAGTCAAATGCAGCACGTAATTTTCAAAGCAAACTTAGGTGGGGCAGCTATTTTTTGCTCTCATTTTCTTTAAAACTTGTTTCTTTTATTGATTTTCGGAGAAGAGAATTTTTTTGCTTTTTTAAATTTTGGGGTTTGATGAATTAATTTCCTCAGTTTTTTTGTACCTAAAAATTTTGTAGTTTGTGGAATTTGTTGATCAGATTTTCTGCGCACCAGTTCAATATAGGATTTTTTTTTGCTTTGATTTAATATCTACGTTTCGATTTATTTGAGAGATAAACTTCGTGAAATTGTTCTTTTTTAAGTTTCTGATTACATCTTTTGATATCAAAAGCATCTCAACAATTTGATGCGTATTTCTCAAACTAAAACGGAATCCCAGTTTTTAGTGGAAGTAATGACCACTCGCTTGCAATCATTGTTCCGACCCACTTTAGTGGGGGAAGAACTATATACTCAAATGGGTTTTTTTGTTCAGTCAATTTTGGCCGATCGATATAAGCATCGTTGAGAGTTGTGAGTGGTATCATTAAAAAGCTCGTCCAGCATAGAATATGGAATTAAGATTTTTTTCAATTTTCGCTTTTTATAGGGAGTTGTCGAGGTTTAAAATTTTGTGAATATTTACCGTAATTCATCTGTTATTTTCGGTATTTTAGACCTAATTTTTTTATCAATTTTGCTAAAATTTGTTCAGATTTTTTGTTTTAGTGTTATTGATTTTAACTCTAAAGATAGAGGAGGTTTGATGAATTCTTCGATCTGAGTTTTGTGGCTAGAATTTTTGATAATTTTAAAATTCGATTTTCTTCGGGACCAAATTTGCTTTTTTAGCCCCCTTATTTTAAATTTGCTGGAAGTATATAGCTTGAAAATGCGGCAATGCTGTTTTTAAGCTGAAAATGAGCTAGTTCTACACCCGCTGGCTTTGAGAGTCTTATGGAATTAATATTTTGCCAGTTTTTGTGCAAATTAAAGTCAAATCTAAACTCGATAACTAAAAAATGCATTTTTATTTTTGACAAACTGAAAAATTTTGTTGAAAAATTGTTCTATTCCGCAACCATTTGAAAAAAATAGTATTTTGTTAGACGCGCAGTAACATCTGGGCTGATCTTGATCTCGCCATGAATGCTCACGACGAAATTTTTTTTAGATTTTAATGGGGCGCGATTTTTTTTCAAAATGTTTCCGTTATGTAAAGGTTTTTTATATAATCTTTTTTACTCACAAGAAATTCAAATCAGTGCTCAATGAGTGACAGATACTATGCACAAAAAACGAGGCCCAAAGAGATTATAATACGGATAATTCTATATTTTATGAGTTTGTTTCGTTTCCTTGTCAAATTATCATATTATTGACAAGACCAATTGAAAGAAAGCATCGTAGGGAAAACGCACAGCGTTGGAAAAAAACGTATCTTGATATGTTAATTGTTTTACTTATTTAGTTTATGCTTTTTGGGCTGAGGCACAGTTTTCTTGTTCAGGTTTTTTTTTGTTTTTGCCTATGGTTGTCATTTTTTGTTGTTGTACGCCATATACCTGACAACAAAAGGTCTCAATTAGTTCCCCAGGACATATAACTCAACCTAATTAAAGATTTCAGTTTATAGTTGTTTGTTTCAATGACTTTAAAATTGTAATAAGAAAAATTTTTTAAATGTATCCCTTTGCTTTCATTTACGTAACCATGTAACTCGATCTCACTAAGTAGAAGTCTCAAATGCTTTTGTTGATACTTATTTTTTTGCGCTGGGTTACACGTTGTGATCTATTGCTTCGACTATTATTTTCACAAAAAGTTTTCGAAGCTTCTATAATGCTAAATTTTTGGGTTTTTTGTCATCTCCTCGTAATCGTCCTTTTATAAATAAGTCTTGTTGATGTTAAAATGAAGGAAAGTGACACTTTTTGTTTCTTACAGGCGTCATTTTATAATTATAGTGCCTTGAATAGTGTGATCTCGTAAAATCGTTTGAAGTTTTGGCTTCTTTATATATTTGCTATTATTTTGTGGGGTCTTGACTTAGTCTCATTATTAACAGGCTCAATTGGCTTCCTGAGGTATTGCAACTTAATCCGTTACTGTTTGTTGACATTTTAAGTCTGTTATGACTTTTGAAAATATTTGTTTTCAAAAACATATTTCGGTTTTTGAGCTTCATCATTTTTTAAACAGTTTTTTGGTCAATTTTTAGCTCAGTCTCTGTAAACACAGGCCACAAGACGTTTCCAGTGAACTACAATTTGATCCTACAACAATTTTTGCTTCAAACATTTGTTTCTCGGCTTTGTTATTACTGTTACTACGAGATTTGATATGAGATTTACTATGAGATTTACTGTTACTATGAGATTTACTACGAGTTGATATCTATTGACATTAATAACGGTAAAATTAATTGTTTTCAAAAATGGAAACGTATTTTTGAATTTCGCACCTCTGCTTTTTTTGTCGGCTTGTTAACCAGTCGCAGTGAGGACAAGTCTAATATTTATTATAATGAAGTATGGGTTAAATTGTTTTATCAAATACCACGGGCCGCTGAGGCAAGGCCATGGCCCGCGAGGCATGGTCAAATGATTATGTTGCTAATTTAATAATCAGTATTTTATAGAAAGATTAAAATCGGGTAATGATTGATGGGTTAAAACATAGAGTGGTTAAATGATACGGGGGTGAAAAAATCGGGGCTAAATGATAGGGGGGTTAAATGATTAGGGGTGAAAAAGCGGTACACCATTGTATTCCATTCGTTGTGTATTGAACGATATGTATGTTGTTGAATGTTCTCTAACTCTTCATCATTTGGTAGCCAATTAACTCAGAAATGTGGATGAGCGGGGTCGGAACCTTATGTGCGTACGCACATAACCGAGCCTCCTTGTTTTCTAAAATTGATAACCTGAACTATACCGGTTGGTTGAACAGTTTGTGAGTCAAGCAGATTTTTTGGGTGTTTCTCTGAGTAAAATTCTCTGATTCAAGTGTGTCCGTTCTTAGAGTTCTGCTTTTGTTTTGTCGGCTCCCGCTCAATCTTTGTATTAAATATTTTACGACGCAATGCGCCGTTTTGTTTTTTTTTAATGACATTCTTTAACGCATGTTATGTGCTTGATGTCATTCGTTACATTGTTTAGCTTTGTGGCCTTAATTGACATGCGTGTTTAGTTCTTAAAATCATAAAATGAATTTCCTCTTTATCTCAAGTGATTTTTAAAACTGAAAATAAGGGAACTTGAGGTTGCGACCTTTCAATATCAGTAACGGCGATCTATTTAATGAAAGATTTTATTTTTGAGACTACCCAAAAAATTTAAGGAAGGGATTTGAGTTTTGAATAATTTTTGAGTTCTGAAAACCATTGAATTTAAGCAATTTTGTAGCTAATTTTTTATGATCACTGTCTCCGATTCCTTATATTTATTCAACTTGTCTCGTTTTAACTACAAAATCAAACTGAGTAGGTGCTTCACAGCTCAGATGAATTCTTAAAACCAACAAGGAGGCTCGCTAATGTGCGTTTGCACATGAAGTTCCGACCCGAGCTGATCTACATTTTTGACTTAATTGTCAACCGATTGAAGAGATAACCAAAAACAGATGTTTGATTTTCAAAAAAACGTTTCACACCCAAACTACTAATTGAATTACACAATTTCATGCCTCATTATAGCGCTCACAAGATCTGCCTATAAAAAGACTACGGGAAAAACACAAAATCAGCAAAACGGCAAAATAACGGCAAAAACTCATTATCTAAATGTCAAAGAACCTAGTAAACGTCAAAATGCAATCAGATAAAACCTTAACTGCACAATATATCTATAACTATACAGCAGATGGGACTTTTTCTTAATATGACTAGGTAACAAGTAAAAAGAAAAGATAATGAGGCGAAATTCAAAAATCTATCAACATTTTTTGAACCAAATAATTTCAAACGTCTTAAAAATCAAAATATTTTAACAAAATAAATCTCGATAAATTTACTCTTAAGTCCTTGCAAAACTGATAGGACTTGTCGTTGGTTAGACTAAGCCAAAGAAACGGATTAAAGATACAGAAAAGCTCAAGATATTTTTTGAAAGAACAAACAATATGCGAAAACACAAATCATTGAGACCATTAAAATAATTAGCTATTATCTAAATGTTGTTTTTTGTTTCAATTGTTATCTATAATAATTGAGCTAAAATTAAACTGAAAGAATAAATAAGTTCATTTGGCCCTCATTTGAAATTAATTGGGCTCTGTCAATACGCGAACGTGGTAAAAGAACAGAAACAAACACAAATATTGATCACTCGCAAAACATTTATGAAAACCCATATTTTCCCTGGAACAAAACATCAGTTACGACATAATATCAAGAAATATCAAGAGAAAGTTTAATTTTCGAAGTATAAGGAATTGGATGGGTCCTCTCAAGGATGAGAATTAGTTACAGGTCGACAAAAAGAACAACAAAAAATACTATACAGAGAACAATGAAAATAACAAAAAAGGAAAAAAAATTGAACGGATAAAATCATAAACTGTAAGACTATTCGCTATCAACTAACTGCATAGAGTAATGTCTTTCATCATCAATTAGAGCTTTTGAGACCTCTCAGCACTTTACGACTACATAAAGAATAAAAAACAGCGAATTCTAAAAAAAAATGAGACAAAAGTGTCGAAGTCATTAAAAAAGAATTTCTTACGTACAAACAATTCTATCTTCAATTAATTTATAGCAACAATAGAATTCCTCTTTTTTAAAATATAAGAGCTCAAAAAATCAACAAATATGAACAAGTTTTTTAAAAGCACGAAATCTTTGAGAAAAACCGTAGTATCAACATTAAGTTCAATAGTTTTCAACGGAAATCAAATAATACATTACAATATGCCTCGATGGGAAGAAAGTGCTGTCTGTTGTTGACCAGTCAGCAATAAGACATCAGATTAAGACTATGAAAACAATAACAAATACAGACAAAACCAAAATTTAAATAGAAAAGTGCGAGACGAAATTGCCGAAGCCATTTAATCCAAAAGCTTTTCTCTGAAAAACTTTATCCATGATTCTTTTGACGTCTTCAATGAGCCAATGGGAACTATCAGTATTAGGATAATGCGATACGATTCCAGAAGGAAACAAAATTACGAAAAAAATTATACTAAAATTGAAAAAAATATATATGGAAACTCGTCGCACTGAAGTCATAAAGCCGATAATTGAAGATAAAACAACTAGCCATAGTAAGCTTGGTTGCAGTACAAATTAGGGGAGGTCTTGTCATTACTTAGACTGAAAGAGTTCGCAAAAAATAAGTTAAAGATCGACTAACGTTCAAAAAAAAAATTCGAATTTTTTTTTGCCTGAACAACCATTGGCTGTCCACTCAAAGAACTAAATAGGTTCACTTAATGCTTACCAGGAAGACTATTGCACTTTCAGTGAAAGTGTCTATAGCATAGGATTTCAAAAATTCAGTAAAACCTCAAAAATAAAATCAAAATTTCATCAAAAATTACGATCACTCAGTGTCGAAGGCGAAAAAAATATGCGCATGCGCGATTCCTTGAAAGCTATTTTTCATTGTGCATCATTGGAACGTAAATGAGGTTAGTCATTAACTGAACCTCGATATGAAAGGTGACTTTTCTCTTGGTGAGTTAAAAAACAAAAAAGAATATATAATTTTTTCTGAAAAGAAAACAGCTCTCAAATAGTATTCGAATTTTTTTGTGGTAAATTCCCTATGAGACCAAAAGTAGTCTTTTTAATTGCCTTTCGTCTTTTAGGAACACCAAATTGATGCATTTTGTAGAGTGAAAGGTAATTTTGAAATAAATTTTTTATGGAAAAAATATTCGAACGAAATTTACGCTAAAATTGAACAAAAGTGAACCAAATATCCCGTGTTCACATGAAACTTTAAACCTCGATAACTGCTCGAAAAAAAAACGAAAATAAATCTTTATTTCGAAATCTACGCTGGCTGAGCTTTTTGTTGATACCACTCACATTTCTCTACGATGAATATATCGATCGGCCAAAATTGTCTGATAAAAAAACGCATTTGAGTACATAGTTCCTCCCCCACAAGTGGGGTCGGAACAACAATAGAGCACGTACGTATATAAGAACGGATGCCAATGCATGTATGTGAACAAAATTGAACTTTTTGTGTTCAGTTTCTATCATCACTAAATAGAAGACCACAAGAGGTTAAGTTGACAAATCTGTGTCTCATTTTGCCCTGCTATGCACTGTTAGAATTCAAACGAAATTCCAGCAGTTGCGTCTGATTTTTCGAAGTTAGTAGAAAAGATGTTACTCATTATTAGACAAAATATATATGACTGGTTAACTGCAGGATGACGTAACTGTTTTGAATGTTTGAAATTGAATTTGTTACCTTTTAGGTCAAAGAATTGCAAATATGGATTTTCATTATGATATGAGGCATTCCAAAAGTCACATCAAAACAAATAAACATTCCACATTGCTGGCTTATTTTCACCTTTCGTTGGACATCGTCCGCATTCTTCAAAATTTATACTTAAATAATTTCTCAAACTGTTGCGAAATTCTACAAACGTATTGTAAATAGTTGTCTCTTAAACCAATTCGAAGGACATGTGACTTTTTTATAACTCTATTGATTAAATCTCTATTGATTAAGTTATCAAAAGTAAATCGCGCTCTTCACTAAGCGCCGATAGCCACTTTTGCGGCACTGAATTGTGCCTATCAAAAAGATGACGTCCAAGTGGCTGTCAACTGGTTCACTTCACCCCGCGACCTCTAGTGTCAGAGAAGACTCATTTGTAGAGGACACTCGCCAAGTACTTAAGAGGGTCCTGCTGGATGCGGACTACATCGCGTACATTGCCCAAACGCCCTCTAAATTAGACGATATTTTAACCAGCTTCATAAAATTCAGCAACAATGGTGATGTCACCAAGTGCACTGAATGTTTGGAAATCTTTGCCTTGGTTCTCAGCAAAAAAGATGGACTGTGTTATCTCCAAAATAAATTTATGTTGCTTTATACAACTTGCAAAGCCTTGTTTGACGAGAATTCGCCGAAAGCGTTGATCAAATGGGCATTGCAGGTCCTGTACAAGTTAGCTGACTGTCCTGAAAATTTAAATTACATGCTGGAAAACGATCTTCTGGAAGTTCTATACCAATCTTGCAGGACTTTTGAAGGCTCTGGTGAAAATTCGCAAAATATGCTGCGGCTCTGTCTGCACTTCATTGAGAAGCTCTTGAGTGGGCAACTAAATTTGCCTGAAAGTGAAGAAATCTCTTATCGTATAGCCGACGAGCATTTGATTTTGCATCAAATAGGGAAGCAGGATATAGACATCTTTAGCTACTCGTTGCGAATTCTGACTTTGAAAAAGCACTTGGACTTCAACGTTGTAAAACATAGTTTGGAAAAATTGGAAGATCGAGTTGAAGATTGTTATGAGGTGCATAATTCTTTAATACTGAAGTATCTCATTTCAATTTTGAAATTTCCAAGCTCCAACAAAAGTGTTATCATGTCGCTAAAGTTTATACAATCAACAAAGATAATTCTGTTGTCTTTGTCGTTTGAAGACTTCAAAAATTTTGAGATGCTAACGTTGCTTTTTACTCTTATTACTGAAATGCTTTTAAAAGGCTGTGGCGAGCGCGAAAACCTGCCGTTCTTTCGAGAACTGGTTGTTCAAACCTTGGATTCTGGTCACCTGCCTGATGACGTAATGATGATGTGCTTGAGAACTTTAGTTTTACTCGAACACAAAATTAGCAATGAGGATAAGCCGATTAATTACTACCTTTTCACCACTGAAGAATTATCAGTTTTAGTTCCGACGTTAGAAATTTATCAGCACAACCCGGAAGTTATAGTTTGTGTTTGTGAAGCTATTTTCGTCATCTGTTCCAGTTATAACTACGACAAAACGTTCAAACAATTTTTCATGGACAAAAATGTCGACTTGATTTTACTCAAATTAGCGCAGAGTTACTATGAGTCCGATTATGCGGTAACATCCATTCTGCGAGCGGTTCGGGGATTATGCATCGAAGAGTATGATATCGGATTTGAGTTTACGAAGTATCAAAATTTTCAAAAGTGGGCGCAAATTTTTCAACTATTCCCCAAAAACGTAAAGTTTTGTCTGGAAGTAATTTTGATTTTGGAATCGTGGTTTCATTGTAACTCGACTCTGAATGCCAGCTTAAATTATGGAATCATTGAGGGAGTTCTAAAAATGCTGGAGAATTTCTGCAGTTGTCAGCCGCCGTTAGTTTTCTACGCCCTCAACATTCTAAGTCGATATGTTCCCATATTCAAAAGTGAAGGTCTAAATGCAGCTAAATTATTAGCCCCGTGCATAAAAGCTCTTTCAGTAAACCTGTGTAAGCCCGAAATACAAGTGAAAGGGTTGCGTCTCATTAACAACTTAGCGCTTCAAGTTCGCAACGTAGAAATCCGTGACGAGACGTTTATGAACTACTGCCACTTGTTGACAAACAACCTGAGCGAGTATAAAGACAATCTACAAGTGAAAAAAGAAGTTTTCATGTCTTTGAAAATTTATTCAGACACAAACTTATATTTCTACCAGTTTGTGATTGATTTCAAAATTATTGACAAGATTCTTCATTCGCTTGAAATTAACGAAACGTTGTCATCTACTGACTCTGAGCTCGAGTTTTACCAGAAAAATTTCTTCCTCACTTTGAAGAAAAAGTGCAAAGTTGAGATATTGAACGAGTTCTTGTTCTTGGCTTGCGATAAGAATTACGGAAAATCTGTGATAGCTTTAGTCCTCTTAGGAGCTGACGTCAATTATGAGAAAAATGGACAATCGTGTTTAAATCGAGTCGTTTCGAATGAGAATCTGGGTCTCGTGTCGTATTTGCTGCAAAACGGTGCCACCAAAGATGTTGAAAAGTGCCTTGATATGGTTTTGAAAAGTGAGCAGCTGGATAATCGGGATGAAATAATTGCTCTGATCTTGAGCCGACATGGTACCAGTCGAGAAACAGGTCATGTCATGTGGGAAAGACTTGGACTTGGAAACCCGAAGCCTGAATGGTTATTCAAGACGTTCGTCATTTTTGATGACAGCAAAGAAACCAGTCGAAGCAGTTTCCAGAATAGCACGCTTTCGAAACAGCAATCTCGTCACGATGTTGGCCCGACTAAACGAAAACTTACGCCGGCACATGTTATGGCGTACGATAACCCAGCCTTGGTTGCACTGAGAAACAACGAGAGTAAGAAAAGTTCAGAGAGTTCATTACCTGAGATCCAGGAGGCACGAGAAAGCTCCGAAGGAGGAAGCGTTTTTCGCCAAAGTGGCAACGGGCGTACCAATCAAGGTGCAAATTTTGACGGTCATTTATCATCGTCCGAATCCGAGACGTCGGATCTGGGTTCCAATAAACGATTCAGTGCTCTGCCCGTGTACCCGACATTTACCGACTATGTTGAACGAATCCGGCAAGAAAACGACGCGCGCGATTACTTCAAATTCAAATCGCTTGATCAACAAAACTCTCCGAACACTTCTGAACGTGAAATGAGTTATGCTTCTTCGCGTGACAGCTTAGAGAACGTTGCGAGTTATTTGAATCGAGCTTTAAGTTCTCGCTCAATACACCTCGTGAAAGCAGAAGCTAACCTTTTGAGACGTCGAAGGCATTCTCGAACATTGACAGGATTTGCGAAGTACCACAAATTCAAAGTTGAAACTCTTTCTTTAAGTGAAAACCAAACTACTAGCCTCGAGTCAATAGCAATGAGTGCTAAATTAACCCACTGTTTTTCGTCGCTGAAAAATCTCTACTTAAGTCGAAATACAATTTCAGCATTGCCTGCGACTTTGATGAGTAATCTAGTCAATTTAGTGAGTTTGAGTGTCAATGAGAACTCATTCAGAGAATTTCCTTTCGAAATATTCTTTGCCAGAAAGTTGGAAGAGCTGGATATTTCCCACAATTTTATAAATAAACTTCATATGAATCAACCTCTTCTGGAAAACGAAGCATTTTCCTCTTCGATTAAGACCTTGAAACTCTCCGACAACAAAATCAAAGTGTGGCCGGACAACTTTTTGAAGTGGTTTCCGGAAGTTTCTGAAATTTATTTGGATCATAATAGTTTGGCAACTATTCCAGATGTCGGAATTCCAAACAATGTTGCAATACTAGATTTGTCATGCAACAAAATTTGTTCAGTATCGCAAAATTTTCTGTCGTCATTTGTCAACGTCAAACAATTGAACCTTGCTTCGAATTCTCTCAAAACTTTGCCTGAAGAAAGCGCGCAACTGTTGACAAACTTGACAGTTCTGGACCTCTCGGCCAACAATCTAGGTGGTAACAATGAGCACGATGTTCCTAATTTTGTGCTGAAACTTCGTTGGCTTCGAGATGTTAATTTGAGCAAGAATCAACTGAGGTCATTTCCGAAACCTCTTCTTTGGAACTCCAACGGATTGACCAAAATTCGTTGCAGTGAAAACCATATTTCATCAATCGATTTGAGCGATGATTTGGCAAATTTTGACCAAGTTACAGATTTATATTTTGACTACAATGACTTGAAAGTGATTCCGAATGAAATTTGCAACTTGAAGAAGCTTGAAACTCTTGATGTGAGCCACAATACCAAAATAAAGCGAATTCCTTCCGATCTATACAAGTGTGAATCCTTGAGACGTTTTTACAAAATTGGTGTCAATTTAGCCAACATGCCGTTGTATGTTCAAAGAGGTAATACAGGATCTTTGATGAAGTACCTCCAAGAACGAGCCCGCAACTCTTCTAATTATTACGCGGTTAAAATGTTAGTCATGGGCCACGCTGGACGGGGGAAGACCTCGACGCTTCGCAAATTGATGGACAACTATTACGAACTGAACTCGGAACAGTCGGAACCCAATACGTTCGGGATTGAGATTTCTGAATGGATCATGCGCTCGATCGATCGGAAAACAAACAAACCTGTTAATTTCACAATCAACTGTTGGGATTTCGCCGGACAGGAACATTTCTTTGCTACTCATCAAGTGTTTGCGTCGAAAGAAGCTCTGTATATGGTTGTGTACAACTTCGCCGCAGAGAATTTACACGAAGAGCTAAATTTAGTTTCATCCTGGTTGTATAACATACATGCGCGCGGTCCGAACGCGCCAACTATCATTGTCGGAACCCACGTTGATATTATAACGAATGAAAGCGATAGACAACGACGCAAAAATTTTTGCTATGATTTCTTCACGCATCATTTTTTCAGCCAAACTCATAGGTACACGTACGCCTTTGTGGGGTTGAACGCTTCTGGTGAGGACTCAAAAATTGAGGAGTCGAATTCGGTCAGCAATCTACGAAGTCTGATCCGCACCAAATTGGCCGAGTTCAAATCGGAAGGTGACTATTTCATGGGGCGCAGAGTACCCATAGTATACCAAAAACTGGAAGAAGCAGTTATTAGTTATAAAGACCGGATAAAACGTGAGAATGCTGGAATAAAAAGTGCGATTGATTCTTTGACTATCGCTAATTTGATTCAGAAACAAAAATTAGAGTTAAACGCACATGATATCCACATGGCTATGAAGTTTATGAATAGCACCGGAACTGTCATAACTTTTCCCGATATGATGTTTTCACGATCGCGACCAGATATCTATTTCCTTGACCCGCAATGGTTGTGCGGTCTAATGTCCCGAATTCTTATTCCCAATTCAAAATCCGATGAAATTATCAGAAATTCTGTTATTACGTATGATGGTTTGTGCATTATTTACTTAGCGGAAATTTCTCTGTTGAAAATCTATATTCGGCTAATGGAGCGATTCTGTATTTTGATTCCGATTGCTGAGAAGAAATGGTTGATCCCAAATCGACTTCCACAAAAACCAGATTTTTACACCTCGCAGCTGAATGCGCTTGGGAAGCAGCTTCTAATTCAGAGAGTGTACTCAATGTTGTTCCTGCCTGAGAGTTTGATGCCGCTTTTACTGGCGAGAATTGTGTCTGAGTTGCAGGACATCCTGCCACACCCACCAGGCGTGAGCAAGAAAAACAGAAATTATGTCACAATTGACTACTTTTCCAACTATGTAGAAGTACACGTACTCACAGATCCTGTCGTAGTTGCCGCAATAGAAGTTCGACACGTACGTTTTTTAAATTGTTCATTTTAACTCAAATATTGGGTGCGAATCCCACGTGCACATTTTAAACTCTCGAATACCTAAAAATAATCAAATCTTTTTTGTTTGTGCCCCCTCCCCCCAGTACGTTTTGCACCCCCCAGTAAGAGAGCACGTGAGTAGTGGATAAAACAAGGATTCCAACCACCAGTAAAATTTGTCCCTTTCTCCTAACGCTAATCGCGCATGTCGAATCGGGCCAAATTTTACTGTTTGTTGAATCCCTTGTTTTATCCACTACTATATATTAGCTCTAAATTCAATAAAAAAATCAATTAAAATCAAAAATAAAAACAAAAATCAAAGCAAAATTTACATTTAAGAGTGATTCACTCTTATTCGGAGTGATCCCCAGTAGAAAAGATCGCTCTTCTTCGCTCTTAAAGAGTGAATCCCTCTTTTTTGATATTTTTTTTATTTAAACTTTTTATTTCAAATTATCTATACTTTTCAATAAATTTATATTTTCTTTTATTTTTTCTATATTTATTCCATTATTAATAAGAAATGATACAAAATTATAGTATTTACATGAACAACTATCAGTGAAACTGCTTCGCAGATCCTCTGTTTGGTTAATAACTAAAGGACTTACAGCTCTAGGACTTTGCCAACTAGGATTAATTGTTTTATCCGCGAAGCGGTTACACCGATCAGTTATATTTCTACTAAATCCTTTAGTCAATTCTATATCTGGATGTTGTTTCTTTACATGAGCCCGTATCCCATCATATCTCACAACAGAAGTACAATATGGACAATTAACTTTAGCTGAAGTACAACTTCTACATGTATACTTACCCTCATCAAAATTATTTAGTGGTTTTATATAATTACTTATTACAACATCTAGTTAATACTTCTGAGCTGGGGTTAAGGTTAGGGTTAGGGATAAGGTTAGGGTTAGGGTTGGGGATAAGGTTAGGGTTAGGGTTGGGGTTAGGATCTGAGTTAGAGTTATAGTCATAGATAGAACCAGAACCAGAACTAGAGCTAGAACTGGGGTTAGAACCAGAACCAGAACTAGAACTAGAACTAGGGTTAGAACTAGAGTTAGAATTAGGGTTAGAACTAGAACTAGGGATAGAACTAGAATTAGAATTAGAATTAGAACTAGGGTTAGAACTAGAATTAGAACTAGAACTAGATTCATTTTTTAAAGAACAACCCCATGGGGAAAAATCATTAGCACAAATACCACTTAATATTATATTACCACACATACATTTATCAGTTTTATCTTTATGAAATGATTCATAATGATATTTTAAAACCAATGTTTCCACATTTATAGTTACACTCTAAACATTGTAAAAGCATTTTTAATAGATAAAATTATCAGTGAACGAACTTTGTTCGTGGTTTACCAAACTGCTCAACGGAGCTGTTTTGCAAATTCGCAGATAAT
Source organism: Convolutriloba macropyga (assembly GCF_964194025.1). NCBI lineage: Eukaryota > Metazoa > Xenacoelomorpha > Acoela > Convolutidae > Convolutriloba > Convolutriloba macropyga. Next base: position 2,121,670 of record NC_134468.1, read on the forward strand.
ATTAGCTATGCTGTAGAATCGGTGTACAAACTTTGTGGATAATATTTAGCCATGATTTCAATTAAATCTTTAGTATTATCTTTAGATGTGATACACTCTGCTAAATATTTATTTCCTAAAGTATTGAGTGTATTAGTTTTACATCTCTTATCTAAGATCAAATCAAGGTCTAATTCTTTTTTATCTTTAACAAAATTTATAATCTCTTCTCTAAATTCTTCATTATTTATATATAGTTTGTTTTAAAACTTTCCTCCCTTTCTATTCAAAATTCCCATCTCTTCATTGACGAAGTCACAGTTACACTGATCAGTATAACTGCTTCCCTGATCAGTATAACTGCTTCCCCGATCTATATATTCCTCTTAGATCACGGAACCTGCTTCGCAGATCGAGGAATCGGACTTTGTCCGTGTTTCACCTTCCAACCCTTCTCCATATCCAACATTAACTAATGTATTTACTCTACTCAACATTGTGCTTGCTCCCATTGATACAGTTCCAGCATTTCTTGATAATGAATTAGGATAAAAACAATTAAATATAAATAAACCTGTGCCTATAATTCCACCAATATTTGATAAAATTTTCATACCCTTTCCCTTAATCATCTCTTTTGTTAAAACATCATTCTGAATTTTAATATTATTTAAAGTAAGAAGTTTATTAAAATAAAACTGATAATTATCATAATTAATAACATTTCTATCTGTTGCATTTATCATGAGTGGTTTCATATATGCTATAAGTTTATTTATATCTTCTCTTTCTAAATCATCTTTTAAACTAAGAGCTTTTAAATCAAGGAAACCAACTCTTGAATCATATTTCATTGTTCTATTACTACTGATAATAATAAAAGTATTTTCCTTTTTATTATATTTAATTATACCATAACGAAGTTCATCTGACATTCCATCTCTACAATTATAATAGTTACTATTTAATTCACTAATTAATTTATTGAAGTCATGTTCACTTTTATATATCTCATTAAAGTTTTTAAATAAGTCAGGTCCATTATAAGTTGTTAAATAAATAGTATCACAACTCATTCTTGCTGTATTAATTATTTGAGCTGGTTTATGACACATTGCAATCATTTGAATATTATAATGTCTACCTTCAGTAAAATAATTACCTATATCCTTATTTAACCTATCACCCATATCATCAAGTACTATTACACAATTTTGAAATTTATGCATATTATTTTTTGTGATCATTTTTATATCCCATTTATTAAACCCAGTATAAAACTTATTAGACTCAGGATCTATCCAGTCTCTGTCATCTTTTCAAACTATAACTATGGACCTTTGGTCTTGATCTTGAACTTGATCGGTGTAACCGCTTCGCGGATCTTGATCTTGAACTTGATCTTGAACTTGACCATGGTCTAAGTATAACTTTAAGTATTGTCTAATAAAATATGTTTTACCCGTTCCAGTTCCACCATAAACAATAGTATGTAGTGGTGACTTTTCATATTCAAATCTAACTAGACTCCTATTCATAAATCCACCAAAGCTTTCTTCTAGTTTTGTGTATTTAGTTGGTCTTGAATCATATATTATATAACAAATTCCAATTATAATAATAAAAATAAAAACTGCACTACCTGTTTCCATTTTTATATAATAAATAAAGATTTGATTTAGATTTAGACTGAGACTTATAATTAGACTTAGATTTAATAAATTTATTATATAAAAATGCTCATCCTAACTTTTGAGGAAATCAATAATAAATTTAATATTGATAATAATGCTATGAGTGATATCAGAATAAAAGATATAGGTAAAGATATAAGTCTAACACCAATTGAGATTGTAATGAGAGATCAAACTCCAGATAGTATCAGGGATCCTAACTTCAACATTATTGTAAATCTACATCCAACTGAAGGTACACCTTGGGTTTTAGTTATAAGAAGAGAAGATACGCGAAGCGGTTGGGGAACCAAGACCGAAGGTCCTTCCACCGATGGTCCTGTGTATTACTTTGATAGTTTGGGTGTAGAAACCCCGCCATTATTCCTAGAAGAATATGTTGATCTATGCTCTAATGAGAGAATACAACAATATGATGAATCTTATTGTGGGGTTTATTGTTTATATATGATCTATCTTATTGATAGAGGATTTAGAATTAAAAGTGCTTTGAATATTCTAGTTAATCAATGTAAATATCCAGGAATATATAATGAGTGTTTTTGTTTAAGTTGTAGTAGAGGTGGTGATAAAGATAAGGATAATTTCAATGATAATGTTAATGATCTACGAAGTAGCTTTGCTAATAATGATAATTTTAATGATAATGATAATGTTAATGATAAGGATAATGTCATTGATAATGATAATGATAATGATAATGATAATGATAATGATAATTTTATATATCTATTTGATGAAAAATATCAAAGGAGTAAATCTAATAGGAATAGCAATAGTAATAGCATTAGTAATAGTCCTACTAATAATATCCGTGAAGCGGTTTCACCGATATCTGTAAACATAAATGATTATCTATTTTTATGGTTAAATGATGATGATATAATTACTGAGGACGCATTCCCAGATAATTTTAGATGTATAATATCTGGTCCTAGTGAATGTGGTAAGACATTCTTATTGAAAAAACTAATTCTAGCTAGTATATACTTTGATAAGCTATACATCATTGGACCTACTGGTGATCAGTACCATGGTATAGAAAGAATAAACCCAAAAGCAGATGTTGAATTTATTAAAGATATAAAAGATTTACCATCTCCTGATAAACTACGCAAAGACTTAAAGAAACTAATGATATTTGATGATGTTAGAGCCAAAGAACCAGTTATTAATGAATACTTTTGTAGAGGTAGACATAATAACTGTAATATGATATATCTTAATCAAAACCTGTTCTCTCTGGATAGGCAGAGTGTTAGAGAGAACTGTAATCTATTTATTTTATTTGAACAGAGAGGTAAAGTCCTCATATCTATATATCAAGATTTCTTTAATAATGTTGAACTTAGTTATAATGATTTTGCTAATATATGTAATAAGGTATGGAAAGAGCCTTATAATTATATTGTCATTGATATAACTAAAAATAAAAATATTAATGGTAAACTAAGAATTAATTGGGATCGGAGAGTTATGTAGTTTAGTTTAAGTTTAAGTATCAGGGAACCTGCTTCGCAGATAAGTGTAAGTCTATGTACAAGTATCGGGAGAACCTGCTTCGCAGATAAGTGTAAGTGTAAATCAGATCAACGAAGTTGTTAACACAGATGTAAAGTAAAACTTAATACATCACCATTAAAGTCTATAGGTCTTCCATGCTCATCTTTAATATGAAATTCTATATTTTCTTTTCTATCTTTAGTTACATTTTGATACAAGATATTAGTTGGTATAATATTTATCAAGTAACCTGGTGGTTCAGTTAGATTAAAAGTATATAGTATATCTGTATCTTTACCATTATCTTTAGCTCCAGATATCACATTACAATGAATGTTAATAGTACTAAAACCCATAATATCAATAATTTTGTGAGATTTATATCTACCTTTTTTATAAATTATTTTTCTAAATCCTAGTAATGAGGCTAGTGAGTTTTCTATATCAAAGCTGATTGCTCCTTGTTTTATTTCCATTAAACATTTCATCGTATTCTTATCAGGTTCTATTATAACATTACCATCAGTTTCTTCTTTTATTATTTCTGCTATGTCAGTTAACTCATATGCTCCCGGTGTAATAGTTGAATATAGCAACGGGATTCCTTTATAATTATAATTAAGTATAGATGTAATGTTTGGGCTTGAGGTAGAGATAGGGTTAAGGTTAGGGTCAGAGCTAAGAGCCCGAGGTAAAGCTTCATCATCTTCTATAACAGTACTAGCATATAAGAATTGATTGTTTCTCCTATTCACATTAAACACTGAATTATAAACAGATAATCTAATTAAACCTAATTTTGTTGTATTCAGTATAGGTTCACTAAAGTTAAACTTTCCTGTTGGTTTAATCATTCTAAAGTTAAGTGTATGCTCTTCTTTAGTTTTAGTTAAAGCTTCGTGTATATTTTGTAGTTCATACAAAATCAAGTGGTCTGTCATTTTTTATCTAATAAAAATGGATTTTAATTTGGATACAACTTATGGTTATTATAATGATATACATAAAAGTAAGATTATAAAATATAAACCTAATAATCTAGCAACAATGAATACGGTTAATACCAATATTAATATCATACTCAATAGAGAAGAGAATCACTTAAATTTGCGTGATTCATATCTAGAGATAGAGTTTGTTGTATCAGATGATAATGGTGGTGTATTTGCTAATGATGCTAATATTAGATTAGTTAATTATGGTATGATGGCATTGTTCAGTTCAATTAAGCTTGAAACTAGTGGTGGTAGGATTATTGAATATATAGATCATTGTCATCCTAAGATTATATATGGTTTAGGATTTAAACTAATTTTAAAAAGAAATAATAATGATAGAGCTCTATATAGATTTAATGCTAATCCTGGTGCAGTTGCCAATGATGGTAATATAGAAATTAGAGATAAATCATGGTGTGTACCTAGTATTGATCCTAGTAATGATAATAGAATTATTGTGCAAAAGGGTTTAAGTAAAAAGAATAATGTAGACTTTAGTTATTATGAAAGAAAGACATTTTATGAGAATGTACCCAATGCTACTAACTTCTTGTTTGATCTAGGTATGGAAAGTGGTATGGAAAGACCGCAATATATAATAGTTGGTTTTGAAAATAATAATGTTAATGAACAAACTCATGATGCAAGTACATTTGATGTAATGAGTGTTACTGAATGTTATTGTAAGATTGGTAGTGAGTTTTATCCCGAGGATAGAATGAATATTAATTATGGAACCAATAATTATAATGAGGCTTTTAAAGGGATTGTTAGCTTTAATAAAGATTATAATGGGCTACCACATAATTCAAAACCATATATAAATCATAGAACATTCGAAAGTAATTATAGAATATGTGTATTCGATACTAGATATCAAAGGGATCATATAGGTCCACAACCAATGCAACTTAATTTTAAATTTAGTGCTGCAGTTGCAGATGTTATGTCATGCATTAGTATTAACTAGAAAGGTTATTAGTGTGAATAGTCATGCTAATAAGATGGTAGACATAATATCATAGATATAATTTAAGTCATAGATATAATTTAAGTCATAGATATAATTTTAGTCATAGATATAACTCTAGCGATAATTATAATTTTAGATATAACTCTAGCGATAATTATAATTTTAGATATAACTCTAGCGATAATTTATAATTATAGTATAATATAGTTATTGTTATAATTATATACTTATACTGATACATAACCATATACTTATACTTATATTTATAGCTAGTCAGCTCTAATTGTTATTCTTGTTAATACCTAACTATTTCTTATTAGTATTAACAAAACCTTTAGCATAAATAATGTCTAATTTCTTTTTATTCTCTAGAGCCAAGCCTCTAGCTTCAAGCTTAACCTTGGGCTTGGTTTTAACCTTAGGTTTAGGCTCAGTCTTCGAGCTTTGCTCGCGGGTGGAACCCGTAGGCTTAGGCTTAATAACAACAAAGGGATTATACTTTTTAACTTCCATTATTTTTTATATATAGAAATGAGTCTTTTAAATAAGTTCAAAACTAATTCATATTGTGTTGGAGGTAGACATTATAGTGGTACTGTTAATATAAGAGGAGCTATTACTTCAAAAGGAACTAAGATGTTAAAAGGTAATTGTGTTTTATGTAGAAGGAATAAATCAATGACAGTATCTGATGCAACAATAGAAGCAGAAGGACTTAAAGATTTCTTTAAAAGTGTTGGTAAAGCTACGGTTAATTTTGGAAAGAAAGTTGCTAATAATCCAGTAAGAGCATTAGAAATAGCAAGTAAAATGGGAAGTGCAGCTGCATCTAGAAACTCTAGAGCTGCTTTATCAGCCACACCTGATTTAATTAAATTTGCAACTACTGGTGAAGGTGTAAAAGTAGTACAAAAAGGAAGAGGGTTATACTTAGGTACAAAGAAAAGATAATTATTTGATTATAATTATGATTATATTATGTTTATGATTATGATTATAACTAAGATTATGATTATATATTTATCGATCGGTGTAACCGCTTCGCGGATAAATATTAATACTAATATTATTATTACTAAAAACATTGTTATTACTAAGCACTAATATTTTTAATCTAAAAAAATACTCAGCTTGTTTTTCTTATTCTTCTTATAATCCTCATATAACTTAACAAATTCATTATACTCATCATTATCTATTTTATTATCATTCATTGATTTAGTATATAGTTTATTAAACTTATCACTAAACTGTTTACTTAAAATATACATTTGTGAATACTTTATAATTTTATTTCTAATATTATTATTAATTGTTTTTGATAATGAACCACAAACAGTTGCTTTAGCAAAAGCTGTTGGTATAGAATAAACTAATCCCATACCTGTTAATGCAACTGATGTTGATGTTGCAGTTGTTGCTATTGATGATAATACTATTTCTGTTATCTCAGCTATGTTAATATAATTCTTATATCTTTTTAACTTCTTATTATAGTTATTAGTTTCAGTTTCATAATAATTTCTAGTATCTTTTGTAATGTTAATATTGTTGTTAAATTTATTATTAGCTTGAATCTTTTCGTTTATCAATCTTTCTGATACTGATGACAAATCTGTATATAGTAATCTCTCACTCGGTGCTGTTGGATTGGTCATTGCTTTGGATTGGTCATTGCTTTTCATTTCTCTCAGACCGTTAGTAAACATTTCATCTAAGTGTATGTTAGTTATATTCTGATTAAACTTATTATTATCAAATTCTTGCTTAAATTGATTATATTTAGAGATAGTATCTGCAGCAACTTTATTACAAAACTTAACAGTATTTCTGACTTCATTTGTTGATTCAATAAACTCATTAATTAGTTCTTCATTAAATTGTGTTTCATTTAGTTGTAATGTTTTAGTTGTAACTTTATCAAAATCACCCTTTCTTAGTTCAGTTATGTTTCTACTTAAAATGTCTATTTTATTAGAAGAGGATAATAAGTTATTGTCACAATACTCTTTATTAACAACATCTTTTTCATCTCTAGGAGGATGAACATTTGTAATTTTATAGGTATCCTTCATATCAATATCATCAGTATCTTCTAGGAATAACCCACGAGCCTTACTTAGTGTTAAGTTGTTTGTTGATGTTGATGTTGATTTATGTTTAGCTTGATTGAATCTATTTCTTGTCATCTTTGTATTTGTTTACATATAATTAGAATAATAATTAGTCTTGTAATTAGACTTATAATTAGTCTTACAATTAGACTTAGACTTAGAATTATAATTAGACTTAGGACCACAGGTCAATATTTAATGATTCCAAAACCTTATTATTAGATTCAAAATCAAACTCGGATTTCAATAGTTCCTGTTCATAATATTTACCTTCTATTATCTCACCATTAATATCTCCTAATTTATAAGTTGGTGGTTGTGTTTTTAGAACTTCATTAACTTCAAACAATTCTCTATTCCAATTAGAAGTATAACCTTTAGAGAAGATATTACGTTTATCTACATTTCTAACATAATCACCAACTTTAAATTTTGGTGTTGCTTTGGTAGAATTAACATAGTATTTAACTTTATCAGGATTATTAGAAGTATCAACTGGTGTCATTTTAATTGTTGAGTGAATGTTATTGTTATATGTTACAACAGCATCATTTATTATATTTACCCAATTACCATCGCCATTCATGAACATAGGTTTATTTATTATGTGTAATAATGTTCTATTGAATCTCTCTACGAATACAGCCTTTAAATCACTATAAGTAGAATATAGCTCTATCCCTGAAGCGGCTTTGCCGGTTCCATATTCTTTCAGTAAAGATTTAAATGTTTTATTGTAAAACTCACTACCTCTATTTACCCATAACTTTTCGGTTTTCTAGGTTCAGAGCCACCTTGTGGATGTTCACTTAATACTATTTTAAAACCGTTAGTTATAGATAAACCAGATTTATTCTTTAATGGAATAGCCCATGCATATTTTGTGAATATATCTATAACTGTTAATATAAACTTATAATTATTATTGTATTTACTTAGAGATGACTTATCAATTAAATCAGCTGACCATGTTCCATCTTTATATAGTGGTATTATTCTTTGTCTTTTAAACTTTGTTATTTGAGGACTGAATACTTTTTTAGCTAGTTGTTGTTGTTTTTTTATCGTTTTATTTATGGACATAGTCATCTGCGAAGCAGGTTCCCTGATGGACGTAGTCATGGTTTCACCTATTTACCATAATTAAAATCAAAATTATCTAGTTGGTTTTGATTAATAATATTCATAGATAATAGTTGCTTAGATATATCGAGCATTTCATCATATAACCCATCATGACCATCTTTTGTTTCTAGTATTAATAATTCTAGTCTTTCTACTAAATTATTTGGGTTGCCATTTAATCCCCTGCCAAATATATCATCTCTTACCTCCATTATACGTTTTATTGTTCTATATCTAGCGCTTTTCTTATCCCCTTTTCCTAAATCATATCTAATATCCTTTAAAAACCTTTTAATTTTGTTTTCATCTTCCTCAACCTTATCATATGTTACATTTGTTTTAGCAAGAAAATCAGTAAATCCTTCTGAAAACTCTGAAAACATTATCCCTAACTAAAAATGCACCCTGCTCTAGAAATATATCAACACCATTCATTTTATATCTCCTACTAGGTACATCTACGAGTTCTAATTTTAATTGAGGATTAGTTTGAGCCCCCATGTCATGAAGAAGTTTGGCTGTTTTTGTATCAACATAAACTGGTGCTATATCTTGAGTTTGCTTTATGGTCCCTTTTAACGTTTCACCAATCTTGGAAGCAGTTTCATTAAACTGGGAACCAGCTTGCTCGATCATCTTAGTTTGTTTATCTAACTCTTGATTTTGCCAATCTATTGCTCTTAATGTTTGTTCACTTAATGCTAGATTCTGTTCATTGTTTTCATTACCTGCGAAGCAGTTTCACTGATAGTTTTAGTTAAAGGATCGAATAACTCTTCTATTTCACCATAATATTCTTGTTGTTTTAATTTATCTTCTATGTTTTTCTAGATTGTTTAATTCTATAAGTTTATCTAGTTTAGTCATTATATATGTATTGAAAAATTGTAATAAGAGTAAAAAATGTATAATGAAAACAGCTTTTCTCTTAATCTAAAAAGATGTTTAGCTTGTAAAAGACGTTGTAATACTATAGATGAGTTTATTGATCATATTAAGGAACCAAATCATGATGATTTAATAATTTCAACTTATTCTAAATATGTAGATGGGGCTGGGAAGATAATAAAATTTCTAGAATATAATAAAAATATAATAGCTGGAGCTACACTACATAAGAATACAATCATGGGAGACACTATGGAAAAATATATGGCTCAGATAATGATTTATAATATACTAACTACCAACCATATGGATGTAATGAATGAATTAGGTCTATAATTATTTGTTATAAAAATTAGCAAAGCTCGTTATATAATATAATAGCAACTTCAATTAACTTTCTATCATCATTAATGGTTAGTTCTAGAATATTATTAACCAGTAGGTCTTTGTCTCCATCTAATGATGCTTGGTGGATCATTTTTATTAAATCTCTTTTAGTTAAATATAGTTCCTTATCATGCGGATAAGTTTTTATATTGTTTACATAAAACCTTTTATCATCAAATATTATTAAACTAATCATACTTGTTTTTGTGGTTGTCATGTTATCGCCAACTTTTTGTATTCTACATTCATCTACTGTTCTCTGTGTATTATTCATTAATGCATCATAATAATCTATGTGCCTAGCATTATTATGCTTCTTTATTCCTTTTTCTTTAGTGTTTTTAGGATAATTTTTGAAGCTATATGTTTTGGTGGACAATGCTATAAATTCCTCAATAATCCTACTTCCCAGCTCGTGCTTAAACTTGCCCGGGACTTTATTATTAGTTTTTATAGGTATGTCTAGATTACTTAAGTCCATATGCTCATCACTAACTTTACCTTCACTATAACTTAATACGAAACTGTCCGTATCCATATAGTGAAGTGTTAGATCTTTGAGGGATGGTTGTAGAATATTATAGAATACATCATACATGTGTAATTTACTTAACTCTAAGATAGTAACACCTACATATACTGGAGAATCATATTCTATTTTTTTCTTTATATATTCTATTTTGCTATAATCTCTACATCTAGTTATATTCTTAAATGTTGGTTTACTTACACTTTTCATTATCTTTTCTTCATCATGCAAGAACTTGCTTTGAAAGAAGTGTAGAGGATTCATGCACATTCTTCCATATAATGAGTTATTCATTAATTTCCTTCCATCCTTTTCTGCTTCAGTTTTAGCTGTTGCTCTTTTATTTGTATTGTTTTGTATATAATCGCTACATATGTAGTCTTGTTTAAATTTAATTATTCTGTATTTTTTTTACTTTTACTCCCATCTTAACATAGAACTTTAACATCCTATAATGAACCATATATGCTGTTTTGTTGTTTTGATCTAAGATTAATTTCTCGGATCTTGCTTTACTTTTCTCTCTTTGTTGGTATCCCAATTCATTACCATTTATCTTTCTCTTATTAGGCATTAGTGCTAACTGTTCTGTTCTCTCTTTACATTCATTAGTATAATCAATATCACAAACTATATAGTAACCATGATCACTATCATCTGGAGTATTCAATATTACATCTAGAGTAGTAGTAGTAGTAATAAACTCAAAATCCTTATAAGGTAACTTTTGCATCATTGCATAACCGTATAGGTTGGTTGCATCGATGTACCATATATTTCTATTATTAAGTTTATCTTTAGTATTTATATTAGTATTAGTATTATCATTAGTAATATATCTATCACCCATTATTCCGCATATACCACCTCGCTTTGCTACAACAAAATCATCTAGCATTTGTTTATTTTGCAATGTATCTAGTGTAACACCACTTGACATTAACCAACAATCAAAACTATAACCTGGGAGACTTACATAGTGTAGGGTATTGAGCTTGAATTCTTTCATGCTTAGTTTAACATATTCATTCATGCAATAGTCTAATACTTCCACATCATTCTGTAAATACTCTATAGTTAGATTTTTACCAGTTTTATGACTGTTTTCATTATTAAAGTTATCTACTTCCTCTTGTGTTGGTAATTTATTATGTAGAAAGGATTTAAAGTCTTCTTTTTTTAGATTACCTATAAGATTATTATAGGAGTCTAAACCAAAGTATTCATATGGATATAATGTTTTAGTTTTACACCCATATATCTTTGCCATTTGATCTAGAGGCATAACTAGGAAGTTATAACTATCTAAGAATTTGAGACAACCAATGCTAAACATCTTAGACTTACCAGCAGCTAGTGGTATGTTATCTACTTTTCTTTTATCATTATTCTGTTTGAAGAGTTCACTGTATAGTAGGTTGAAGTCATAGCCAGAGCCATTATGGAATATAACTGGAATGAAGTTTTGTTGTTTGTATCTTAGATTACATATTTTACATGCTGGTCCTCTATATTTACCAGTTTCATGACAATGATCTCTTATTTTTTTAATACATGTTTTGCTGCAGATATGACAAGTGTTATTAGTTTCATGATATAATTTATCTTCTTCTGTGAATATCATCTTTTCATTATGTTTGAAATTATTCTGTTTCTATTTCTAACAGATCTCTAGCAAATCTTTTGATGCAGCCTAGACCGAAGTAGTGTTTGAAGTTACCTTGCCAGGTGTAACCCACAGCTATTGGAATATGTTCAGCTATTACATATTGTAAATCATTAGTTGAGACATCGGTGAAACTGCTTCGTGGATCAACAATGCAACATTCTATATCGGCAGTTATAATATTTTTTATATTCTGACGTTTGTGTTCATTTACAAAAGTAATATGTTTTTTCTTAGGACAAACAATCTCTGGTTTGAATGAGGTGCTGCATTCGTGTTTATCATATTTAATTTGTGAGTTAAACCAATAGGTACACCTATCACAATAATAATATTTAACTCCAAACTAGTATTCTTACATCTTTTCTATCTTTATTAAAATCATCCACTTGTTTAAACAATTCTATTTTGCCCCCACCACAAGGTGTGTATACCCAAATTTTAATACTATACAATTTCTGTATTCTTATTATATAAGCAAAATCATCTTCATGTTGTTGTCTTTGTTCAATTAGTTTATCTACATATTTACTTTCTCGAGTTGCATGGTGTGGGCGGGATGTAGCCAAGCAGTAATAGTTAGTTGTAAGCAGTTGCATTTATAACTACGTATATTTAATATCGATTTAGAGTTGTTGAGATCTGGAGGTAAATCTATATAACTACCAATAGATGCTTTAGTTGGTTCAATGTTTAACTGAATACTTCTTATTCCAAGAAACTCAAAATCATAACCATAACCTTCATATATTTCCTTTTCGAAATCTAGCCACCAATTGAAGTCACCATATTCATATATTGCATTATTGTTAATATAATCAGTATTGAAAAATATTTTAGTAGTTTTTACTTCTTCTTTGGTTCTCTTCTTATAATCACATTCAGCCGTGATCTTATATTTAAAACTCTTAACTTTACGAAATTGGTAAGTTTCTAATTTCTTCTAAAGAGTAATTAGTTGCTTCATCTATATCTTCAATGTAATTCCCACCTTTATCAGTAATATAAAATTCTCTCATGTTCTGACTTAAGTTTATATCGAAGTCTTCTGTGTTTTCTAGATACATGCGATTGTGACTATATGAATGAGTAGTTAGAGCTACTTTACTTCTAAATTCTTCATGACATTCTTTACATTCATACCTAATTCTGGTGTAGATATCCTCTTCAGTTTTAGTTTTAGGTTTGGTGGCTGGTTTAGTTTTAATAATATAATCATCTTCATCCAAATTATACACCCTCCCGAGATTTCCTCTTCTTCAGACTCAAACATTTTCTCCAATAGTTCCTTATGTTTGAGATCGTATGATTGATGCCTATATAAAGCCTTCTTTGATTCAACGGATAGATTACAGACATCGCAGAAGTTTATGACATTAGTATTTGTTGACTGAGACATGATGTATTTTTTTAGGGAAATAATCAAAAAATACTTTTTCGAAAAATGAAAATGAAATGCATAAATAAACCTTGGAAAGAATGTTGTAATAATTGTAAAGAATTAGAATATTCTTGTTATGTATGTAAAAATATGGTCAAAGTGAAAGATTATATAGAACATTTGGGATATCATTATTATGATCCTGATCAATATCTAACATGTAGTATGTGTAATGTTTATAAACATATATCATTATATAGATTTAGAAATAGGAAATGTAGACTATGTATTTATCTTCATAGATATAGATATGGTCATACTAGAAATCAATTCAGAGAGCATGTTTATAAGTATAATATTCAAGAAGACATAGAAAAACACTAATCACTGTGTTTCCACCGATCTCAGTGTTTTTGACTGTGCTATTATTGTTCGCTTTCTTTCATATTTAGCAACCGCTAATAGTATAAGAAGTCAACAAGCTTGGTTTAACATCGCATTACACTGCTTAGCAGATCGAATGAAAAGTGCATGTCATGCTAAAATGGCGGCCGCCATTGACAAAGAAAGCCACCACCACTAACAGAATGAAAACAAGTGAAAATTTCGAATATAAGATACCCTTAAAAATTAGCTAGTAAAGTGAGTATTTATTAAAATCTTTATTTGATTTTTAATAGATTATACAAATCATTCAATTTAATAGAAGGATTTAATTATTATTTTACTTTAAAACGTAATTACTTGGGAAATGATAACTAATTTTAAGTTAAAATTCATGTGAGAATATTCTAGAAAAAGAATGTTCTAGAATAATTCTCCACGTGGGGACCTTTATTCTCCACGGCACTTTTTGGCTATTCATCATGAGTTTCACTTCACTACAAAAACTGTAAAATGATACATTAATATTGTTCAGTCAGCTTAATATTAGACTTCAGTCAGCCTAATAATTAAAATTAAAAGTGTTCAAGCATTCTGTACAAAAATGTAACCAGGTACATAGAATCACTCAGTTAAACATCATAGATCAATCGTCTCCTGGTTAAGGTCAAAAATTTTAAAGAAACTTGTTTCTTATTATCCAATTCTAAGCAATTTTGAGTTATTTTCAGTCCATCCGATTCTATTGAAAAAAAACTTTGTGAGATGATTAACCTGATTTATTTCAGTATAGTTTGGCATATTAGATATGAAATTAGGCTTAAATCTAGCTTTGAGAACTTTTGGATATTAGTGTATGAATTGCATAAATTATACTAGCTATGTGCATTTTTGTACACAATTGTGCGCGTAGTATGTATTTATAATGGTGAATATAGTAGTGGATAAAACAAGGGATTCAACAAACAGTAAAATTTGGCCCGATTCGACATGAGCGATTAGCGTTAGGAGAAAGGGACAAATTTTACTGGTGGTTGGAATCCTTGTTTTATCCACTACTCACGTGCCATTACATAGTAAATCATTATGTTAAAATATGGCACGTGCGTCTGGGGGATTGTGCGTCATTTTAATATGCACCCACTAACCGGGGTGGGGGACACAAAAGGAAAAGATCCAAATAATCAGTGAGGTGAAAAGTATCTATTTGTACCAGCCCGAATTTTGAATACAATTAAAGAAATTGTTTTCAAATTGCTTTAAGGTTTCTTTCTTTGAGTTCTATTCAGCCATGCTCGAATACGCGTTGAAAGTAATTCTTTAACTAATTCGATTCTTATGTGAAAAATAGCAGCGTGACCGTGAAAAGAAAATTGTTTTCCAAGACTCAAATTCTTTCGAAATACTCAAATTCTTTCTGTTTGTTCGGATTTGATTGAGAATATGAATTTCATTTGTTCGCAGGGAGAGAGAATAGAAATTGTGATAACAGTACCGATGACGTCAAATGGAGGAAAAGTGCTCGGAAACCTCATTGACCACTTCGACTTCGTGATAAACGAATCTTTCCATGGAATATCACCACAATTCGATAACTCTAACAAAACCCTGTTCGATGCCAACGCTGTTTGTCCTCATTGTATTAGTGAGCTGCGTATGGATCCGAATAGCCTCCCGACTTTGTTCCCGATTGAAGATCTCGCCAACAAAGTCGCCCAGGACCAATCTGAGACCACATGTAATTTGCACCCAGACTATCCTCTCTCAATTTCGAGCCTGGCGCCAGATTTGACCATGAGTGATTTTTCTGATCTCTGCAAAAAGCTGTCCATTGATGTGAGTTCTTAACATTATTTTATTATAGCTGTAAGCTGAGCGGAGCTATATTTCGGTGCTCTTGTTTTTTTGTTTCGTCGTCTGACGCTCTTTTTTCGTTTTCACACCTCATAGCTGAAAAATCAAATTTTATGAATGACTTCTTCCTCTCACTAACTGCTTTTGCGCGCGTGACGTCATTTCTCACTCTCTGTAGCAAAAGTTGTTTGCGTGATTAGATTTTGATCATAAGTGACTTACCTCACTACAATGACTTTTGCACTTTAAAATTTAAGTTTATGTTGAATTAGTTTAAGGTCAAATGAACTCATATGTGTAATAAGGGTCCCTAACGAAAAGGCTTCTGCGCAATGAGTTATAACAGGCGTTATTAATTTATCGTTTAATTTTTTTACATAGCTTTTTGAGCGGCGTCGATAAGTTTTTCAACTTATATCTGTCTCTGTTTCTATCTCTATCATAGGGCACGCAAGTCTATTCTTTCGCAGCTATTCTGGCAATCTGTCGGCTATTTTTTTAATTGCTCTCGAACGACGTTTGAGGCTTTAATGTAAACGTAAGTGTCTTTTTTACGCAAAAGTTTTGGTTGACCGTTTTTGCGCTTTTGTTCTAGAACATTCTTTGACTTCTCAAGTAACTTTTTCACGCTTGTCGTCTTCATTTTTGAGTGATCTCATTTGCTTTCATTCCGAAATTAAACTTTTTGCTAATATGAAAGCGATTTTGTGCGGTTGAAGATCAAAAACGTAGCTTAGGGTAAAGAGGTTAGCCTTGCTGTTCTTGAGGGCGCGGGTTCGAACCCCTGTGAGGGCGGAGATTTTGCGCTCATACAAAAGTTTCTGAGCTACATCCCTGAATTAAAATAGCCCCTCCCCCCTGCCTGGAGTTCAAGAGCAATTCATCTGACGTTAGTAGGTTTATTTTTTTGGTGAATCTCGAACTGTTAATGTTGCCCACTGCAAATTTTTAGGAGCTTGGTTGTTTAATGTTAACCTTGTTTTAGTTTCAGTTTTATGAGCTTCGATTTATTAACGTTACGATTAAAGAAAGAATTTTCATAATCCACACTTTCTTTTTTCACGTTTTAGGTCTTCAATTAAAAATTAGGGCATTGATCATTTCACATCCGGTCTGTCTTTCTAGTCAAATGTTAGGATCTATTCTGTTTCGACCACCCCCAGTGTTTTTTATGACCCCCAGTTACAATTTTTATGTTGTTATATAGCACGTTACTATGTAAGAAAATAGCTCGTCCGCCTGGAGGTCATAAAAGATTTATGCTCACTAAGCTGGGGGGCCGAAACAGAATAGATCCAAACGTTATTTCAGAATTTGGATCCTGCCAAGACGACAGTTTCTCGATTGGGCGCTGGAGGGTTCGGCACTGTGTTCCGAGTGTCTATCGAGAAGTCGGACGTAGCTGTGAAGGTGTTCGGGGGTTCCTCAGAATCAGATGTGCAGATGGTGATGCGACGTCTGGCCAATCTGAGGAAGGAATTGAAAGTGATGGTTAGGTTGAGACACCCCTCGATCTTGTCTGCTCTTGGATTCACCCTAATGCCCCAGACGTTAGTAAATTAAAAATAATTAGAGGTATGCTGGTATCTTTAACAAAAAATTTTCGTGATCGGTGTTTTGTCTTACTTTGTCTTTGTTTTGTCTTACTTTGATTTGTCTTTGAGTTTCTTTGAGAAGATCAAAATTGGCTCCGATTGCAATATTCGATCGATCGGATTTGTTTTCCTTGCCATTTTATATACTGGTTATCAAAGCTATTGCTGCATTTCTGGTTTGTCAGTGCTGGCTGACGAACCAAAAATTGTGACTCCTTAACACATTTGACCTGCGTTGTAAGGTTGCCAAACTTCTACCTTAGTAGTTTGCGGTAGAAATTTTGTAAGTTTTGTTTTACCTGCTAACGAGGCTACATAGCATGGCCTACAAATTGGCCTCTTTATTTGTCTGTATATTCCCTACTTATTCGTCTACTAGAAATTGTGTTCTGCTGCAAATAGCTAAATAACTTTTTTCCTTCTGCACAATTTTTTGTCAGATAAATGAACTTCTTCTTATCCAACCTTTGAATCTCCATAGAATCTAGACCCGCCTACAACTTCTTTTTATTGTAAAATAATAATAAAGTGCCGTGTACAGCATCCGGCAGTGATGGATGTAGGTCGGAAAATAGGGGATGATAAGTAGCACTTAGCCGGATGCTGCACTCCAAGCTGTTCCCCTCCAGACAGTGTAAAGACGGCCCAGTCACAAAAATAACGGACCCGTCTACAACTAGAGATTTTGAATTTTTTGTTACAAGCTTTAAAATGAGTACTCAATTGATCTATTTTGTCTTATAGTTCCCTTGTTCTGGAGTTGGCACCCTATGGAAGTCTTGCGAGCGTGATTTCATCTGGACTGGTCAAAGGAAGAGCCTTGAAGCAGAAGATTCTCTGTCAAGTGGCGAAGGGACTGACTGTGTTGCACGATGCAAAGATCATCTACAGAGACTTGAAGCCAGAAAACGTCCTCGTATTCTCACTCTCTCTTGGTCAGTCAGTCAGTTTAGTGTTGAAATAATAAAAATGTTAAGAATCATTTGAACTGTTGGTAAAACTCCTAAAAATCTGTTTTGTTTTCGAAGTTCTTTTTAATAGCCGCACAGCGATAGCTGGGGCTATTATTGGCCTTCTCTTGGTTTTTTACAATTCAAAGAATTTGAATTGTATTGGGGCGCTGTCTTTTTTTTAAGATCTGTTCACACATTTTCATGATTTTTGAAGTCAAATTGGAGTGATGATTTTGGTCACGCCGAAACAGGAAATGGAGCGAAAAAGCGAGTGGTTTTGCGGCGTGAATTTTCTTGCTCTAATTTTAAAGTAGAGTGAGAAAATGGTGTTTGAACAAAAATTCGGTTTTTCGGTAGTGGTTTTTTGTTCACATGCGGCAATTTCACTCTAATTTTTTTTTACTGTTTTTTCGATTTTTTGGATCGGATTTTTTTCTAAATGGTTTTCCCAATGCATTCACAGCTCATTCTAGGCCTAGTTTTTTGTTTGAAATGAATTTTCATTTCTCGCTAGTGGTTTTTTTGATCACATGCGGCATTTTGACATTGATTTTCTATTTTTTTCTTATTTTTTGATCTGATTTTTTAAAAAATGGTTTTATCAGTTCACTCATAGTCCATTCTTGGTCTAATTTTTCTGTTTAGTCAATGAAAATTCTTTGAATTGTACGTCAGGACTTGTCCTGCTATGTTTTTTTATTTCGTCGTCATGATTTTTGTTACGACCATATGACGTCACAGCCACTTTTTGTTCATTCGTCCATGCAATTTCAACTGAATTGCATGTGTGAGGTCATTTTTCGCTCTTAGTGGAGTGAGTTTTTTTGTTCGTGCGCGTGATTAAATTTTTGGTCACACTTGACTTACCTCACTCTCAAAAATGACTTCCTCACTTTGAAATTGACTTTTATTTACTTTAATTCAAAGAGATAAGGTCAAATGGGTGTGTGTCACTCTAAATGAAGGTTATTAGAGAGCAGCTAATGGATGCAGCAAAAACTTATACAGATTTTTAATCAAAATATAACAGATCAGCCTTCAATGAAAAGACGAATTTTTTTGGTCTGTCTTTTTTACTGTTTTTTTAGACGGCCGATCTACGAATCTATTGCGGCTATTTTCTGGCAATCTGCCAGCTATGTTGTTTTTTTTAAATATTGCATTGAGCACTAGAAGGCATTACTTAACAAATAGCTGGTTTAAAAACCAACCTTTGACACTATTAAAGATACAATCTTTTCCGCGAATAGTGTTATTAGTCGAAATCATGATTTGGGAGTTTGTTGCTAATTACTAAAACCTAAAAATATTAACGAGTCTTGATGGACATAAATTGCTAATCTGACAATTGTTGTTTTAATCCTCAATTAGTAATCCGAGTGACTTTATGCAATCATTTACCAAAACGGTTTCCATTAATTTCTGTCATTTTTGCACGCCGTCAACGCCATGTTGCAAAACAGTGACAAAAGAGTATGCATATGTTCCCTACAAGCAAAAGCAGCTTCTAACAATTATTGCCAATTACTGCTTGTAATAATTAAGTGCAGAAGAATAATTTTCAATACAAGACAGTGACAATTTAATGCGCAGAATTTAGATAACAGACACAGTATCAAGTTATTTACTGCTGAAGATCTTTTTATTTCAGAAACAGTTCAGCTGAGTTATAGAAAAGAAGCTGTTGTTTCTGGAGCAGTGTTGTTTAGTGTGTTTTTGTTATTTTTCCCCTTTATCTTTTTTGTCACTAAATTTTCTTTAATTAGAAATGCTAATACAATGACTCAATTACTTGCCATGGCAGCAGAATGTGGCTAAGATAAGAGAAGTTTATTTTTTTTACCCTTCTACGCAATCTCAGCTCCAACACAACTTCTTGCCGGGGGAGGCTTAGTTGGGGAGATTTCAGCTTAGTGGAGGTTCTCAAGGAGTAGGGATCGAGTGTGCCTTTTCAGGGATGAGATGAGGTCGGGGGTGTGGAGAGGCAGGGATGGAGTGATGAGTCTCACTTGATAGTGCTGTTTGCGCGTCAATCAGATTTATTCACAATCTTTTATGACAAATTAACTGGATGTTTTTTGATACTGAACGAGCGCGCTGTGCATGATAAACTTCTGGTTTTTTAATCATTGTTATCGTTAATATCAGTTTGTTTTTGCTTCTTATAAAAAATATAATTATCCGAACACTGCTATTAATGCTACACGAGTATCTTGTCCACAAAACCCGCAACTTGTACGTTTTTTTTGCCAAATGTTTATGTATTGCGGCGTAAAGATTACGGTCATGATGCCGACCTCTCCGAGTTATGACTCCTTTGTGTGCTGCATCAGTATTAAAAGTGTCCCTTTCTTTCTGAGTTTAAAATTTCTAGAGGAAAAATCTTTCGTTTGGCATCAGTTGTCAATAACTTTAAATTCCTAAAAAAAATAAAGAAAATTTTTATTTTAATATCTTTCATTTTGAAAAGAAAAGTACGTTATGTTTAATCTAAAATTAAATCAGATTTGAATTTTATTTGATAAATAGCCGCCCTCATCTTCTCAGCCGGCTATTATAGCGCTCCTATTTTTTACGACTCGAAGAGGAGTATTGGTTTTCTCTCGGTCTTTTTTTTACAGGAAGTAGAATTGTTCACGCGGCATTTTGACCTAAAAGCAAAAGTGAGAAAAGCTGTCTTGGTGAACAGATTATCGCTAAGCGAGAGAAGTTTTTTGATCATGTGCTTCGTTTAGTGAATGACTTTTTGACTTTGAAAAATAGTTTTTGACTGAATGGCACTTATAGATAACCGTTTTTAGCCGTTTTTTGGAATAAGTGGCCCAATTTTTTTGCTTTTAATTTGGTTTCTTGTAGAAATAAAGTTTATTCGATACTATATTGAAATGTCAACCTCGGAAATTGATTCCACAGTGTTTTGCAGAGCCTGAAAATGCGTTTCAAGTTGAAAATTGGCACATATTTCTTGATTTTTTAGTTAATTGTTGGCTTTTTTTTCTATTAATTTTTTCATTTTTGGATCTTTTAACCGTCTTTTTTTGTCAAAAATCAGTTAATATGGCAAATTCTCTTTGATAATTAATATACCCAGGCCTCTTTCTACCTCGATGTAATTTTGTTTTATAAAATTAACATATACTAATCCGATTTTGGTAGTTTTTTCCGATTTTCGTCAGTTTTTTGTTTCTATTTTGGTTGTAATTGCTAGAAATGGTCTTTTTGTGCAACACGAGGGACTTTAATTTCGTTTCAATAAAAATTCAATCATTTTTTGGCGTAAGTTTTTTGAAAGACAGTTAAAACTTTTTCATAAATGCAGTCTTAAAATTTTTTGACCTTTTTTTTAGCAAAATGTTTCAATTTTTCGTATTTATGAGTTCTGCTTTTTCCTATTTTTTGTTCTCTTCAGGAGAATAGATCTTTGTATCGGATGATTAGTTATCTTTTATATGTCTTGAATGCTGAACAATGAAATGTATTAGTTTTTCTTGAATTTTTTTTATTGATTTTTAACTTTGAAAAATCAAAAATGTGTTTTTGTTACGGTGTTCCTTACATTGTGCCCATATTCTTCACATTCTAGTTAGTATCATTCTATCTTATCTTTGTCCTGGCACCTACATTTATTTTCGGTATATTGATGTTTTCAATTGTTAAAAATGAATGATTTCAGCTTTTTCTTAGATTTTCGTCTTTTCTTTTGTTTGCATTTGATTTCATTCAACATAAGGCAGTACTGAGAGTTTGATATCAAGCCTTTTCCACAAGTGTTACTTAAAAATTTTTACTGCAATTTTCTTCCGGCCTTAGTATTAATTTAAACGATTTTTTGCCTTTGAATATTCTTCTGCTGCTTATGTCTTTTCTATGATCAATTTAATTTTTGAATTAGTATGCAATCAAATTGTCTAGCATATGTACAACAATGAACAAGTGTGTGCTGTTTTTTGTCTTAATTGCAGTGATTAGAAGTGTAATTATAGGTGTTTTCTGATTCTTAAATTTGAGCTTTCTGTTTTGAAAAGGTTTAACTTAGTTTCTAAGATTTATCTGCCGTTTGCTTTCGCGATCTTTTTCAGATTAGAATCATGAATTATTTGAGGGCAATTGATAACATTCTCAGCTTTTTTTTAGTCTATCACTTTTTTGACCTCTTTAATTCGCTTTTTTTTAACGTTACCAAACGTTTTCAATGATGTAAAATTTTGCTGCATTTTGTTTCTCTTGGTGACACTGGTTTAAGTTTCACCAATTTTTAGAGCAGACCTGGAGAGGTAATGAGTTAATGGTTTATTTCAAAAGGTAGTGGCTTCCGCTGCAATTACGGTTTTGTTAGTGAAGTTTTGACGCTTCGAGTTGCTTCCGCAATTCTTCCGGCTATGTTTTTTTTTACTTCGTCGAACTTTTTTTTCGCTTTACCATTTTGCCGCTTTTTCAGCATTTTGCGTGAAATATTTTTGACTTCTCTAGACTATTTTTTCTCTTCTCTCATTCTGTTAAAAGTGAATTTGAACATCAGTTGCTCAGCAAAGCAATTCAAAATGAACAGAGTCAGAATAAAAAACTGAAGTCAGAAATAGAAACGGGATAAACCCATAAAGCCCAATTTTAGATACCCGCTATTTGAACGTCGTTCCTATAAGTCTTAGTTACCATCTCTTATGCTTATTGGTATTGATAGTAGCCCCTGTAGCCTCTCTCTAAAAAACAGAAGTATGTTCAACTACGAAATGCCATCAAAATAAATCGGACTTAAAAAATGTTTTTGGACAAAAATCTTTTTTTCGATATCTTCTATTCTTTCAATCCCAATCATGCTTATTGGATTCAACGGCGGCTATCTGCCGGGTATGTTTTCGTTATAGTTTTATGCATTGGGAGCAGGCACTGATCAGTTTTGAAACACACAATTGCTTGGTTATGAACATTCTTTATACTGAGAGTTTGATATCAAGCCTTTTCCACAAGTGTCACTTAAAAATTTTTACTGCAATTTTCTTCCGGCCTTAGTATTGATTTAAACGATTTTTTGCCTTTGAATATTCTTCTGCTGCTTATGTCTTTTCTATGATCAATTTAATTTTTGAATTAGTATGCAATCAAATTGTCTAGCATATGTACAACAAAGAACAAGTGTGTGCTGTTTTTTGTCTTATTTGCAGTGATTAGAAGTGTAATTATAGGTGTTTTCTGATTCTTAAATTTGAGCTTTCTGTTTTGAAAAGATTTAACTTAGTTTCTAAGATTTATCTGCCGTTTGCTTTCGCGATCTTTTTCAGATTAGAATCATGAATTATTTGAGGGCAATTGATAACATTCTCAGCTTTTTTTTAGTCTATCAATTTTTTGACCTCTTTAATTCGCTTTTTTTTAACGTTACCAAACGTTTTCAATGATGTAAAATTTTGCTGCATTTTGTTTCTCTTGGTGACACTGGTTTAAGTTTCACCAATTTTTAGAGCAGACCTGGAGAGGTAGTGAGTTAATGGTTTATTTCAAAAGGTAGTGGCTTCCGCTGCAATTACGGTTTTGTTAGTGAAGTTTTGACGCTTCGAGTTGCTTCCGCAATTCTTCCGGCTATGTTTTTTTTTACTTCGTCGAACTTTTTTTTCGCTTTACCATTTTGCCGCTTTTTCAGCATTTTGCGTGAAATCTTTTTGACTTCTCTAGACTATTTTTTCTCTTCTCTCATTCTGTTAAAAGTGAATTTGAACATCAGTTGCTCAGCAAAGCAATTCAAAATGAACAGAGTCAGAATAAAAAACTGAAGTCAGAAATAGAAACGGGATAAACCCATAAAGCCCAATTTTAGATACCCGCTATTTGAACGTCGTTCCTATAAGTCTTAGTTACCATCTCTTATGCTTATTGGTATTGATAGTAGCCCCTGTAGCCTCTCTCTAAAAAACAGAAGTATGTTCAACTACGAAATGCCATCAAAATAAATCGGACTTAAAAAATGTTTTTGGACAAAAATCTTTTTTTCGATATCTTCTATTCTTTCAATCCCAATCATGCTTATTGGATTCAACGGCGGCTATCTGCCGGGTATGTTTTCGTTATAGTTTTATGCATTGGGAGCAGGCACTGATCAGTTTTGAAACACTCAATTGCTTGGTTATGAACATTCTTTATACTTATACTATCGTAATCGCATAGTGACTGATGTGTGATGTTGCTGGAAATGTTTATCTATATCAGGATTTTTCTCGAAGAATAGTCTTTCTGAACGGTTGCTTATTAAATAGAATTTTAGCCGAAAAATTTTATATGCAGTATGTAACACTTTAAATGGTTTATACGGCACCCATCATAACCCGTAAAACCCGTAATTTGTTCTCTCGGTTGAAATTTAATGATAATATTCCGGTTTTACATTTTTCCGCCAAAATGAAGTTTGGGCGATGAGAGAGAGAGAGAGATGCTTTTTGTGCTTGTAGTTGCTAAATCGGTGTATTTCCTTTTTTTTAGGAAAATGATAAAAAACAATTGAGTCATCAAGAATAACGTTGGGAGCAAATTTCTGCTTCCATTTGTCTCAAACATGTGTTTCAAGATCTTGTGAAATTACTGCTAAGCAGAATAGAATGGTGGTTTGTAATAATATGTTGATGTTGTTTTTAGAGTCGAAGGTGAATGCAAAGATAGCTGATTATGGTATTGCATGTCACGTGGGAGCTATGCACATATCTGCATCAGTCGGAACTCCAGGTAAAACACCAAGTCATTTCACCGAGAAAGATGTAATAGTAGATAAACTGCCTTCTTATAACGAATTCTAATTTCACTGATCTAATTTTGCTCAATCGTTTTTAGAAGAGTTTGTTATAACTAATTTAAGTAGGCGTTATTAATTATTCTTGCCTTATTTTAAGGTGTTTGCTCAAAATAATTTTTATTGTTAATTGAGCCGTGGTGTCATGTAAGGATTTAATTTGAAAGGCAGTACTATTGAAAGTAAATTTATTTGAAAGCGGAGGCATATTTTTTTTTAACGGTGGAATGAACTGAAACGGTTAATCAAAAGAGACATTTTTAATTGATGCCTATGTGTTGCCATTCTAATGCATTTAGGTTACAAAGCACCAGAGCAAATCAAGGGTCGCTATTCAATACAGTCGGATATCTACGCATTTGGGATAGTGGCCTACTACGTCGTCACTAACGGCACCCATCCATTTGAGGACATCCACTTTGCGGATCAGATTGACAAAGCTGTCTTGGCAAACACCAAATTTCCCTCCATCTCCGAGCGGGGAGCAGCTCCGTGGCCTGATATGGAAGACCTCATCAAGTTTGTTCTAACTGAGTCAAATGAGAAATTTTGGTTTTCCCGTTATAGACCCCCAGTGCAATATGGCCCCTATGATGGTATTTTTATGGCAATAGGTTCTTGCTGTTTTAAATGGGCGGGTATATAGCGTAGACAGAGCCGTACGTTTCCTTTGCTCTCACTTCTTTTGCGCTCGCTATTTTGCCCTCAATATTCGCGTGTGAAAAGATATAGCCTCTTAAGAATTTAGACTAGCCATTGCAGGTAACATGAAAAATATAAGAACAAGGTTGGGCTTAATAAGCCATCAGTTCAATAATGTTCATATTCTACCCAGAAAGAAGAGGCTTCAGTGATTTGCAATTTTTTATCGTTCAAGAGGTGGTGAGATCTTTTAGGATGGGAGAAGAAAAAAACAATGCTCTGCTTAAGCTAAAATAGTAAATAGTTAAGTTGAAAAAGTGGATTTTTCAAATGTTAAAATAGCAGCACAGATAAGCTACGATTTTCATCAGTCAGCCGTAAGACAGTGATCCAAAAAACCATTTTTTTCACATCGCAAAATCATTTTCACAAGTAAGATCTCGAGTTAATCGCTCAATAGGTTGTGTAAGATTAATTATTTTAGCTCTGAGCAACGAGGGGTCGCAACATATTCTCAGGCCTCAAGCATAGTTTTGGATAGATGTAATCTATATAAACGCATCTCTTTCCCCAAACAATTTCGATTGTAAGTCAGCTGTTGTTGAAGATTAAGCAAAGAATTTTAAATTACAAAATTGGAACCACTGACTACGTTATTAGGAGCTCGTTAATATTTTCATGCCCATAAAATGAAAATTTTCTTTCAAGATTTGATAAAATTAAAATTCTTTCAAAGCAGGGAGATTGTTTCACGAAAAGATTTTATGAAATAATACTTCAGGAAGATTGAGCTAATAACTTGTAAGAACTGATTGATGAGTATCTTGTGAGGTCTTGCACGATAGAACATCAAAAAGTGAAAGTGCAATCTTTATTGTGTGAGAATTGTTAAAATTTTACGGGATTTTTTTTACGAGCAAGTTGTAAAATTTTAATTTACACTTAAAATTTCCTCACTTGCAAATTGCAAATTTTTAATTTGAGGAGATAAGTTTAAAGACTGTCTCAATGTAATTGAAAGCTCTTTAGGGCATTTTCTAAAAGCAAGAAGTATGCCTCTATGCGGTTTAGACGTCAGTTTGTTTTGAAATCTTATTTTGAGTTGATAACAGTCGTTTTTTATGATTTTGACACTTTGTTAAAAAAATGCAAGTTGATTTTTCAGTCGTGCATGTTTTTTATTTTTGTGTTCTTATCGGGTAGTCTCAAAAACATCAATTATTATTGGCCGCCTAGCGGGCCGTTGTTTTGAGCAATTTTTTTTTTGCTCTAACTTTGTGCTAACGTGTTTATTCACTGAGATACCGTTTTTTTCGAAATTTTTAAGTGAAGTTGTGAATCTTGTCTTCATTTGTAGTTTTATTGTCTCGTTTTCTGCCATTAGAACTGCTAAATGGTTGGTTACTACTTCTGAACTTTTATGATATGCCGTGAAGTATTTTGGCATGTTTTTGTGAGGTTCTCTCAGTTTGACGCCACTGTCTTTCGAAGGTACTCTGGTTTTTGCCAGATTCTTCAGTTTTTGCTTCTTCTTGTATCGTGTACGCATTCTAACGATGCATAGGTTCAGTTTTCAGTGATTCTTAAACTCTATTTCTCGGATTAAGAATTTCCTTAATTTTTTTTTGTTTTTAATCATTTTTGATCATATAGGGTCAAAGGCTAATTGGATGTTGCCGAAAAATTGTTAATGGTCAGGCCATAAGTTAAATCAATTCTTTGGATTGTAAATCAGGACTTGTCCTGCTATGTTTTTTGTCATTGGTGTTTTGAGACTACTGTTCTGCGAAGCCCTCGCAGCTATTTTCCGGCAATCTGCTTGATATGTTTAAATAGGTTGAAAACTTTTCAAAGCTTTATAATAATTATAATATTCCTTATCCTGTTGTACTCTAAAACAGAAAAAAGATATGTGCTCTCACTGAAGGTGTATTGGTGTCATTTTAGACATTGTACTGCGCCTATTGAGGAGAACAGACCCGAGTCTAAGGATCTGATTGACCTCATTCGCTCTTTCGACGCCCAGCTGATGCGTAGGAGTGTAAAACTCCCCAATGATCTGTCTGACACTTACGTGGTCAACTGTATTACTGCCATGAGATGCCACGATGACTATTTAAGGTAATTATTGTGTGGCGGCCAAGCAAGCCGATGGGCAAGGAAGCCGAATTTTGAAAAATACATCACGAAGGTAAAAAATTTTAGAGGGGCGTATTATAAATTGTGCCTGGCGGGCCAATGGGCTGGTCGCGCTTTCGGGATTACATTCCACAGCTGATAAGAGACGTAGACATTGACAGGGATTCGGTGGGGCTTGCAATAACTGGATGTCTTAGAAATTACATATTTGTTTCATTGGTGCACAGTTAACAATGTATTCTCTCTAAAAGATTACATAACTGTTACATAACATTCGGCTTGCTTGCATGTCCGCTTACTTTGCGTTCGTCTAATTAATGCAATTTTTTCTGACGTAGGATCTGACATCGTGGTTTAATGCATGATTTTCTTTTGATCTTGATGTGTTATAATTATTGGAATTGTTACTTTGCAAAATTACTGTTTATTATAGCTGCGAAGCTGTAAGCTGAGCGTAGCTATATTGCGGTGCTCTTGGTTTTTTTTTGTTTCGTCGTCTGACGCTTTATTTTCGTTTTACATTTGTTCTAGAACATTCTGTCTCGTCACTGCTTAAATGGCTTTTTCGCGCTTGATTTCACGCTTTCTGCGTGACCTAAATTGCGGTTATTCAGAAACAGAATCTGTTCCTAAAACAAACTTGATTGTAAGAAAACAGATCGTATGGTCCGACAGCCGAGTGGTTAAGGCAACTGGCTGTTAATCCGGAGATCGCCGGTTCGAGACGCGACAGGGAAACTTTTTTGTGCACCCAAAAACAACCTCCTTTGAAATAAACTTGTAAGTTTCATGGCGGCGGCGATAACTATTATCAACTCACTTCTGTATCTTTTTCCATCTGTATTTTACGGCACGCAAGTCTATTTCGCAGCTATTCCGGCAATCTGCCGGCTATGTTCTAATTATTGCAATTTTGCTTAATTGACAGTGCAGCATAATGCAGGATGTTGCCTTGGTTTTGATTTTTTGTTTTTTGCTTAGTTTTTTGCTCGCAGCAATAATTATTTGTGTCTGTTCCAGACTCCTTGTGGCTACTGGTTCAGACAAAGAAAAGCGATCTCATGTAATAACCATCGACTACAACAACACGAAAACTGCCCAGAAAGCGGTCACACTTCCCGAGAAAGAAATAATGTCAATCAGACTTATCTCAGAAACTGAAGTTCTTCTCGGAACTCTGCATGGATCTCTCTACAAAATGAGTTTGGAAGGCAATAATGATTTTTCAAAGCTTCTGCAATTTCCAGCCGATACTATTTTGAGCATTGTTGGTTGTACACCTGAGTACCAATCGGAAGTGATAATGCTGGGTATGGCTTCGGGAACGCTAGTCTGTATTGACAAAGAGCAACTTTTGTGCAATCAGAATTTGACTAGCTACTCAAGCGGTATTTATATTTTCAAGTTAGCATCCGATTTGAGATCTGATACGGCTGAGACGCCAATCTGTAATTTGATCAACACGAAAGAACACCTGGTTTGGATTTCTTGTGGGTCTCAACTTCTGTATTACGAGGTGTTTCTCACCGACTTGACTTTGAGCGATAGCCGAGACACAGTAGAGATGGCCGACTCTGATCCGAGGTCTTATCTTTGCAATAGCAGGTACATTAAAATTCGGATCTATTCTGTTTCGGCCCCGCAGCTTAGTGAGCATAAATTTTTTATGACCCCCAGGCGCACGTGCTATTTCTGACATAGTAACGTGCTATATAACAACATATAATTTGTAACTGGGGGTCAAAACACTGGGGGGCCGAAACAGAATAGATCCGAAAATTCTGTACGAATTTGTCCATCGTTTTTATCCTCAGCATTCTCTTTTCCTAAGCTAAATTTAACCTGGAAGCATAATTTTGAGCAATTAGCTGAATCCTTTTGTTGGTTTCCATGAATATTAACACCTAACTAACCGTTTTTTCATTGGAATTAGGTTAAATTTTTTAGTCTCGATTTGTGAACTTTTTAAGTAATCGAAATGCCTCTGTTAAGAATTTCAAGCGGCTGAACTGAAGCGACTCTTCCACTATTAATAAGGCTCTAAGTGTTTCACTGCTTACTACTCAGCTTGTTTAAAAATGTAAACAAGGAGGATTGGTATTGTGCGTCCGCACCATTAGGTTTCAACCCTTACGGTATACTTAATAGTCAAGCATCCAATCAACTAAATTCAAACAATGAGCACATATCGGGCGACGTATAATAACTTCGTATTCCAATAATTAATAGCCGCCCTCATCTTCTCAGCCGGCTATTATAGCGCTCCTATTTTTTTTTACAATTCAAAGAATTTGAATTGTATTGGGGCGCTGTCTTTTTTTTTTTAAGATCTGTTCACACATTTTCATGATTTTTGAAGTCAAATTGGAGTAGTGATTTTGGTCACGCCGAAACAGGAAGTGGAGCGAAAAAGCGAGTGGTTTTGCGGCGTGAAATTTTTTCGCTCTAAATTTAAAGTAGAGTCAGAAAACGGTGTTTGAACAAAAATTCGGTTTCTCGGCAGTGGTTTTGTGTTCACATGCGGCAATTTCACTTTGATTTTTACTGTTTTTTCGATTTTTTGGATCGGATTTTTTTCTAAATGGTTTTCCCAATCCATTCATAGTCCGTTCTAGGTCTAGTTTTCTGTTTAGTCAATGAAAATTCTTTGAATTGTACGTCAGGACTTGTCCTGCTATGTTTTTTTACTTCGTCGAATAAAAAAATGTTTCGCTTTACCTCATTTTGCCGCCTTTTCAACATTTTGCGTGAAATCTTTTTGACTTCTCTAGGCTAGTTTTTCTCTTCTCTCATTCTGCTAAAAGTGATTTTGAACATCAGTTGCTCAGCAAAGCAATTCAAAATGAACAGAGTCAGTAGAAAAATTGAAGTCAGAAATAGAAACGGGATAAACCCATAAAGCCCAATTTTAGATGCCCGCTATTTGAACGTCGTTCCTATAAGTATTAGTTAACTCTCTCTAATGCTTATTGTTATTGATAGTAGCCCCTGTAGCCTCTCTCTAAGAAACAGAAGTATAATCAACTACGAAATGCCATCAAAATAAATCGGTCTTAAAAAATGTTTTTGTACAAAAATCTTTTTTTTTCAATATCTTCTGTTATTTCAATCCCAATCATGCTTATTGGAATCAACGGCGGCTATTTTCCGGCAATCTGCCGGGTATGTTTCGTAATATAATCAATGCTTGGCTGATAGCAGAACAGTCCATATCTTCGGGAATTCAACTTTGTGAATATTGCTCTCAAACGAAGTTTGTGGTAATTATATTGGTCCTGTGGCCTTTTTTGCGATTTTCCTCCTAGCTGATTCTTCGTCTGACTCATTTGACTCAGGTAGTGATAATTGTAGATCTCCGCTTGATTTAAAAAAATCAGCCGGTAAAGCAATTAGCTACGGAGTTTGATCTGAGACTGGATATTTTCTTGTTTTGGATACTGTAAAGATTCTTATCAATGCTAAACTAGAAAAAGCAGCATAAATTTTTTGAAGTCAAATTTAATGACCAGCAGATTTAATGACAAGCTTCTGTTGTTTTAGTTTATTAATGAAGCCGAGCAGTCAAACCCTGTATTAATGTATAATTTTAGTATTATTAAAAAATTGTAAATTCTGTTTTTTTTTTTAAAAACGTGCTCATCCTTTTTCTCAACGAAGTATTTGTTTTTCGGTTTTTTAACAATGCATAGTTTTCAAAATTCCCGTCAGTTCCCTGTAAGCCAACAGTTAAAGGCAACCTTTTTATCGACAGTTGCAGATGAGAACTTTAAATCCCAGTTACCTGTAAAATATCAAAAAGATCCAACAAACAACGAGGAAAAATTGCGCTGAAAATAACTTGTTCCAATTGTTTTGCTGTAAAATTGACGTTTTTTGACTTTGACGTGCACATTTTCAGCTTCTTTTACAGCCCCTTATTTATTTTTGTGGTCTGACTCCTGGCGTTGACAGTTAACACCTTCATCTGGTGTTAACAACGAATTATTTACATTTTTAAATTTTGCAGAAAAATGCATTGGTTTGTTAACATTTTTCTTACTAATTATAAAAATTCGTTTTTTAAAAAAATGAGTCCTCATCTTTTTCGACGAAACACATTTTTCAATTCTGTAACAATTTTTGACTTAAAAATTTTCATTTAATCCCCTGTGAACCAACATTTAAAGAGATCGTTATTATCGCCAGTTGCAGACGATCTCTATAAGTCACAGGTTCTTTGTGAAATGAAAAAAATTCCAAAACGAGAAAAATTGCGCGTTTTGTCCAAGTAATTTGCAATAAAAAAAATTGGCGTATTTTAAATGCAAAATAATCACTAGGATTTTGACCTGCACTGTTTCAGCTTCTTTTCTTTTGCAGCTTTTTTATTAATTTTCCAACCACCTGGTGCTGACAGTTAAAATCTTCTGGTATTAAAAATAGAAATATTTTTTACATTTAAAATTTTACGAAACAATGTACATATTTGGCGTTGAAATTATATTTAAAAAAATCAACTAATGATATGCCCATATTTACTGTTTGCGTCTTCAGCTGAAAATGGCACTTATTTTTTCTTTTGTTTTTGAAAGAAACTTTAACTGTTCATTCATAGTGTTTTTTAAAGTGTTTTTAAAAGATTTGATTTGCGCATTTTGGTTGAACACTTCACACTTTTTGTACTACGAGAGATCACAAATTTTTGGAACAAGCTGGGCGTTTGGAAATCACATAACGATACTGTTTTGTTATTCAGAGATTTTTAACTCTGTTTTATAATCAGAATTTAAAATATTTTATAGGAGCAAGCACCTTTTTGCGGTCACTATAGTATTTGGGCTCAGTTTTTTTGGCCGGGAAAGCCCGACGAATTATAATAAAATTTAAATTGAAGTTTAATTAATAGCCGCCGTCAGCCTATCAAACGGCTATTTTTGAGGTGCTCTCCTTTTTTTTACAATTCAAAGAATTTGAATTGTATTGGGGCGCTGTCTTTTTTAAAGATCTGTTCACACATTTTCATGATTTTTGAAGTCAAATTGCAGTAGTGATTTTGGTCACGCCAAAACAGGAAGTGGAGCGAAAAAGCAAGTGGTTTTGTGACGTGAATTTTTTTCGCTCTAATTTTAAAGTAGAGTGAGAAAACGGTGCTTGAACAACAATTCGCTTTCTCGGTAGTAATTTTTTGTTCGCATGCGGCAATTTTACTTTGATTTTTAATGTTTTTTTCGATTTTTTCGATCGATTTTTTAAATAGTTTTCCCAATTCATTCATAGTTC
The DNA here is from genome assembly GCF_964194025.1 of Convolutriloba macropyga. Classification (NCBI taxonomy): domain Eukaryota; kingdom Metazoa; phylum Xenacoelomorpha; order Acoela; family Convolutidae; genus Convolutriloba; species Convolutriloba macropyga. The sequence continues at coordinate 2,154,508 of NC_134468.1, forward strand.
ATTCTAAGCTTAGTTTGTTTGAACCAAATTTCTCTTTCTCGCTAGTGGATTTTTCTTCACATGCGGCAATTTGACATTGATTTTCAGTTTTTTTTCCGTTCTAGGTCTAGTTTTTCTTTAGTCAATGAAAATTCTTTGAATTTTACGTCAGGACTTGTCCTGCTATATTTTTTAATTGGCTTTGCCTTTTGATCACGTTTTTCGTTTTACATAATTCACGTTTTTCACGTTTGGCTTCTGACTTGCCTCACTCACTGTTTCAACTGAATGGATTCTAAATTCTTTCACGCATTGAATTACGCAATGTAGTGAAAACGGTCAATGTCAAGAGCAAAATCAAAAGAAAGGGGATAAACCGATAAATCCCGGTCATTAAGTCATAGTGCATTAGGTTATCAAAGTTCATTAGAGCAATAATTAGCTGATATTAGCGTTAGGCTTAATACCCTTCATTTTAGAAGCTGAAGTAAGTAGAGGTTTAGAATCTAACTGAAACTGCACACTGAATTAGAACAATTTTTGTAACTTAGGAAAATTTTTTGTCAATTTCACTCTCTTCTTTTTCTGTTTCAATCCCGATGTACGTCTAGCGCGTCAACGGCGGCCATTTTCCGGCAATCTACCGGCAATGTTTCTATATTAATTCGACAGATTTTTCACAATCTGGATTTTTGCTGTGTGGTGGCTGCAGCTCTGTTGCTTCTGTTTTTACTGGAGTGTGATCAACCGAAAGCCGTGGTAAATAACTTTGATATTTTTGTATCAAACAATTAGCAATTATCATTATAAAAGAACTTTGATAGTATTTGACGCAATCGAGAATTGTTGATAAGGTTTTTTAAGTAGAGCTAAATTGGATGTTCTTGAATTCTTGAAACGCTTAATGGGTTCATCTTTTAGTCAACATTTAATGAGTTTCGCAGAATATAGGAAGCAAAATTAATCATGCATCTGAAAGTAATCAAGTCTCTTAAGTCTCTTTCAACAAAACTTTGCTCTTAAATGATTTTTTTGATATGTTGAAATGACACCGTTGATATTTTTTCTCAGAATTAACTAAAATACTGAAACACAATTATCTAATTGATTTGCCATATAATTTGCAGACTAATTTCAAAAAGTTTACTTGAAAACATTAAGCCTCGTTTTCCGCTCAAATAACAAAAATAAAATTTTTTGATGGATTGTGTTGTACATAATCAATTATTTTAGTGCAGTAAATTATGATACGTTGTACTTATTTATTGAGTGTACTTAATCCTGAAGGGCAGGTGTTGAAGTCAAGTTTAGTTCATTTATTATTTCATGTGCTTGTCTGTTACCCTAATTCCCGAATCGGGAAATTATTGTTCATGTTTGTTGTGACTTCTGAGAACCCACTTTGTACTCAGTTTCATTCTCTTAGTTTTGCACCTCGAGTACAGTTGCCCAATTTAATTTATTTCTTGTCAGTCGTATTCACTAGCTGAGTAAATTAGACAAGTATTTGTCGAGCGATTTGTTGAGTCGTGAATGTATACGACATGACGCAGTCAGCAACGCAAAAGCGGACCCCACTTGGCATTGAGCCTTTCTGGGAAAAGCCGAGTGCTGATCCTCCATTGAAGTGGGAGAAATGGCAGATGCAGGCAAAATTGGCTCTTCTTGCGAAGGAAAACATTGCATTCGACATCTTGCTCGAACCAAAACCCGAAGCTGTTAAACTACCGCTAGAACCAATTTACGAGAATACAATAACAGGTTCTTCAGCTCAATCGGAAAGAGAAAGGTTAGCAAGAAAGGCACAGCTGAAAATGAATTGTGAAAATCGATGTCAGAAACAAATGGAGATAGGGATCATGTGTGGAGACAAGCCGTGGGCACAGGCAGACCGAAAAACAGTATCAATGCTATATCTCAGTTTGGGCACAGAGGGAAGACGGATTATTTGCAGCAGGAACTCTCATCTCAAGATGGACATATTGACAACAGTAGAGCTTTGGAATATCATGGAATCTACATTCATTTGTCAGCGAAACATTACCTTTGATGGGTACATGCTCCTCACTACCAAACAGTCGAAGGGAGAATCCATTGAACATTTCTTTGGCAAATTGAAGGAATTATCCGAGAATTGTGATCTTGGAAACCAGGAGGATACACTGATCAGAGATCTGTTTATTGCGAACATGCAAGATCCGGAAATTCAGAGGGAGTTGCTTAAAGAAACTCTTGAACCAGCTCAAGCCCTATGCTTGGACAAACATGGAACTTGGACAACGAAATCAACTACAGATCTCGAATACACAACCCGCATCGCATATTAATGCTATAATTCTACAACGATCTTTTCGCCAACCAAATCAGCGGCCAACTACTTCAAACTCTACTCGACAGTCGAATCAATTTTGCCGTAATTGTGGCCTGACTTGGTCAGCAAATCACAAGGATAAGTGTATTGCAAAAGGCAAGACCTGCAATAATTGTGGTTAAGAGAATCATTTCTCACGAGTATGCGGCAAGCCGAAGTCTTTCTCTAATAAGTCCACTCGCTCTAGCATTAACTCAATTGAGGAAACTACAACTGATCAGTCCGTGAATGCGATCCAAAATGCTGATTACAATCCCCAATGCGAATCTGACTATGATAGCTCAGATGACAATATGGTAGCTAGCATTGCTAGTAACTCTATTCAAATCGAACCAAAGAATACCACGAATACCACTTTACAGATCGGAAATTCTCAAGTAGGACTTCTTATTGACTCCGGTAGTGTGTATAGTATTTTGAACTAATTTCTCGCTATGGAAATAATCGACAACTCTATTTTTGCACGATGGCTGACAACAGCACCCGCCCAAGAACTTAGAACGTTTGCTAATGAACCCATAACTGTTATTGGAATGATACAGTCAGTAATGGGTGGCGGATCGAAGACGCCGAATTTGTGGTGGTTAAAGACGGACTAAAACCACTGATTGGCAGAGATTTATTCGAAGCCCTCGGAATCTCAATCACAAACCCTCTGTTCAAATGAAGACGAAGAGACGGTCACACCAAATGAGTTGTTACCAGAAGAGCATTGGGGGAACACTCGTAGCGACGATGAGGTCGAGAGAAATATGTGCAAGGCTACACGGGACGCTTCCACGCGCGAACGACTTGCCACTGACAAAGAATCTAGAGTCTTGCGCACCACAAAAGCCAATCGACCGATACCGCTAAAGGAGCATGCAGTGCAGATCAACATTGCCAGAAAGAAACACCCCCATAGACGATCGAAAAAGTACCTCGATGGACTTTACGAGGTGTTAGCCCCAGGGTCAGTGGTTCAGAAAACAGACCAACATGCATCAGTGATACGTGAGCCTGGAAAGCTAGAGGTGACAGTCCGGAATAGTGACATCTCAAAATTTGGCACACGCGTTGAGCGAAAACAAAACTGATGGACTATATGAACCGCAGAGGGCCACGTATACTTAAGACAACAGAGGCTAAAATATTAAGCCATATTAAGGAATCAACACGCGTCCAGAAAGGTGATCGCAAAATGAAGCACCGAAAACGTGAGACGGGAAGCGGAGTCTCCTCAAATAAATCTAACATTGCTCGTGCAATGCGCGTTCGCATGCCTAAAGTGCCGGAGAATTTTGCAACGCCAGAAACGTCCTCTCAACCAGAAGCTACTCCTGAGCCACAAATTATTACTTCCGAGGTAATAATTGCCCCTCCAACGGATCAACGTTCAGAATTGATTCTACCATCTACTTCGGCTCCAGTAGAAGCTTTACAACAGATTCCGCCACGAACAACTAAGAGGAAGCGCAAGAGCCCGAAATGGTACGGGTACGACAATGACGATTCGTCTGGCGAGTCGACTAATTCCTGCCCCCCAATTTTTCTGCAGCCCCGCAGAAAGCGACGTGCAGGTGATGTGGAATCGGTACAACCGTCAGTAGTTCAAACGATTGTGGATACTGCGTCTCAAGTGGAACCTATTGCAAATCCATTCCCCTCGCCTATCATAGGGGAGGTATCTCCAACCGATCCCCGCATTCGACCAGCAGACCACAGTTCTTCTGATGAGCAAATACTCGATGAAGATATGTAGTTAAACTCTAAACGTTTAAAACTCGATATGTTATTACTTATGACTAGCTATGATAACCAGTAAATATATTGTTGATAACTATTTAACCGGTGAATAAGTATTAATTTATTATCAGTATTGTTATTAAAATTCCATTTCATGCAATTTTAATTTTCACCAAAGAGGGAGAAATGTTGTTCATAATCAATTATTTTAGTGGAGTAAAATTATGATACGATGTACTTATTTATTGAGTGTACTTAATCCTGAAGGGCATGTGTTAAAGTCAAGTTTAGTTCATTTATTGTTTCATGCGCTTGTCTGTTACCCTAATTACCGAATCGGGAAATTATTGTTCATGTTTGTTGTGACTTCTGAGAACCCACTTTGTACTCAGTTTCATTCTCTTAGTTTTGCACCTCGAGTACAGTTGCCCAATTTAATTTATTTCTTGTCAGTCGTATTCACTAGCTGAGTAAATTAGACAAGTATTTGTCGAGCGATTCGCTAAGCGAATTCAATTATAAAACTGTTAAGCGCACTCGCCGCGCAAGTAAGCGTACGTTAATACAGACGTGATTCGCAGTCCAAGATCAAGTACACAATATTGATTGTGTACGACAGATTGATTGGGGTTTTCAATGGTATCCATTAACTCTTTTTGTATCTCTTCGGAAGGGACACTAGAGTGCTTTATAGCGTCAATTGAAATTTGAATTACCGTCTTTAAGTGGTTTCAATGTTTTCCGCCTAATTTGCACAAAGTTAGAGTTTTCGAATAATGGCTATAAAAAATTAGCTTTACCTAATGGAGTTTTCTCTTTCTAAAAGTCCCTCGAAAAACGCGCAAAAATTGATTGTGCTTTTTCATTCTACACCTTACCAGTAATATATAATAAGCTCTAACGGCACCATTTGACGCTGTACAGTGAATTTGTCTGGGCTGCTAATCGAGACCTCCGAGTTAAATTGATTGGCCTGTCTGTCTGTCTCTCGAGAGCTATTCATTTGACGTCCCTGGTTTATGTTTTAGAATTACCAGATACTGTCATGGTTGATGTCTTGTTTTAGCTTGGGAAGAGAGATCTTCAGTTCTGGGCATGATGCAAAGCTAGCCCCAATCAGCCGCCTAGTGGTCCATGATAAGCACATTGTCCTGTCGAGAATACGCAATCCTGTCCTTGAGGTGAGATATTATAATATTTAATTGTTTACGGATTGGCTTATTACAAAAGATCATTTATTACAATAATCTGATCTTTTTAAATTTTACACCTTCGCAAATGTGCTTCGCAAGGACACAATTGACGCCCTAGATCGTATTCAGGACCCTAGATATCTATTTTTTTTAAATAAATCTCATTGTCAATACAGAACGCTCCAAAAAACTAGAAATTCTCAGTAGTAAAGCGGTCGTCTTAAATTTTGGATCTGGATTTATTAGAAATATGATTAACATATACTATACATATGTACATATTAGATATGCAATCAAGAAATACGCTGACATAAAATTAAAATGCATGGTAAAACGTTGTCACCCTGTCACAAGGACAAGAATGATAAAATATCTACAAATAATAAGATACCTCTGCAAATTTCAACCAGGCTTTACATATTAAACTACAGAAATAAAGTGATGTAATACAGCGCCCTCCATAGGTTAGTAATTAGTCCACATGAAGAAATTGACTTCAGAGTTGCAAAAGTAGAGTTAACAAGCCGAATCGCAATTTGCTGTGAAAAGCACATGAATGGTTCCAACACAGACGTTTCGACTTTTGGCAATAAGTAGTTTTCTGTGTGCATAATGGTGCACAATATTGAAACATAGACTGCATGCTAACTCTGATAAGACAATCAGTATTTCGAACGTGAATTCAATAACAGGCTTCGAGATAACAAAATAGAAATCAACGTCTTTCCAACAGTAAGTATAGTAAGTATAAGTATAGTCTGTCCCATAAAGTTGAAATAAGTGAACGTTCGAAAAACGCCAAAAACGTGCAAATGAGCATAAATGTGCTCATTTGAATGTCAACGTTTTTTCCAATAAGCGTCTATTCATCATTTTTTCTACATGTTTTAAATTTGAACTTTGACCTTTGAATTCTAACCTGTGGCTTTTGAAACGTTCGCTTATTTCAACTTTATGGGACACGCTATAAAGTGTATGCAAACGAGTTATTATAGTAAGTCCCATAAAGTTGCAATGCAAGCGAACGTTCGAAAAACTCCTGGCAAGCAAATGAACATCAAAGTGCTAATATCTGCATGTTTTAAATTTGAACTTTGACCTTTGAGACGTTCGATAGCGTTGCAACTTTATGGGACTGACTATATGAAGCAACATACGAAGTACTAACGTCCAAAGTAACCAAGGTGAAACTTAGACGACAAGGTTTTTTGATGCTCTTTTACAGTTTTTTTGTCTGGTGTTATTGACGTCAAAATTGGTTCGTATTCAGTGAACAATCGTCTAGATAACCTAAAAATTATAAGCCGAAAACCACCTTAATCTGTACAAATCGTGGTTATATTTACTTAAAATTAGTTTAGACGAACTATATTAGAACAGATTTCATGCGTATTGAAACTTTTCTCGCTTCTAAGATTGTTCATTTTTTTGCGGTAACAATCGTCAAGCGAATTCAATTAAAATAAAAAGATATTCAACAATCGTCGTACGATTGCGAGTCACGCAGAGTTGTTTCAACAATCGTCGCACGATGGTAACATTTTTTTTCGGAAATGGGGCTTATTTACTTAGTAACACTGCAGATTTCAGGCAAATAGCAGACGTTGACTTCACTGATCAAAGTAGGATTGAAAACAGATAAAGAAAGGCGGAGAAATTACCAATTTTTTTCTAACTGTTGCTATTTCACTAGACTAGATAAATATGCAGAACTCGGCCTGCCTCTAAACTAGAAGATGGCCAGCTCAATTCTAATAACATCATCATTGACCCTAAAATTCTCTAAGTCCTAATGAGCGGGCTTTATCAGTTTAATCCGTTTTGTATTACTTTTCGCTTTCGAAGGTGAATGTTTTCCGACTTTTTGCGAAACTCATTGAAGTTCAATCAGTTGAAACAGCACGCGAGGGAAGTCTGATGTAAAACGTAAAAAATGTGATTTGTACAAAGGAAAAAATCTGAAATCCGCTTAGAGGTATAATATAAGACTTACGAGTTTGTGGCAATGCTTTTCACAATTTCGGTAAATAGTCGAAAAAAACTTCGTTAGTTAACAGCTCGCTACTTTGCAGTAGTTTTTGTCGTTTCTTTGACATCTACTTTTAAGCTTCTGGCTACTTTACACGTTTTGTAAGGAATACGCGAGCGTTTTTAACGTGTTTGTCAGATATTTGATAAACGTTATGGAACTACATCTAGACCGTTTCTTGCGCTATAAACTATCTCTATTTTGCAACATTTCATGGCTCTGAAATTGCTACAGAGCTGAGCCTCTTTTTTGAACTGTTTAAATTGTTTTCTAAAAATTCAAGGATCTTTTCCGTTTGTGCCCCCCCCCAGCTTACTGGGTGCATATTATTTGCAACCCCCAGACGCACGTGCAATATTTTTACATAATGATTTACTATGCAATGACACGTGCTCTGTCACTGGGGGGAGCATAACGTATTGGGGGGGGGGCACAGACGGAAAAGATCCAAATTCAAGAATCGTATTATTTTGGGTCTGAGCTTTTTTCTTGTGCAATGAAGTAATGGTTACGTGACTCCGCTTGAAGTCACTAAGAACTTCTGGCGTTTATCGAGAACCGCGAAGCGGTTCGAGATATAAAGTCAGAATTTCGAAGTGACTTCTGCAGAGTCACTTAACCATGCTTAAAACACGAAACGCGCTCGTTTTAAAATGACAAAATTCAACGAAATTCAACTTCTGGCTAAGTAGCAACTTCTGACATTTTCAATTCTGGCACTGCAGACATTCGGCATTTTAAAATGTGCACGTGAGTGTTTTAACTTGACTTCTGAGCAGTCAGAGCTATATTTGAAAACACATAAATCGGAACGTGCAAACTACTTAAGACCAAGAGACTGCTACCAAGAGTAAATGTATTGATTAACAACTTCGAGCAGAGTTGTAGTTGATGACACCTGGGATTATTAAAGCTCGTCGAGAGAGATGAAGTTACGAGAACCAGATTAAACTGGAAAAAACCCCTATTGCATTAAGCGTGAGTTCAGGTTTGTTACCGGTACTTAACAAAGAGAAAGCGATGCAACATTTCAATGAACAAATTGCTTTTTGAGCAATTTAAGTTTGTATCGTTGAGCCTGGATGTATATCTTCTTTCGTGTAGATGTTTTTAACTATTCAGTCATTGAGTACTTGTGTTTAACAGTTAGTACTTTTTTAACAATTAAAAGTTATAGAAGTCGCTTAAATCTTTTTGCGTTTCAGACGTACGTTTGGATACCCAGCAACTGCACTCTTCAGCTCCTATGCAAACTGGATCTCTCAGCTCCAAGAGTCCTCAAAACCACAGAAATTCCCTCCCCTCAACATCTCTACATAAGAGACATTGCCATCGTGTCACATAACACTCTTTGGGTGTCATTAAAAAGTGGACATATAATTGTACTCAATTTGTACCACACGGACGACACTGATTCGATCAAGATCATCAAGCGACACTATTTTGACGCGCAACTTCTGTTCACCTCTGAGGAAACGGAAGCGAACTGTGATTCGGAGTTCATTCCACTCGTGTTCTCTATCGGAAAGGGTTTCATGCACCCTCAAAAGTTACAAAGTAATGCCCAAAGGCACAGCAATTTGAAAACAAAAGGTCAAAGCAATTTGAGAAACAGGCCCTGGACTTTGATTTCGTGGAAGGCTTGTGATGCGTTTTAATAAATTTTCTGCTTCATGATACGAGTTTTGATATTAGAATTATTTATTAATTCAACTCAAGTGGCATTATTTTGCTAGTTGTTCTGAAACTTTGGCGATCTTCCCGTTACAAAATGAAGCTCGTGGGAAACAGTCTAAATAAAGTCAACTGGTTTTCATCACGTTCATTTTGAGGAGTGAAAACAAAGTTAGTTTTTCTTCGCTGTGATAAATTAGTTTATACGCCTTGTTTTCTCTGATCAGACCTTGAGTTTCACACACGGTGCTATCGGAATTGGATCTTAGATAATTAATAACGAAATTGGAGCCATCAATTTTGGGCTAATTAAAATATTGTCAGTTATGATCGGAGAACAGGATGAGAGTTGACCACTTTAGGCCACCTAAGGCATATTTTAACGCATATTTTTGATAAGTTTTACTCGACGAATTTGTCACTATTTATAACATGATCTCGGAGTTAATAACGTGACGATTAGACATAAGGAAAGCCTAATTTATAAATAATTGCGCATACCCCCCCCCCCCCCGCATTACTCATTGCAAAATGGAACTTGTCGATCAGATGGGTTTTGATGAAACTTGGTTTCTAAATTGGATTTTTGGTGATTAATAAAGAAAAAACGAAAACTGAGCGAGCAATATAAAGATAGTTTAAGCTTTTGTCACTCTCATCGACAAAAACTTCGAAGTAAAATTGGTATATTGAACATTATCCGAATAGAGACTATAGATTGTGCAGTCTCTGATATAGGCACTGATCAGACCACCGAGGGGGGGGGGGGGGGCAGGAATGTGTCCCTGATCATAATATTCAAATTCCATACCTTCTCGAGAATGTGTGATAATGGCCAATTTTGTAGCAAAAATATGCTATAAGATTTACATCATATTTAGAAATAGGGAACCGGGGATCATTTTTATTACAGCTTCCTGAATATATCACCCAATGAGTACTCGTTTTTGCTCAAATGATTTCCACGAAGTTGAGCACCAAGTTGTGAGGACGTGGACATTTTTTATCGTTCTATTAATTAGAACTCAATAGGATTCCAAAACAAATGAATTCCAAGCAAATGGATTCCAAACCAAATGGATTCGAAAGCAAATAAAAAAGTCTTAACCCAATTTTAGCAGAGAAATAGTGGTTCCTCAGTACGCATTGAGGAGGAACCTTGTGCACATACAGGAAAGGAGCCTTGTCATTAGTCAGTCGCTTAAAAGGACTGCAAAAAACCATAAAACGAACAAAATTTTAACATTCACGAAGATTTAATATTAAAAAAATACTCAAGTCTTCAAACCGTTAGATTTTGATTGAAACCATTGAACAAGTAAGTAACATGAAAGCAAGTATTGACATAGTTGATGAAACGGTTACAGTCAAAACCATAAACAATTCGAGGAAATGAATATTTTGGCATTACGTTTAGTTACTTATCCACATTGTTTTTGAGGATGCAGAAGGCAAACGTCTGAGTTTGAATGGAATTAGTTAGTTCAGCTTTAGCGATCTTAAAAATGAGTTTACTGTCGTAGTTTTTAGTCCTATTGATTAAAAGCTCTGATATTTCTAACATTCTTTATGCATAAAAACTTCTAAAACATTGAAAAATTTGCAGGTCAAGCACGTTGAATATGTTATATGTAATAGCGGGCTCTTGAAGCTTGAAGTGCAGAAACTTTTCGGGTCCAGTATAAAATGGTTGTGTAGAGCTATAGTCCTGTCTTACAAATGGGTTAGGCTGTAGTCCAGCAAAAAAACTTGGGTCGAGCTAAAGTCAAGCATGTCTTTTCATACTGTTTAATTCGAGCATGGTGCTTGCATACCACTTTTAGGTCGAGCTTTTATGCTCTTTTTATAAGTCGAGGCCTTGAAGGTGGGAGTTAAAATCACCAAATGATTTCTGATTATTTTAAAAGGAATAAGGAATGCTCTTTAAGGTAGTGCAATGTGTTTTCAGATGACTAAGCATGCTCAAGTTGAAACAGATTAAATGAACATTATATCATTGTTCTTTTCAGGTTAATTGCTTTAAATTTATAACGGAGAAGTGAGCAAGCTCTTGAATTATTTGCATTAAATTATTGTACACAAATATTTTCGAGCGCAGTTGCACTTTATGGAAACTCCGCTGTGACAGACAAGTGCGGGAAAACTTCAGTTAATCAGGGATAAGTTTATATAATATTTTTTGAAATTCTATTTAATTCAGACTTTTTAATTCGGATGAGTGATAGTCTCTTTTATGGTGATAGTTTGCACTGTTCGGGAAATAAATATTTGAGACACATTCGAGTAGCATAATAAAGGAAAAGTGATTTTTCGAAACTAATTTTGGGTTCTGAGTTTGCAATTCAGGGAAGTTCGCCTCCAATGACTCGTCTGCCAGCCGAGGGAACTCTCAACACCTCGGCAGTTACCACTTTGTTGTTGAGATTGTTGGCGTTGTTGTTGCTTGAAAGTCCTGCTGCTCCTGGTTGTTGCGGCGCTTTCTTAGGTTTCATGAACGTCTTTCTAAAATATCTCAATTTATTAAACAGATGATGTTGAATTGTGAAAATAAGTTACTTAACCGCTTGTGGGGGGAGGAACTATATACTCAAATGGATTTTTTTGTTCAGTCAATTTTGGCCGATCGATATTCATCGTAGAGAGTTGAGACTGGTATCATTAGAAAGCCCGTCCAGCTTAGAATACCGAATTAAAAAGATGTTTTTGATTTTCGTTTTTGATTTTCAATAAGACATTTTTGATTTTCGTTTTTTACAGGGAGTTATCGAGGTTTAAAATTTTGGGAAAAGTAGAGTAAATTCCGTTGTTTTTATTCACGTTTTCCAAAATTTTTGATCAAATTTCCGTCAATTTTGCTAAAATCTTTTTAATATTTTTAAATACAATGTAATTCGTTTTACGTTTAACCATAAAGAAGACTCGCCAATTTGTTTCATCCAAGTTTTTTATTAATATTTTATTAAATTTTTCGAATGTGAGACTTTTTTAAATCAAAAATCGCTTCAAACACGCTTTTGTATCCTATTTCTTTTAAATTTGCAGGAAGTCGAGACCTGGCATCTGCTGCCACAAACTTTGAGAACTCCAAAAAAGGATAGCTGTAAATTCGCTTCTTATAGGAGTTTTCTGGAAATAAATTTTTGCTGTTTTTTCGAAAAATAAATCTAAGTTACACAAAATTCTTAACTTATTCGTGGCTTATTGAAATATTTCATTTGCTAATTGATCAACTTTGCAAACAAATGGAACAAACAATTGTTCTTGTTAGACGCACAGAAAAATCAGGGCTAGATTAGGACTCATCTCGGATTCTTACAATCAATAATTATTCGGATTATATTAGGGCGCGGTCTTTTTCAAAACGTTTTCCCAATTTTAACTTTTGTTCTGTTGATTACTGTCGAGAGTGATTTCAAATCACGGCCAAGTCAATGGCAGATACTATTTACAACAAGATAAGTTTATATGAAAATAAAGTTTGTTTCCAGAGAAAAGCTCATAGTTTTTATGGCTTTCACAATGTATTTTCGTAAACTTTAAATAATTTCTTTTGCGTTGCATTCATTTAACACACGTTTTGCAGCCTGATGACTACGTCTTGTTAACGTAAAAGATTCAATTGAGTTCTAAAAGAGCTACCAGTGAGCCCATGCAAGGCCTTCAGTTGTTTGCTAATGCCTTTTATGACTTTAGAGGTTTTGAAATTTGTCATTCGTTAAAATCGTATTGCTGTACACATGTACTTTAGTATCAATATCTTCAGGGTAAAACTTATTCCAAGTAAAGAAAAAATATTCTTTATAATGGTTTAGCATTTAATCAATTGGTTTCGGTTTTCTTACTTCGAAATTTCGAAAAAGTTTTTTTGAATTTTTGAATAATTTCCTGCAGTTGAGGTTGTTATTATTTGTTACTTTTTCAAGTAATCATATCAGAGATAGCTTGAATTAGCATTGCAAGAATGGGCAGAATAGACCTTTTGAATGATTTCCGTTAATAGCTAATAGTTAACTAACGACTGCGAAGCCCTTATCTCACGAAACTTGTTGGTTTTTTGTCTTTGCCTGTAATTGTGGTTCTTTTTGTTGTCGTACGGCATATTCCTCTCAATCAAACATCCTATTTGCTTCTACTGATGTTTAATTGAATCTTTTTGCTCACTTTGGACCAAGGCTAACGGTTTTGACGACTTCCAATTAACTTTTTTTTAAAGAAAATAATTTCGTATTTCCCAATATTTGCATATTTTCCTGTTTTTGGGGTTTTTATTTGTTCTCGTTTCAACTTATCTTAATAAAGATAGCTCCAATTGGCATGGGAAGAATGCGCAAAGGAATCTTTTTAAAAATTTCATGAATAGTCTATGTTGTTAACGGCTGCGAATCCGTGCTCTCCCAAAATTTAAAGTATTTTTTGTTTTTGCCTCTAATTGTCGTTCTTTTTGTTTCCATTCGGCATATTCATGACAATCAAGGATCTTGATTGTTTTGACGGAAGTTTAATTGAATCTAATTCCTGGTTTCAGTTTTTAGCTAACGGTTTTTAAGATTTTCAATCAATTTTTTTCAAAAAAAGTAATTTTTGTTGTTCCCGTTTTTGATCTCTTTGTCGTGACCAAGTAACTAAATCTTATTATTGACACGGCTCATCAATCTTCGCTTGCTTTAAACAATATGTATGTTTGACTGATGCCTGTCATACATCATAAATTAGTTCAGTGCAGTAAATTTATACGATGTACTTAATTTATTTTAGCGTACTTATTCCTGAAGTGCATGTGTATAAGTCAATGTTATTTCACATGCTAGTCTGTTATTCCCATCTCCCATAGCGGGAAATTATTGTTCATGTTTGTTATGACTTCTGTAATACCAGTTGCCTTAATACTCACTCTTTTAGTTTTGCACTTCGCGAACAGTTGCCCAATTTAACTTATTCTTCATTAACTGTCTTTACTAATCAAGTAAAGTAGACTAATAATTACCAAGCGATTCGCTAAGCGGATTCATTTAGAAATTGTGTAAAGCGCACTCGCCGCGCAAGTTAGGATATAAAACATAATCGTCACTCTCGACTCAAGATTAAGTACGCAATCTCATATGCGTACGACATGGCGCAGTCAGCAACTCAGAAGCGGACCCCACTTGGCATTGAGCCATTTTGGGATAAACCTAGTGCAGACCCTCCGTTGAAATGGGAAAAGTGGCAGATGCAGGCCAAGTTAGCTCTTCTTGCGAAGGAAAATATTACACTAGACACTTTATTGGAACCAAAACCCGAAACAGTACAACTACCTTTTGAACCTATCTATGAGGATACGATAACAGAATCATCGGCACAATCGGAGAGGGAAAGATTGGCGAGGAAAGCTCAATCAAAAATGAACTGGGAGAATCGGTGTCAGAAACAACTGGAGATAGGAGTAATGTGTGGAGATAAACCGTGGGCACAGGCCGATCGAAAGACTCTGTCAATGCTATATCTCAGTTTGGGCACCGAAGGACGTCGAATTGTTTGTAGCCGAAACCCACACCTCAAGATGGACATTCTAACAAAAGCAGAACTTTGGACAATCATGGAATCAGCATTTATTCGTCAGCGCAATATCACATTTGCTATGTACGTACTTCTCACTACAAAACAGACAAGAGGAGAGTCTATCGAACATTTCTTTGGAAAATTGAAAGAACTTTCTGAAAATTGTGAACTCGGGAGTCAAGAAGATACTCTTATCAGAGATTTATTTATTGCGAATATGTTAGATCCGGAAATCCAACGGGAATTGTTGCGAGAAACTCTAGAACCAGCTCAAGCATTACGTTTGCCATAAATATGGAATTAGGTCAAAGAAATCAACTACAAATTACAAACTCGCAATCTGCTCCGCAGGTTAATGCAGTAATTCCTCAACGACCTTTTCGACCACCGAGTCAACGGCCGACTACATCTAGTTTTACTCGACCACCAAATCAACTCTGCAGAAACTGTGGTTTAACTTGGTCAGCAAATCATAAAGTCAAGTGTATTGCGAGAGGCAAGACTTGCAATAACTGTGGTCTACAAAATCATTTTTCGCGAGTGTGCAGAAAACCGAAGTCATCATCAAATAAACCCATCCGATCTAATGTTAACTCTGTTGAAGAAACTTCAACTGACCAAACGGTAAATGCCATACAAAGTATGAATTATAAACCGCAATGCGAATCAGATTAGGATAGCTCAGATGATAATATGGTCGCCAGCATTGCAAGTAACGCAATACATATTGAACCAAAGAACACCATCTTGCAAATTGGTAATACCCAAGTTGGACTTCTCATTGATTCAGGCAGTGTATGCAGTATTTTACCCGAGTCTCTTGCTTCGGAAATAGTGGAAAATTCTCCCCTTGCTCGATGGTTGATGATAGCGCCTCCCCAGGAACTCAAAACATTTTCAAACGAACCCATAAACGTGACGGGTATGATACAGGCACCAATTGCGAGCAATGGATGGCGATTTGAAGAAGCTGAATTTGTGGTAGTCCGTGACGGGCTAAAACCACTAATTGGTAGAGACCTATTTGACGCTCTCGGAATCTCAGTAACTCAAATCCCAAAATATGAAGGTAGTATGGTCAACACTATCACATCCCAATGTCCATTTAAAACACGTATTGCAAAACAATTTCCTCAACTTATTACAAGTATTGGTCGCTCAAAAATACACATTGTTAAATCTAAATTCCATCGAAATTTTCAACCAAAACATCAAAAGGGTAGAAGAGTACCATTAATTTACAAGAACGAGTAAATAATGAAATTAAAAAACTTCTTGAAGACGGACACATAGAAAAATTGAATAACTGTTCTGATCAATATTTTTCACCTATTGTAATCACAGTTAAACGAGATCAAACAATAAAGTTAGCATTGGATTCCAAAACTCTTAATAAAGCAATACACAAGAATAAATATCAGATGCCAAATATTGAAACTTTCATGGATTCCATATCACAAATAATAACAAACTACAAAACAGAACCAGCGGATAAAATATACTTCTCTACTATAGATCTTAAATATGCATACAGCTAACTAAATCTACACCCTGAAACTGCTAAACACTGTAAAATTTCAATATTGTAAGTGGTGACATGACAGGCACATATCGTTTCAAAACGGGATTTTATGGTCTTACAGACATGCCAGTTTCAGAAGGCAAGTGATTACACTTTGATTGGCCTTAAAAATACATTTTGTTTTCTAGACGACATCTTAATTGTAAGTAAAGGTTCTGAAGATGATCACTTCCAACTTGTATTAGATTGTCTTAAAAAATTGGACGCAGATAATCTCCGAATTAACCTTCCTAAATGCCATTTTGCGAAGCAAAAAATTTCCTGGTTAAGATATAATATAACTCAATCTGGGATATCACCACTCGAATCTAAAACATCCTCTATTATGTCATTACAACCACCTAATACACTTTAAAAATTACGCTCATTTCTCGGTTCGGTCCACTATATTAGTAAATTTATTCCCAATTTAGCTCAACTCTACCATCCTTTAAGACCTCTACTTCGTAAGTCAACTAAATACATTTGGAGTGACGCTCATACTCTACATTTTAATGCCAAAAAAACTCACATAGCAAATCATACAGAAAACATTCACTATAAACCTCAACTCGAAACACGAATCAAATGTGATGCTTCTCGCTCCGGATTGGGAGCAGCACTAGAACAACTAACAGTTGATGGTTGGAAGCCGATCTCTTTTGCATCAAGATTTTTAAATAGTAGTGAAGAACGTTATAGTATTAACGAATTGGAACTTCTTGGGGTAGTATGGTCCATAGAATATTTTAAAAATTATTTGTATGGTAAAGAGTTCACTATTATCACTGATCACCGCGCATTACTTTCTATTTTAAAAGAACATCGATCAAATAAAAGTTACAATAGTAGAATATCACGATGGGTTGATCGTCTTTTGCCTTATCAATTCCCAATAGAGCATCTGCCCGGCGCGAAGAAGGGACTAGTTGATTACATCTCTCGAAATCCATATCAACCAGCAAAAAGTGTTTCAAAATATGATGAGGAATTTTTAGTCGCAACATTATCAAGCATACACTCTGATGCTCAATTACTTCAACAAAAACACAACCTTTTAGCTCATTCACTTAATAAATTATATATTGATATTGATGGTGAAAATAAAAATTCCACCACTAATACTGAACAAGTTTTAAATATAGATTATGTCAAACCAAATCCTCAAACAAAAGTTAACGAATTGTTCGCCCCGCGAAACAATAGTTTAAAATTATTCTCAAAACAAACTTCTAACTTTGACATAAAGTCCGCCCAGCGTGTACGCTTAACAAATGTTAGTTCAAATCTCGCGGCGCCAAAATACAACTCTAATGTAACCTCCCTTAGATTCAATAATCAGTATAGTAAACACGCCTCGCGCGTACACTTAACTCATAATATTAAATCACTCGCGGATCAAAAGTATAACTCGATTTTTAATCCCACTAATAGTATTAATGTACTAGTGCACATGATCAGCGAGTACATTCAACTCAAAATGAATCAGTATTCGCACATAAATATCCTACTTCAAAAGTAAACACTTCCAAATTAATTAATACCAATTCTGATCTCGCATCGCGAGTACGCTTTTCATTTAACAAATTAACACCCGCAAGGCGTAATACTTTATTAAATACTCAAAAGACTAAATTGCATTCTTCAGATGCCTCTTTTGCAAAGCAAGTTACTAAATACCAAATTCATTCTAAATTTGCGTCACGTAGTCTACCATTTACAATTAAACCTTTACAAATTGAGTCTCAAATGCTTGTAGAAACAGGAAAAGCGTCACTCGCTTACCAAAATACTCCTAAATTTGCTTCAATAAGTTATTCTCACTTGTCAATCAATAATCAGTCTCAAATTTCTACCTTCTTTAGTAAGCCACACTCAAATACTTTAAATAACTCACGTGCTCAATTAACAAACAACAAACAAGTGCTTTTTGCCCAAACTCAACCTGAAATTCAGTTGTCTTCCTCTTTGTCAATCAATTTAATTGAAAAAACTCAACTCTCATCAACAATGAGTCAACAAGCTTCATCTCTAAAGGGAAAATCCATCTCATCCCGAACAACAGGAGCTTCGCCCCGCGTATCATTTACGGATAATGCAACAACAAGCACGCCACGCAGATCATCATCTCATTCAAATCTAAGCACCCCACTCACGGATAGCCCCCAAGTAGTGTCCTTTGAGAAAGTGGTGGGCAAGGTGTTCAACAAAGGGCTAATCGCATCCCTAACAAGCAAGGATGCAGTTCTGAAGGAGGTTCGGGACTGCATAATCAGGGGAGATGAAGAACGATTAAAGGCCCTCAACCCGTATCTCCATAGCTATTGGCGGGACCTCCATGTGACTGGCGGATCTGTTACGAGAAGGTAGCCATACCGAACGCGCTCAAAGATGCACTCATTGAAGATTTGCATGCGAGTCACCCAGGTAGCTGGGGGATAGTATGTATGGCTCAGCACTGCTGGTGGCCATACATTAATCGTGATTGGCTCGTCAAAGCAATAGAGTGCAAATCTTGCACTGCTATCGGTAAAAATTTAAAATCTGTTATTCCCGCAAAACAATTTAAAGCACATACACCATGTATAGTTCCGAACCAAGAAATACAAATAGATTTTGCAGGACCCATTAATAACGAAAAAGAACATGAAATATACATTTTAACATGTATTGATAGATTTTCAAAATATCCTTCAGCAGAATTAGTTGATAATGCAAATGCATCGAATGTAATAAAATTTTTTGATAATTATATACAAATTCATGGAGTCCCTCGTTCCTTAAGAATAGACCAAGCTCGTTGTCTTGTAGGTAACCAAGTAAAAAATTTTTGTATGAAAAAAATATCACATTAATACCAGCTCCGGCGAATGACCATCGTGCAATAGGACTAGTTGAAAGACTTATTGGTACTATTAAACAACGCTTAGCATGTATAAAAGAAGCAAATAAAGAATTAAATTCATTCACCATTAAAGCAGCATTAAAATCAATTATATACCAGCTTCGCATATGTAAACATAAAACAACTAAGCTTTCGCCATTCGAATCTCACTTTGAGCGCAAAGCCAATACAACGCTTAGTAATATAAGTACTCCAAAGTCATTATTTAGATGAATCATTATTTAGATGAAGAAACAGTAACTCCTAATGAATTGTTGCCGGAGGACCACTGGAGACACAGCCGTAGCGACGATGAAATCGAGCGCAACATGTGCAAAGCAACAAAGGACGCTACCACACGTGAACATCTAGCAACAGACAATGAATCCCGTTTCCTTCGCACCACAAAAGCGCATCGTCCACTACCTCTAAAAGAACACGCCGTACAGTTGAACATTGCTCGGAAGAAACATCTCCATAAAAGATCCAAGAAAAATCTTGATGGTTTGTATGAGGTGTTGGCTCCAGGATCGGTGGTACAAAAGACCGATCAATACACTTCTGTGATTCGCGCACCGGGGAAAATGGAAGTAACAGTGCGCAATAGTGATATTGCCAAATTTGGTACTCGGGAAGAACGGAAAACAAAATTAACCGAATATATTAACCGTTGAGGACCCCGCACGCATGAGAAGACAACTGAGGCTAAGATACTTAGCCACATAAAAGAGTCCACGCGCATACAAAAGGGAGACCGAAAAATGAAGCATCGCAAGCGAGAAACTGGAAGCGGTGTCTCATCAAATAAATCAAACATTGCTCGCGCAATGCGAGTACGTATGCCCAAAATTGCGGAAAATTTCGCTCCCCAAGTATTACCCGAAATTCACGAGGCTGCTCCCGAACAGCAAATCATAAATGGAGAAGTATTAATCGCACCGCCTCCTACAAATAACCAACCATTAATCTTATCATCTACATCGGCTCCAGCAATAGCTTTACCACAAATACCGACAAGAGCAACAAAACGGACTAAAAAAAGTCCTAAATATTATGGATACGATAAAGAAGACTCGTCTGGCGAATCTACTAATTCGTGTCCCCCAAACTTTGCTCCACCCCGCAGGAAACAACGCGTAGGAGATATTGAATCGATACAACCTTCAGTTGTACAAACAATTGTAGAAACAGCAACGCGGGTTGAACCCTTAGAAAATGACTTCCCATCGCCTATCATAGGACAGGTATCACTAACTGATCCTCGTATACGACCAGCGGATCACAGTACATCAAATGAGCTCATAATTGATGAAGAAGACTTGTGAAAACTTTGAATAATTAAAAACTTGATACATTATTATTTATGACTAGCTATGATAACCAGTAAATATATTGTTGATACTATTTAACCGGTGAATAAGTATTAATATTATCCATATTGTTATTAAAATTTTATTTTACGCAATTTTAATTTTCATTGAAGCGGGAGAAATGTCATACATCATAAATTAATTCAGTGCAGTAAATTTATTATACGATGTACTTAATTTATTTTAGCGTACTTATTCCTGAAAGGCATGTGTATAAGTCAATGTTATTTCACATGCTAGTCTGTTATTCCCATCTCCCATAGCGGGAAAATATTGTTCATGTTTGTTATGACTTCTGTAATACCAGTTGCCTTAATACTCACTCTTTTAGTTTTGCACTTCGCGAACAGTTGCCCAATTTAATTTATTCTTCATTAATTGTCTTTACTAATCAAGTAAAGTAGACTAATAATTACCAAGCGATTCGCTAAGCGGATTCATTTAGAAATTGTGTAAAGCGCACTCGCCGCGCAAGTTAGGATATAAAACATAATCGTCATTCGCGACTCAAGATTAAGTACGCAATCTCATATGCGTACGACAATGGCTATAGAACTTAAAATATGTTTTAATGGGTTTCATGAGTTTTCGATACTGGTAATTATTTTCGGTTCTTTTTCCACAAAGACCCTGTACCTAGAAGACCCAGTTAAAATCAAAAGAGAGCGAAGCAAATCATTCAGCCCTTTTGCAAGTTTAAAATTTTAAGTGTTTTTCAAAGTTTTTTAAATGAAATAAGGGCTTCAAAAGTGTAACTTCAATAAATTGTTTGAATTTTTGAGTTTTTCCATATTTGCTGTTTTTGTTGTCCTATGAATCGATCTCAATAATAACAAGCATAACTGTTTTCCTGATTAGTAGCAAATTGATATGTTTCTGTTTTAGATTGAACGCTTTTGGTTTGTTTGAGTTTTTGAAATAACTTTTAAAAAAATCAGTGGATTGTTGAGCTTTGTCACTTTTAGCTTACTTCCTTCAATTTCGCAGATTGGTCTCTGTAACGACAGGGGACAGGTTGCATGCTCTTTCCAGTAAACCAAGATCCGAATTTTATAATACTTTTGTCTCAACTAATGGTTTCTTGACTTTGGTACTGTTAAAAATTACATTTTTATTAGATGAGTGATTTTTCGATATTTGCCATTCTGAGTTTTTGTTTCCTTCCCACATTATCACATTTTTGTGCGGGCCAATTGGCATTGAAAAGTGCAAAATTAACAATTTTTTGTTTTTCTCCGTGCTTAGCTTATGGTTTTAACGGTTGCTTCACCGCGTTCTTGTTAAATTCCTTTTTTACATCGTTTTTGCCGTTATTTTTGCAGTCGTCCGACATATTACGAAAAACGTCAAGTATCAATTGCTTCCCATGACGTATAAATCGACCTCCTTACTGAGGCGAGTAGATACGAAGCAGTTGCAATCAATTTTCATAAAGAGAAACGTAGTTTTGAACTTGGCACTTTCTCCTCTTCTTTGTCGGCCTGTTGTTATTATCTATGTTTTTAAATTTAGGTATTGAGTTTTAGTCGTAATTTATGTTTGCTATTATTTGTTTTTTTTTAGTCTTATCCAGTACTCTTATTGATGGCAAGTCGGATCGGCTCTCTAATCCAGCATTATTTTTTCACCTAATTGTTTGTTGAAATATATGTGATTTGTTGAACTTTTTCTTTCTATTCGCATTTATTAGACAAATCAAAATGTCGATGAGCGGGGTCGGATCATAGTGTGCAAACAAACATTACCGAGCCTCCTTGTTTTTATAAAATGTGACTCAAATTTTAAATTAGAAGTTACCGATGGTGTTATAAGTTCTATTGTCACTTATAAATTTAAACTGATTTAAAAATGCCTTTTACTTCGTAGGCGTGTAATAGCTTTAAGGTTCGTCGACAAAATGGCATAGACTAACAAAGCAGATATAGACCTTTATCAGCTTAATGACCGTTACAGCCCATATTTCCAAGCCTTTTCGTGGTTGCCATATCCAAGCCATATATAGACCCTAAGGTAACTTGACTGACATATACCCTTCCTTGATATTTCTGACAAGAGATGCACAAATAATGCAAAGATGTCAAGGCAGATTTTTGTATAGGATATAATAATGATACATGAAAATCTGGGCAAGAGCGCGTGAGATAACTTTTTAATGACCTGTGTGGGACCATATATATTCTTCTTGGATATCATTACGTGTGAATTTACCAACAAAATTAGGCCCTTTTTACCGCATCAATTCAACAAAATGTATCTCTATACGTGTAATAATTGTTCCAATTTTTTTTAAAATGGAGGAAAATATATTTGAGGCTGGTTTTTTTTCTTCAGTCAAATTTTCACTTTTTGACTGATGTCTATAGAATTTAAAAATATGTTTTCATGAGAGTTTCGTGTGTTTTCGACACTGGTCAATATTATGGTTCTTTTTGCTGTCTTTTCCACAAAGACCCTGTACCTAGAAGACCCAGTTAAAATCAAAAGAGAGCCAAGCAAATCATGCAATCCTTTTGCCAGTTTAATATTTTAAGTGTTTTTTAAAGTATTATAAATAAACTAATGGCTTCAACAGTGTGGCTTCGATAAATTGTTTGAATTTTTGAGTTTTTCCGTGTTTGCTGTTTTTGTCGTCCTATGATTCGGTATCAATAATAACATGCATAATTGGTTTCCTGATTAGTAGCAAATTGAAATATTTCTGTTTTTGATTGAACGCTTTTGGTTTGTTTGAGTTTTTGAAATAACTTCTTTTAAAAAAATCAGTGGATTGTTGAGCTTTGTCACTTTTATCCTACGTCCTTCAATTTTTCAGCTTGGTCTCTGTAACGATAGGTTGCATGCTCTTTCCAGTAAACCAAGATCCACACTTTATAATACTTTTGTCTCAACTAATGGTTTCTTGCCTTTGGTACTAAAATTACATTTTTACTAGAAGAGTGTGATTTTTCGATATTCACCATTGTTGCTTTATGTTTCTTTCCCGCATTATCACACTCTTGGGCTGGCCAATTGGCAGTGAAAAGTGCAAAATTAACAATTTTTTTAGTTTTCTGCATGCGTAGTCTATGGTTTTAACGGTTGCTGCACCGCGTTCTTGTTAAATTCCTTTATTTCGTTTTTGCCGCTATTTTTGCAGTAGTCTTACATATTAGGAAAAACGACAAGTATCATTTGCTTCCCATGACGTATAAATCAACCTTCCTAATGAGGCGAGTTGATACGAAGCAGTTTCAATCAGTTTTCAAAAAGAGAATTGTAGTTTTTAACTTGGCCCTCTTTGCTCTTCTTTGTCGGCCTGTCACCGGGCCGCATTATTGAGGGCTGTTTTATCTTATCCAATGAATAGCTAATAAAGTACAGGTTGTTTCTTTTTCATTTTGTTATTATGTGTCTTTTTAAAAATAGATATTAAGTTTTTAGTCGTAAATTATGTTTGCTATTTTTTTTTGTATGTCTTGTCCAGTACTCTCATTGTGGGCAAGTCTGATCGGCTCTCTAATCCAGCATTATTTTTTCACCTAATTGTTTGTTGAAGGATATGTGATTTTTTGAACTTTTTCTTTTTATTCCTCATTTGGTAGAAAATTAAATCAAAACGTCGATGAGCGGGGTTGGAACATAATGTTCAAACACACATTACCGAGCCTCCTTGTTTTTAGAAAGTGTCACTCAAATTTCAAATTAGAAGTTACCGATGGTGTTATAAATTCTATTGTCACTTTTAAATTAAAACTGATTTTAAAATGCCTTTTACTTCGTAGGCGTGTAATAGCTTTAAGGTTCGTCGACAAAATGGCATAGACTAACAAAGCAGATATAGACCTTTATCAGCTTAATGACCGTTACAGCCCATATTTCCAAGCCTTTTCGTGGTTGCCATATCCAAGCCATATATAGACCCTAAGGTAACTTGACTGACATATACCCTTCCTTGATATTTCTGACAAGAGATGCACAAATAATGCAAAGATGTCAAGGCAGATTTTTGTATAGGATATAATAATGATACATGAAAATCTGGGCAAGAGCGCGTGAGATAACTTTTTAATGACCTGTGTGGGACCATATATATTCTTCTTGGATATCATTACGTGTGAATTTACCAACAAAATTAGGCCCTTTTTACCGCATCAATTCAACAAAATGTATCTCTATACGTGTAATAATTGTTCCAATTTTTTTTTAAAATGGAGGAAATTATATTTGAGGCTGGTTTTTTTTCTTCAGTCAAATTTTCACTTTTTGACTGATGTCTATAGAATTTAAAAATATGTTTTCATGAGAGTTTCGTGTGTTTTCGACACTGGTCAATATTATGGTTCTTTTTGCTGTCTTTTCCACAAAGACCCTGTACCTAGAAGACCCAGTTAAAATCAAAAGAGAGCCAAGCAAATCATGCAATCCTTTTGCCAGTTTAATATTTTAAGTGTTTTTTAAAGTATTATAAATAAACTAATGGCTTCAACAGTGTGGCTTCGATAAATTGTTTGAATTTTTGAGTTTTTCCGTGTTTGCTGTTTTTGTCGTCCTATGATTCGGTATCAATAATAACATGCATAATTGGTTTCCTGATTAGTAGCAAATTGAAATATTTCTGTTTTTGATTGAACGCTTTTGGTTTGTTTGAGTTTTTGAAATAACTTCTTTTAAAAAAATCAGTGGATTGTTGAGCTTTGTCACTTTTATCCTACGTCCTTCAATTTTTCAGCTTGGTCTCTGTAACGATAGGTTGCATGCTCTTTCCAGTAAACCAAGATCCACACTTTATAATACTTTTGTCTCAACTAATGGTTTCTTGCCTTTGGTACTAAAATTACATTTTTACTAGAAGAGTGTGATTTTTCGATATTCACCATTGTTGCTTTATGTTTCTTTCCCGCATTATCACACTCTTGGGCTGGCCAATTGGCAGTGAAAAGTGCAAAATTAACAATTTTTTTAGTTTTCTGCATGCGTAGTCTATGGTTTTAACGGTTGCTGCACCGCGTTCTTGTTAAATTCCTTTATTTCGTTTTTGCCGCTATTTTTGCAGTAGTCTTACATATTAGGAAAAACGACAAGTATCATTTGCTTCCCATGACGTATAAATCAACCTTCCTAATGAGGCGAGTTGATACGAAGCAGTTTCAATCAGTTTTCAAAAAGAGAATTGTAGTTTTTAACTTGGCCCTCTTTGCTCTTCTTTGTCGGCCTGTCACCGGGCCGCATTATTGAGGGCTGTTTTATCTTATCCAATGAATAGCTAATAAAGTACAGGTTGTTTCTTTTTCATTTTGTTATTATGTGTCTTTTTAAAAATAGATATTAAGTTTTTAGTCGTAAATTATGTTTGCTATTTTTTTTGTGTGTCTTGTCCAGTACTCTCATTGTGGGCAAGTCTGATCGGCTCTCTAATCCAGCATTATTTTTTCACCTAATTGTTTGTTGAAGGATATGTGATTTTTTGAACTTTTTCTTTTTATTCCTCATTTGGTAGAAAATTAAATCAAAACGTCGATGAGCGGGGTTGGAACATAATGTTCAAACACACATTACCGAGCCTCCTTGTTTTTAGAAAGTGTCACTCAAATTTCAAATTAGAAGTTACCGATGGTGTTATAAATTCTATTGTCACTTTTAAATTAAAACTGATTTTAAAATGCCTTTTATTTCGTAGGCGTGTAATAGCTCTAAGGTTCGTCGACAAAATGGCATAGACTAACAAAGCAGATATAGACATTTATCAGCTTAATGGCCGTTACAGCCCCAATTTCCAAGCCTTTTCGTGATTGCCATATCCAAGCCATATATAGATCCTAAGGTAACTTGACTGACACATACCCTACCTTAGGATATTTCTGACAAGGGATGCACAAATAATGCAAAGATGTCAAGGCAGATTTTTGTATAGGGTATAATAATGATACATGAAAATCTGGGCAAGAGCGCGTGAAATAACTTTTAATGGCCTGTGTGGGACCGTATATATGGTTGTTGGATATCATTACGGGTGAATTTACCAACAAAATTAGGCCCATTTTACCGCTTCAATTCCACAAATTGTATCTCTATACGTGTAATAACTGTTCCAATTGTTTTTTAAAATTGGTGAATTATATGCGAGGCTAGTTTTCTTTCTTCAGTCAATTTTTCACTTTTTGACTGATGTCTATAGAACTTAAAAATATGTTTTCATGAGAGTTTCGTGTGTTTTCGATACTGGTCAATATTATGGTTCTTTTTGCTGTCTTTTCCACAAAGACCCTGTACCTAGAAGACCCAGTTAAAATCAAAAGAGAGCCAAGCAAATCATGCAATCCTTTTGCCAGTTTAATATTTTAAGTGTTTTTTAAAGTATTATAAATAAACTAATGGCTTCAACAGTGTGGCTTCGATAAATTGTTTGAATTTTTGAGTTTTTCCGTGTTTGCTGTTTTTGTCGTTCTATGATTCGGTCTCAATAATAACATGCATAGCTGGTTTCCTGATTAGTAGCAAAATTGATATGTTTCTGTTTAAGATTGAACGCTTTTGGTTTGTTTGAGTTTTCGAAAATACTTCTTTTAAAAAAATCAGTGGATTTTTGAGCTTTGTCACTTGTATCCTACTTCCTTCAATTTTTTAGCTTGGTCTCTGTAACGACAGGTTGCATGCTCTTTCCAGTAAACCAAGATCCAAACTTTATAATACTTTTGTCTCAACTAATGGTTTCTTGCCTTTGGTACTATTAGAAATTACATTTTTACTAGAAGAGTGTGATTTTTCGATATTTACCATTCTTGCTTTTTGTTTCTTTCCCGCATTATCACATTCTTGGGCTAGCCAATTGGCAGTGAAAAGTGCAAAATTAACAATTTTTAGTTTTCTGCATGCGTAGTCTATGGTTTTAACGGTTGCTGCACCGCGTTCTTGTTAAAGCGTTCTTGTCCGCGTTTATTTCGTTTTGGCCGCTACTTTTGCAGTCGTCTGACATATTAGGAAAAACGACAAGTATCAATTGCTTCCCATGACGTATAAATCAACCTTCCTAATGAGGCGAGTTGATACGAAGCAGTTTCAATCAGTTTTCAAAAAAAGAATTGTAGTTTTGAACTTGGCCCTTTTTGCTCTTCTTTGTCGGCCTGTCACCGGGTCGCATTATTGAGAGCTGTTTTATCTTATCCAATAAATAGCTAATAAAGTACAGGTTGTTTTTTTTTCATTTTGTTATTATGTGTCTTTTTAAATATAGGTATTGAGTTTTAGTCGTAATTTATGTTTGCTATTATTTGTTTTTTTTTGTGTGTCTTGTCCAGTACTCTCATTGATGGCAAGTCTGATCGGCTTTCTAATCCAGCATTATTTTTTCACCTAATTGTTTGTTGAAAGATATGTGATTTTTTGAACTTTTTATTTTTATTCCTCATTTGGTAGAAAATTAAATCAAATTGTCGATGAGCGGGGTCGGAACATAATGTGCAAATACACATTACCGAGCCTCCTTGTTTTTAGAAAGTGTCACTCAAATTTTAAATTAGAAGTTACCGATGGTGTTATAAGTTCTATTGTCACTTATAAATTAAAACTGATTTTAAAATGCCTTTTATTTCGTAGGTGTGTAATAGCTTTAAGGTTCGTAGACAAAATGGCATAGAGTAACAAAGCAGATATAGGCCTTTATCAGCTTAGCTTAATGACCGTTACAGCCCCAATTTCCAAGCCTTGTCGTGGTTGCCATATACAAGCCATATATAGACCCTAAGGTGCCCCCTCCCATTGGTTAAGTGCGCAAGCAACACAAAACCGCCGGTCATTAGTCTCCAGACCTTCGAGGTTGGCATAGATCAAGAAGGATGACTCCCGCTAGGGGGCGTTGGAGGAACCACAATGTGGGGCCCCCATACGGGTTAGAGGTACTTCGGGCCATAGGGCCTCTAGTCCCTTTTTCACCAATCGGGCAGTTCTTGGTGTACGACCATCTGTGTTTGGTCGAGCAGTGGTTCTTAACACTTTTGATGAGCGTATATGTCCTGGGACATAGCGGGCACTGAAATTCCGCCTCATCTTCTTGTTGTCTCTGTGTGTTCCCACTCAGTTCAGTGCTCTGTGGTTCTGCTTTTGATTCCTCAGTGACATTGTTACTTTCAACTATTGTGCACTGAGGGTGCGATTTTTTCACGTGGTCAAGCCACCATCTGATTTGCTTGTATGTCATTCTGCAGCCCGTAGCTGGACATACCATTGGCGCATTTGTGGGTATATTTGCTTGGAAAGGAGTCATATCCAATCCTTCGCCACTTTCAGAGCGGTCGTTTCTCAGATGTCTTCGCATCTCTTTTATTGTTGCAAAGTGCCTTGCACAATTTCCAATCTCACAAGCAACAATTTGTTCTCTCGTGCCCACTGATTTCACTTGAGTATTTGTGTTCGACGAATACTCTATATTTGATGGATTTCTTATCCATTCTTCAGTATCTCTTACACAGAGTCTCTCTAGATCAAGTTTGAGTGCACGTATCCAATCTTTGGAGTACGTGTTTCTCCTTCGCGTTATGAACTCATCATCTTGCAGTTTCTTGAGACTCAGCCAAAGCTTCGCTCTTCTTACTGCGAGTTCTATCTTGATGTCTCTCAGAGGGACTTTCAGTGCAAGGACTTCAGATGAGTAAGTTTTCTTGCTGCATGTCTTAAGGACCATTCGACGGGCTTTGTTGAGAACAGCACCCATTTTGTCGATGTCCTTCTCTCGCGTTATGGCTGTTTCCAGCCCATACAGCAGTACTGGCTTGACGCACATTTCAATTAGCCGACATTTAGTTCTCATTGTGAGAGTAGAGCTGACTAGCGCAGGTCTCATTTTCACGATAGCTATTCTAGCTTTAGTGCAGTTACTCTTCACAGCGGCCTCATTATCAGATTGGCCATTTAGTATCGAACCCAGATACTTAAACTCAGTGACTTCTTTCAGTCTTTTGCTCTGGAGGGTGACATTACATGCTTTTTCCATGTTTAATGTCATTACTTCTGTCTTTGGAAATGAAATTTCCATGCCGGCTTTCTCCACCTCCAGACTGAGTTTATTCAATTTGCTCACTTTTTCCTAGTATCACTAGGTCATCTGCATACGCCAGATGATCTTTTTGGGCTAGACTCTTTTTGCAGACAATATCAAATATTAAGCTAAATATTTGTGGACCGATGACACATCCTTGTCTGACCCCTCTTTCTAATTTGAATTTGATCTTTGAGTCTAGCTCCCCGTGAGCATTTTCATGTATTTGCCATATTAGGCTTCTGAGGGGGTTTTCAACTTCGAAAGCTTTCAGAGATGTCATCATGGCTTCTCTATCAACCGAGTCAAAAGCTTTGACAAGGTCGATGAAGACCATCACTAATTCTTCTCCAGATTCTCTAGAGTCTTGGATGACTTCTCTCAATCCCCAGACTGCTTGCAGAGTGCTTCTTCCCTTTCTGAAGCCAAACTGAAACCTGTCCAGTTTGTGATCTGTTCTCGATTCAACTCTGCTTTTGATAATTTTGCATAGAAGCTTTCCTTCGGCTTCAAGCATAAATAAGGACCGATAGTTGTTCGGGTCTGTCTTCAGCCCTTTCTTGAACAAACGAACGACTTTCGCGTCCTTATATTCCTGGGGTACTTTCGTTCTTT
The DNA here is from genome assembly GCF_964194025.1 of Convolutriloba macropyga. Taxonomy (NCBI): domain Eukaryota; kingdom Metazoa; phylum Xenacoelomorpha; order Acoela; family Convolutidae; genus Convolutriloba; species Convolutriloba macropyga. Next base: position 2,184,457 of record NC_134468.1, read on the forward strand.
CTGCCCAGATGCTTTGGAACCCTTTTGTGAGAAGAGGACTCAACTCCTTCTCAAGCGCTTTCAGCATTTCTGGGACAATGCCACTTTTCCCAGGTGCTTTCCCAGATTTCAGGGTTCTTAAGGTTGTTCTAACCTCGGCCTCATTGGGCTCTTTGCAGAAGTCTTCAGAACTATTTGGTTCCTTCGAGAGGGCTTCCAGCACCGTGGCATTTTGAGTCAGTCGTTGCTTGAACAACTTCTGATAATGATCTTGAAACTGACTTTTGCTGGGGCCGCTCATTTTCTTGTTACGCTCGAACCAGGTTACCCTGTAAGTTCGTAACGTCTCTTTCAAGATTTTATAGGCCATTCTGGTTTCATTATCATCAAGCTGTTTTTCAAACCTTTTAAGGTTTGTCTCGACTGCTCTTTCTTTGCATTCAGAGGTGATTCTTTTCACTTCTCTGTTCAATTTATCTCGTTCGATCTTTCTGCTCTCTGATCTCTCAGAAAGGTACAGCTTATGAGCTACCTTTCTCTTTCGAAGTGTTTCCACTTTGCTCGGCGTTAGCTGAGCAGCCCAGCAGTCAGTTTTTATCAACAGAGTCTCTTCAGCGAGCTCATGCTTGTTGATTACTTCTGTTAACACATTAGTTACAGTGTTAACTTTTCTAAGATTCAAGATCTTAGTTCTGAGAGCATTTTTCAGCTTTTCAAGCTCAGGAGCTGATCGAAGGATAGAATAGCATTTGCTACGCACATCATTCAGCAGCTTTTGCGCTTTCGCAGATTTCCTTGGATTCTTTTTTGGCCATTTTTCAATGCATACTATCAGCATTGCATGATCGGAGTCCAGACTATCCTCCCAAGAGCTTCTCACGTCTCTTACTCTGAGATGTTTTGCTGCCGACAACTTCGTCAGTGCATAATCTTTCAGAGACAGCTCCTTTGTTCTCGGATGTCTCCATGTGCACTTCCGCACATCAGACTTCAAGAAGAAAGTATTTTCAACTCTCAACTTCTGTTCAGTCACAAATTCAGCAAGGAGCAAACCATTCCGGCTACTCTCATCACTTGCTGCTGCCTTCCCGATCTGTCTTGGCAGATGGTCATTCAGATCTAGGCCAATCGCTGCATTAAGGTCTCCCAAAATGAGCATCTTTTCATAATAGATCTGGTCTGAACTCCGAGTGCATTCCGCCAATTCCTTTAAGTATGCTGCATACTCACTTTCATCAGCATTTTCAGTCGGGGCATAGGTAACAACCAATTTCAATCTTGCACCCGCTGTTTCAATAAATGCTTTCGCATTTCTTTCCGAAACTGGTATGAATTTAATCATCTTCACCAGTTTTGTGTCGTATATCACACCGACACCAGCTGACGTTCTTTTTGCATCATATGTTACACCACTGTTGTTCAGTGTGTAGCCACCATATGTGCTTTCATCACAACCTCGAAGGTGTGTTTCATTTAGCGCGAACAGTCTAATTCGCCGCTTTTTCATTGTTTCAGTGAGCACGGAGATGACTCTCTCATTGCAAAGTGACTTGCAATTCCACTGACCTATTTTCATAATGTCGAGTGGTGAAGGCCCTACTATCCTCTTCCGATAGTCACCATGGCCGTGAGAACTGTTTAAGGTCCTCGAATCGCTCCCTTTTGCAGTCTGAACCTCAGCCTATTGGTGATGGAGGGTAACAGTGCTTAGGGAACCTTCAAATAGTGGGGGTAACAGTGCGCGAGGGCACCCCACTAAAAGCCAATAGCCGGTCCCAAGCCCGGATAAAGAGGGAGGGCTGCCCTGGATTGGTCTAGCAAGCCACCTTGGCGAGACACCAAAGCTAAAAATGGATCAAAGACCCTAAGGTAACTTGACTGACACATACCCTACCTTAGGATATTTCTGACAAGGGATGCACAAATAATGCAAAGATGTCATGGCAAATTCTTGTGTAGGGTATAATAGTGATACATGAAAATCTTGGCAGGAGAGCGCGTGAAATAACTTTTAATGGCCTATATATGGTTCTTGGATATCATTACGGGTGAACTTACCAACAAAATTAGGCCCATTTTACCGCTTCAATTGCACAAAATGTATCTCTATACGTGTAATAATTGTTCCAATATTTTTTTTAAAATTGGTGAATTATATGCGAGGCTAGTTTTTTTTCTTCAGTCAATTTTTCACTTTTTGACTGATGTCTATAGAACTTAAAAATATGTTTTCATGAGAGTTTCGTGTGTTTTCGATACTGGTCAATATTATGGTTCTTTTTGCTGTCTTTTCCACAAAGACCCTGTACCTAGAAGACCCAGTTAAAATCAAAAGAGAGCCAAGCAAATCATGCAATCCTTTTGCCAGTTTAATATTTTAAGTGTTTTTTAAAGTATTATAAATAAACTAATGGCTTCAACAGTGTGGCTTCGATAAATTGTTTGAATTTTTGAGTTTTTCCGTGTTTGCTGTTTTTGTCGTTCTATGATTCGGTCTCAATAATAACATGCATAACTGGTTTCCTGATTAGTAGCAAAATTGATATGTTTCTGTTTAAGATTGAACGCTTTTGGTTTGTTTGAGTTTTCGAAAATACTTCTTTTAAAAAAATCAGTGGATTTTTGAGCTTTGTCACTTGTATCCTACTTCCTTCAATTTTTTAGCTTGGTCTCTGTAACGACAGGTTGCATGCTCTTTCCAGTAAACCAAGATCCAAACTTTATAATACTTTTGTCTCAACTAATGGTTTCTTGCCTTTGGTACTATTAGAAATTACATTTTTATATACGCGAGGGAATATATACGCGAGGCTGGCTTTTTTCTTCAGCCAAAACTTCACTTTTTGTTTACGAATCGTAGAGATAAAGCAAAAACACCATTTTGTAGCCCTCAAGATCTAGTTTTGATTTTCATAAAAATTTTTTTGAAAACAGAACGCTTTAAAATTCCGACGGAAAAGTCGAAAAGCAAAAATCACTCTGAGAAGGTGTGGGGGGGACAGATCGCGTTGAAACTCAAGATAAAACAAACAACGCATAGATTTATAGTGAAATTAGTTAGGTTAATGGAAGTTTTTGGTCAGGTTTTCAGGAGTAATAAAGAGGACTTCAGGCAGTTTAGATCTATCAAAATAGCAAAAATCACCATTGATAGAGTATAACCTAAGCAGAAAAAATTCTCTTCTGAATTCTAGAGTTGTTTTCGCAGGAAATTCTTATAATTTTATCACAACTAACAAATTCAGTGTTTTAAAAACTGCGGAGACGCTAAAAAATCGTTTTCACAGAGTGAACATCAAATGAACCATTTTCAGTATAACAACTTCTTTTGTTGTATTGCTTATGTTGTCGGAGCAGACAGTTTGATCTGTGTTTCTGTGTTTCAGTTCTTCAAAAAATTATTAAGATTCCCTAAAATCTCTGAGAATCTCTAAAACTACTTCTAAGAGTGAAAAAGCCGTATTGTACATTCATTCTACAGAGTTGTGTGTGGTATCATTAGAAAGTATGTGAAGCGTAGAAGATATATTTAAAAAATGAATTTCTCTTTTTTGCGAGAAGTTACGGTGGTTTTAATTTTTAAAACATTGGGCCAACTTCCGTTGATTCGTTCACTTTTTCAAAACTTTGTCTGTCTGCTTTAGAAATTGAATTAGTTTTTCATAAGTTCAAGTTTTAACAATATTCTAAATTGTTTTGATTTAGAAATAAAAGCGCAAACTTGCTTGAAACAAAAATTTAGCTAAAATTCAGCCTAAAAATTTGGCATTTTAGTATATTTTCGTTGACAACTGGCAATTAGTATGCTTATTTAGCCGTCTTTGACCCAATTGACTGGTAGTGAAGACACGAAAATTGCTAAGACAATCATTGTTTTCGCAGATGAGCGATATTTGAGCTCTAGTTCCTATGAAAGTGTTCCGGAATTAACATTTCGACGGGCTTTCGCTAATTTATGTCGGTTTTTATCTGAAATGTGCCTTTTTTTAAAATATTTAAAACATTTCTTTGGCTACAGAATTTGTTCAGTAGTTATTCGGTTAAATGACTTCTTTAATAGCCCCGAGGTAATCGCAAGGCTATTTTTGGTCTCACCGTTGATTTTTGAAACAAAAAGAAGAACTGGATTGACTTTTGACCTGGTCCGCTTTTTATTATTTTTTGCAGTTTTGCTTGTCCAAGTAGAAATATTTCTGTTTTCATTTGTTGAATTTAAATTAATGAAAACCTCCTTGTATGTTAATATGGGCCAATTGAATAATTTTTTCTCTTTTCTGTCTAAAGTTCAATGTTTTTATGGCTCACAAAAGTGTTTTTGCAAACTCCTAATAAATTCAAGAGTTTTGCCAGCACTTGTTGTTATGTTTTTAAGTCTCATGACGGTTTTTTTGGAATAAAGAGGACTTCAGGCAGTTTAGATCTATCAAAATAGCAAAAATCACCTTTGATAAAGTAAAGTTGTTTTCGCAAAAATTCTTATAATTTCATTACAACTAACACTTTCAGTGTTTTAAAAATTGCGGAGACGCTAAAAATCGTTTTCACGGAGTGAACATCAAATGAGCCATTTTCAGTATAACCACTTCTTTTGTTGTAGTGCTTATGTTGTCGGAGCAGACGCTTTGATCCAGGCTTCTCCAGTGAAATGCAATACACAAGAACTTGAGGGTCAGAGGGTGTAATAATCGCCAGGTTATAAACTTCATTCGAAATATTTCTAATTTTCATGATAAATAGAAAAGTTTTTAAATTTTCTGTACTTTGAAGTTGAACTTCGAATTGATCTTTTCCAGACTAAGGGTGTTTCTGTAAGATGACAAACTAAATAGCTTATTGATTGTGAAATTCCTCAGATAAAAAGCGATGATTGTTTGTGAAAGATGGAAAAAGCTTCTTTTGTGTTTCAGTTCTTGAAAAAATTATTAAGATTCCCCATTCTCTAAAACTACTTCTAAGAGTGAAAAGGCCGTATTGTACATTCATTCTACAGAGTTGAGTGTGGTATCATTAGAAAGTATGTGAAGCGTAGAAGATATATTTAAAAAATGAAATTCTCTTTTGCGAGAAGTTACGGTGGTTTTAATTTTTAAAACATCGGGCCAACTTCCGTTGATTCGTTCACTATTTCAAAACTTTGTCTGTCTGCTTTAGAGTTTGAATTAGTTTTTCATAAGTTCAAGTTTTAACAATATTCTAAATTGTTTTGGTTTAGACATAAAAGCGCAAACTTGCTTGAAACAAAAATTTTAGCTAAAATTCAGCCTAATATTTTGGCCTTTTAGTATATTTTCGTTGTCGGTTTTTATCTGAAATGTATCATTTATTGTTTGATATTTAAAACATTTCTTTGGCTACAGAATTTGTTCAGTAGTTATTCGGTTAAATGACTTCCTTAATAGCCCCGAGGTAATCGCAAGGCTATTTTTGGTCTCACCGTTGATTTTTGAAACAAAAAGAAGAACTGGATTGACTTTTGACCTGGTCCGCTTTTTATTATTTTTTGCAGTTTTGCTTGTCCAAGTAGAAATATTTCTGTTTTCATTTGTTGAATTTAAATTAATGAAAACCTCCTTGTATGTTAATATGGGCCAATTGAATAATTTTTTCTCTTTTCTGTCTAAAGTTCAATGTTTTTATGGCTCACAAAAGTGTTTTTGCAAACTCCTAATAAATTCAAGAGTTTTGCCAGCACTTGTTGTTATGTTTTTAAGTCTCATGACGGTTTTTTTGGAATAAAGAGGACTTCAGGCAGTTTAGATCTATCAAAATTCTTATAATTTCATTACAACTAACAATTTCAGTGGTTTAAAAACTGCGGAGACGCTAAAAAATCGTTTTCACGGAGTGAACATCAATTGAACCAATTTCAGTATACCAACTTCTTTTGTTGTATTGCTTATGTTGTCGGAGCAGACGGTTTGATCCAGGCGTCTCTAGTGAAATGCAATACAGAAGAACTTGAGGATCAGAGGTTGTGTTAATCGCCTGGTTAAAAACTTAATTCAAATTTTTTATAATTTTTTATGATAATTAGGAAAGTTTTTCATTTTTCTGTACTTTTAAGTTGGACTTCGAATTGATATTTTGCAGTCTAAGGGTGTTTCTGTAAAATGACAAACTAAATAGCTTATATTCTTCCTCAAATAAATTCCTCAAATAAAAATTCCTCAAATAAAAAGCGATGATTGTTTGTGAAAGATAGAAAAAAACTTCTTTTGTGTTTCAGTTCTCGAAAAAATTATTAAAATTCTCTTTTCTCCTTAGAGTGATTAAAAAAAGCTGTATTGTAAATATTACTGATAACAAATTTTTTTCAATTCTAAAAATTGAGATTCTTTTGGACATTTTTTAGCTATCCCTTACTTGGTAGACACAGGTAGAGGCAGAGTGCGAAAACTGTCAGAAATGTTAAAAATTACAAAATGAACTTTTTGCTACAAATTTCTGTTATAAGTTAAAAAGTATGGTTTTTTTTAAAAAAAATTATCTGGAAGCACAAGTGCGATTTGCTGGAAAAAAACGAGTTTGCCCGATATGCTTATAATTCATTGAACACCAACTTTAGAGAAAATTTTTTAAAAAATTGATTTCAAATTGTAATATTGTGATGTCTATTTTAATGTAACCGATAAAAAATACCTCAAATTGTCCACACATAGTTTTTCAAACAGAACAAAGAAGACAACAAGGAACTGTTCGAACCCTGGGAGACGATCAGTTGCAAAGCAGAAAGTTTTTTAAATTTAATTTTTTTGATGTCGTTTTCTGTATTTGAGTTTTTGTTTCTGCGTGCTCTTGTGTGAGTGTATGTATGTGTGTTCATGTATGCATTGTGAGTGTGTTTTATGTGTTTTAAGGGATAATGAGAGATTTAGTCTGAGATATTATTTCAAATGTAAGACAGTTATAGGTAGAGTGCAAGAACTGTAAGAAAAAAATCAGAAAAATTAATTAATTTTTGTTACAAATTGCGGTGTGAAATTTTTCGAAAACAAAAATGGTGTTTATTATTTAGGGCTGGTTACACAACTAAGTGTGTTTGATTTAGCCCAAACGATTTGGCCCATTATGCTCATGAGACACCAAAATGACAATATCTTTTAAACATAAACATAAAAAAGTTGATTTTAAATTTTAGTGTCAAGTTGGGTGGAAAAACTGTCAGAAAAAGGTTGAAAAAGTACGAATTGTTTCTTACAAATTGAGGCTTTAATTTTGTTCAAAGCCAAAATTTAATTTGATTTTCTAATCTCAATACGTTTGTGAGATTTTTCAAAAAGAATTTTTCTCATTATGCTCAAGAGACATCAAAAATAGCAAAATTTTTCTAATAATTTGAAAAAGTTCCATTTCAAAAAAACAGTCCAAAATTGCAATCACCGAAAAAATTATCTAAACTAATCCCTATCTAGTTATATAGAAAAAACAAGGAAAACCTAATTGTGAAATTCCTCAGATAAAAAGCGATGATTGTTTGTGAAAGATGGAACAAACTACTTTTGTGTTTCAGTTCTTGAAAAAATTATTAAGATTCCCCATTCTCTAAAACTACTTCTAAGAGTGAAAAGGCCGTATTGTACATTCATTCTACAGAGTTGAGTGTGGTATCATTAGAAAGTATGTGAAGCGTAGAAGATATATTTAAAAAATGAATTTCTCTTTTGCGAGAAGTTACGGTGGTTTTAATTTTTAAAACATCGGGCCAACTTCCGTTGATTCGTTCACTATTTCAAAACTTTGTCTGTCTGCTTTAGAGTTTGAATTAGTTTTTCATAAGTTCAAGTTTTAACAATATTCTAAATTGTTTTGGTTTAGAAATAAAAGCGCAAACTTGCTTGAAACAAAAATTTAGCTAAAATTCAGCCTAAAAATTTGGCATTTTAGTATATTTTCGTTGACAACTGGCAATTAGTATGCTTATTTAGCCGTCTTTGACCCAATTGACTGGCAGTGAAGACACGAAAATTGCTGAAACGATCATTGCTTCCGCAGATGAGCGATATTTGAGCTCTGGTTCCTATGAAAGTGTTCCGGAATTAACATTTCGGCGGGCTTTCGCTAATTTATGTCGGTTTTTATCTGAAATGTATCATTTATTTTTTGATATTTAAAACATTTCTTTGGCTACAGAATTTGTTCAGTAGTTATTCGGTTAAATGACTTGCTTAATAGCCCCGAGGTAATCGCAAGGCTATTTTTGGTCTCACCGTTGATTTTTGAAACAAAAAAAAGAACTGGATTGACTTTTGACCTGGTCCGCTTTTTATTGCTCTTTGCAGTTTTGCTTATCCAATTAGAAATATTTCTGTTTTCGTTTTTTGAATTTAAATTAAGTTATTTTTTGTTATTTTTTTAGGTCTCATGACAGTTTTTTTTGGAGTAAAGAGGAATTCAGGTAATTTAGATCTATCAAAATAGCAAAAATCACCTTTGATAAAGTATAACCTAAAGCAAAAAAAAATCTTTTCTGAAATCTAGAGTTTTTTTCGCAAAAAATATTTATAATTTCCTCACAACTAACAATTTCAGTCCATTTCAGCAACTAACAAAATCTCATGAAGGCTTCAAAAATTTTATTGTTCTGTTTTAATATCTATGGGGCTGTTTCAGAAACTATCTATTCCTTTCAGTTAATACGTAATGGTTTTTCATTACTACAACTCGATGATTTTCCAAAAAATAATTATTTTTTGATATATTGAGTTTTTGTCTATTTAGCTATTTCGGTAACCTTTGTGAGAATTAATGAATTTATTTGAGGAGCAGCAATATCAAGATTTTTTTTGTTCTTTTTGTGGATTTTCACAATTCAAAAAGTAATTGGGAGCTGTTTTTTGAAAAAAAGGATTCTGCCTAATTTTATATTCATTACAGACCAGAATCACTTCAAATTGCAGCTCAATTTTTTACTTTTTAAATTCAAGCGCTAATGAAGGTCAATGAGCGAACTTTAAGATTTCAGCGAAAAGCTCAATCTTTTTTCGTCTTAAACACTGTGTTGACGTAAAAATATGTGTCAGGCAAATTTGAGTAGTTCTTGCATTCGTTTTTAATTTGTTGTCGTTTTGAGCCTCAATAATGACTTGTCCAATAGTCAGTAAGAATGTGACCTATCTTCTGTGTTTTAGTTGAAAGCATATTGTTGTAAGTAGGTATGATTTAAAAATTTGTTTTAAAAAAATATCGTTTTTTTTCATTTTTCGCCTTTTTTGTCTAATCTGTCACCTTGTTGCGTTGTCTCTGAAGACCAAGAGATCAAAGCAAGTCAGTACGAAATTCTCTTTTATCGTTGTTTTATTCTTTAAATAAAGATTATTTGGCTTTGAAGCTGAGATCTTTTCTGATTTTTTGACATTTTCCAATTTTTGTGGTTCTTTTTCGATGTCTTGTTCGATTATCACATTAATAAAACGTCGCATATCACATCATATGAATGGCGTCGAATGAGCGCGCTATTGGTTTTATTCAAGGTTTTTAGTGAACATATTATGATTTTAAAGGATTCGTCACCGTTTTCTCGCAATAATTGACTTCACTTTTTGCCTGTATTTGTGTTTTTTATATTCCTACGAGAATCTGGATAATCAGTGTTCTGAATGATTTCATATGGAGGTATAATTGACCTCTTTGATGATTTCGGTTAAAAGCTGATGGTTTTCATGTCTATGAAATAAATTGTTTTCAAAAAGTAAAAACGTGTTTTTCAAATTTGCTTTTGTCGACATGTTATTTGTTCTCAATAAAGCCTGGTCCTGTGTCTTTTCTGTTGAATTGCAAGTCAATTTGTTTATTTTGGGTTTATTTGATACTATTCTGCCTTTGTTTTAAGCTTTTTTCAAAAAAAGAGACATTGAGTTTTGGTCCTAATTAAAGCTTGTTGTTTTTATTTGATTTTGTTGTGTGTCTTGTCTCCTAGTCTCCTTAATAGCAGGTATCATTGGCCCTCTAATTAGGCATTCTTTACTTTTTTTTAGTGGTTTGAGCTGAAATCAATTTTTAAATGGATACATCAATTGTTTTTGTACAATATATGAGTTTTGAAATTTTAGTCTAGTCCTCATTTGGTAGAGAATTAAGTCAAAATGTGATTAGGCTGGGTCGGAATATTACGTGCGAACACACAATACCAAGCCTGCTTCTTAATAATTATAAAGTATCTCTGTCCTTTGTCACTATATTCCACAAATTAGCGCATATTTATGAAAGTTAGCTGCGCTGGCTCGTAATGAAGACCCCCAAGGAAGTTCAACCCGGGAGGCTCTTATGGCTCGAAAGGCCGACAAACTATAAATACAATGATATTTACACTAACACAACATATGTCTTAGAACTTTCCATGTACACACCTGAACTTGAGCGGGTCTTTCTTGTCCTGTACAAGCATGCAGGATGGGTCGTTTTTGGGCCAGTCGTAGTATATGGCTGGCATGTAGCAGTCTGGTTTGGGTATGTCGCTGTTGAGATGGGCCACTGCTGCTGCCAGACCAGAACTCGCTCTCTGAAATCAATCTAGTCAAAGTTCCTATTTAGAATAATTTAATTGAATTAATTGTTGTTTCAGCGTAATCACAGACGAACCAGTTTCGGAAAAAACACGGAAAAAAAGCCCTCTTAATTTTAGAAAGGAAATAAACCCTACTTTATTTTTAACCAGCTGCGCATTTAGCGCGTTTAGCCATGCCTCGCGGGCCATGGCCATGCCTTAGCGGCTGGTGGAATTTGATATGAAACTATCTCAACCGAACAAATTATCACGACCAAAATTCAATTTTAAAATGGGGGTTTATTTCCTGTCTAAAATTATGTGTTTTCCCTCGGGGTTTCTTTCATAGACCCCAGAGGAACAGAATTACGCCCCAGTGGCTTGTTCTCAGCTGCATTTTTTTAAAAAATTTTCACCCCCATTTCAGTCTGTTCTTTTCATATTGAAAATATTGTTCGTAATTCATATAACTTTGCCTATATTTAACCCAATGCGCTCTCCCAGTGCGATAGTAACATATTTTAATACATTTATACTTTAATAGATCTTTCTTAGAGACAACAAACAAACGGCAGAAACGATATCATTATTCTTTTTCCGGAGAAATTACCGCGTCGACACCTGTAATCAGAGCTGGTGACCTGAAATCATGTGCTAGTGTGATGATGTTTTTTTTGACGAATCATAATCATAATACAAAAGTGTCCCTGAAAAGTTGTTATCCTACCCGTCGCTGAAAATTTCAAATACTCTTGATTCAGTGCCCCTCAGATACGGATCATATCGGCTCATTCTAACATTATTTTGTGCAAACTTGCAAAACTTTTTAATTATCCGAATAATGCTTCAAGGATCACAATCGTATTCCGTTGCCAGATTGCTTTGTAATTGATCGCATCGCAACGTATAAACGTTTTTTGCCTGTTCTGGGTGTTAAGTGAAGATATATAGGTAAATAATTAACCCTTCATCCCATTTTCACTTACTTTTCCCAGATTAGCTGTGATCTTGCATAATTTCACCCGATTCACTGCAAAATTACAAAAGAGCACGTTAATTCCTGAAATTATATACAAAATACATCATGAAGATAGTTTAGGTAATAAATAAATAATAAAGACAAATAATTATAAAAAAAAGACATTGAATTCCAAAATGTTACACACCATAAAAGTGTCAACAAAATGGCAATGTACAAATCCTAAAATACATAAAACAATAAAAATATATTTTACAACGTATGGAATATTGAAGTATTTAAGAAATATATTGGATATTAAGAAACTAAAAACAATGAAAATTTAAAAGAGTGCCTCAACAAATCTCTGTATTCCAATGCTTTTGGGTCCTTCAGATACTCCTTGAAATAGAACTCCTTCAGAAAACCTTTGATGTTTTTAACCTTATCGAGATTTTGTCTTTGTTCATATGGAACTTCATTGTACAATTTCATGGCTTGCAGCCCTCAATGATTTATTGAGGAATTCCGAACTACTTTTCATAGCCGGATAAATTTTTCCTGTTCTCGCATTCTGGTTGCAATTGGAAGTTTGCAATACATTGTTGTTGCTAAAAACTGGCAACACATTCCTAAAATATTTCAAGAAAAATACCATGCATCGGTATTTGAGAAGGAATTCAACAGTCATGACTCTACTTTTTATTTTAAATCAGTCGAGCGATCATATTTCTTTCCCCAATTAAATTGTTTTTCTAAAGTTATGAGATTTTTTCTGATACCAACGAGCATAAGAGATGAGTATTGAACGTGACTTAAAACAAGCGCGTTCAAGAGTGTTAATCTAGTTTTTACAGGAAAACGATTCCTTATATCTTTCAATATTTTGATGCTGCACGCCATTTTGGATAGTATTCTTTTGATCTCTTCTTTAAAGTTTAAATTGTTGTCAAATATTATGCCTAGATATCTTACCAACGACGATTCTCCTATGTTCACACCGTTAACTTTGAGATATGATGGAGTTCGTTCTTTTTTTAATGGAGCAAACACGATATATTCTGTCTTCTTGTTGTTCATCATTATTGATCTGATTGGAAGTAATAACACAATTCTTCAATATTTTTTTCCAACTAACTTCTGGCTACATTTTCATTAGTATGAGAAGAATAGAGGAAAGTGTCATCAGCGTACTGGATTACTTGACAATTGTCATTGTCAATAGTTCTATGAAGATAATTCACATAAATGTTCAACAATAATGGTCCTAAAACTGTGCCTTGTGGCACTCCTCTGTTAGTAAAATCCAGTCGGACTCATTTCCTGAGAAAACTACTTTTTGAGTTCTATCTTTGAAATAGGATCTAATCAATTGTGTAGATGTTCCGTCGAATCATAAACATTTCAATTTTTCTATTAGTATTTCTTGTGAGATTGAGTCAAATGCTAATCCAAATTGTTCAGGTGAAAGCAACTTATTTGAGAACAAATAGTCATTATTTTGGTTCCTTATAACTTGCTCAAAAGGTTTTGCTAATGCACCGGTTACTGATATTGGACGATAGTTAGTGGGATCTTCTGTGTTTCCTTTTTTATAAAGAGGTGAGACCAAAGCTTTTTGAGGTCAGTCGGAAACGAAGACTCAGATATAAACTCAATTAACAGAAAACAGAGAGGATCCGCAAGGACCGATTGGGCATCTTTCAACGCCCATGAGGGAGTTTTTGAAGGACCCGAAGGTTTGTTCACATTCAAACATTTTATCAAATCATGGACTTCTTTACAAGTAACATGTTTGCAAACAAACCGATTTGCATTTCCCGTATCAGCTGAGAACAATGTTTCATCAAATTTTTTTCTTTCGCCAAAGTATTTCCCCAACACAGAAAACTTGAAGTTCAAAAGGTTTGCGATGTCTTTTCCGTTCTTAATAAGCTCACCGAAGCTGTTACGCAGAGTGTCTCTTACAATTCGTTGTTTTTCCTTGTTCCCAACTTCCTGTATAAAATTGCAGCGACTTTTTTCTGTGTTCAGAGCAATGACGTCTTTTAACAAGGAAGCTTCATTTTCTGATTTGAAATTTTTTCCAGTTAGGAATTTATTTCTATCCAGAACAATTTTCGGTATCTCATTCCTCACAAAACAAAGTTTCAATGGTGCATGCACATTTATTGCTTGCTCGACTATGATACAAAATTGGAACATCATTTCGTTATTATTTGGTGACATCCAGAAAAGACTCCAATCTGAATTCCGAATATATTCCTGAAAATTTTCTGTAGAATATTTCTTTTTGAAGAAAATCCTTTTGATCGGCATTTGTTTCACGATCATTTTTTCACCTTATATAGCAACTGTTCCGTAATGATCACTATTGAAGATGCTCACTGTAATAAAACATTTTTTGAAGTCTTCTGCGATGATATAATCAATCAATGCAGTCTTGTTGATACTCTGTCTTGTCCCAATCTTTGTGTTACATGACACCAACCCGTACGGAATAAATAGCGTTTCTAATTTTTGTTTTTCGTTATTCCGAAAAAAGTCAATATTGTAACCGCCCATCAAAACTATTCGTTTGTTCTCAGCTGCAGCAGAGTCAATTCCCAGAGCCAGTTCTGACAGAAACATTTCGAAAAGTGTTTGGTCGAACAATACGAAATATTTAACAAGTACTTTTTAATGAAATAACATCCCAGACGCTTTAAACGGGATTCGGAGGTTTTGGTATGATCTCTACGTTCTTTAGGTTTGAATGATCTAGGTATATAGAGCAGCAGACAACCTCCACTTGTTTTGCTTTGTGATGAAAGATTCCTATTTTTTCTGAAATATTGGAAATTTTCACTGCGTACTTCCCAGAAACAGATATCCTCATTCTTTTAGAGCCATGTTTCTGGAAAGCCAAAAATTGTGTTTTTCCCGTATCATCCATTAATTGCTTTAAGGTGGAGTTCTGACCCACAATACTTCTACAATTGAGCGAGAAAATCTTTACATTATCCTTAAAAGACGCGCCTACTGTTTTAATGCATTCAGCATACTTCAGAACTGGCCCTGGGTTTTGTTCCACATCTCCACATTGAATCATGATAGAAGCCTTAATTATTAAGAGAAAACAAATATTTAATACACGGAAAAAACAAATTGAAATAAAAATATAAGGCGTTCCCGATTTTTATTGTATAACACGAAAAGTGGCACCTCCTGACAATTCTCATAACCCAATTCAATTGCAGATACAGTTCGCGAAGATAAAATAAGTACAATAATGAGACTAAATCTCCATTTACATGAAGTTCCTTCCCTGAACATTGATATAAAACTTGAAATTTAAAACAAGTAATACATCATCTCATGTTACTATTCGAATTATTAAAAATGATTATTTTCTGTGGTGTAGTATTACGTTTGGTTGAATGGTTTGCGTTGAAAAGGTTGAATTTTATTTCTATTATGATGGTTGAAACTGCGAGTGTATTGAGTATTTGCAATTATATTGTCTGATGTGAGAAGAAAGTGTCCTAAAACTGCATTCCTTATAAAAGGTACTCCCTGCTGGTAATTAAAATGTAAACCATTGTAAAACAGATAGTTGTAGTGGGGTAGTTTCTTCACCATTTGTTGAATGGGTAACAATTTCAAATTCATACTATTAGCAGAGTTAGCAAAATTTTCAAGATTTTTTTTGAGAGCAGATATTCGTTCACTAGCAATAGAGTTATGATTTGATGACCTGATTGGTGGGATTTCCATTAGCACTAGAGATTTGGGTTTAAATTTGTTAGACACTACTTCAACTAATTCTATGTATTCATTGAAAAGGTCGTTCACCTCACGAAGTTTTTGTTTTAAAATCGAATTGGTTCCATCTTGCAAAATAACAGTTTTAAATTCTTTCTCGGAATATTTTTCAAGAACAACGATCTTTTCTTTTGTTGCTGAACCTCTGTATGCTTGAATGCAGATGTCTTGCGGTATTGAATTATCATTGACCAAATTCTTAACCAAACTACTTCCAAGTAATAAATTCTCCGTGTTTTCTGGAAAATTGAAAGTTGGAAACGTTCTCACCTTGTATTCGTTATTTAAATTATGTGGTACTTCCTGATCTTTTTTGTATGTTGCCTGATCACCATCCTGTCTCCTTTTTTGATGTAAGTGCTGCATTGTATAACATAATTTTTTATAAGGTCATCTTTTTCTTCAACTTTTTCGAAACGGTTAACATAGTTTGATAAAGTTCGCATTTAGAGAGTTTCTCGAAGGATTGGAAGGATAGCATTGCGGTAGTAATGTACAATCTGTTTATTTACAGATGGAACAATATTAACAATAAGGGTATAATTCGTAAAAGCAAGCGAAATAATGTATCTATTCTAAGCAAAAATCATTTGATAAAGAGTACGAAATTTAAAACATGGAGGTTAAAAGAGCCATTCGAGCGAGTTAAAACGTAGAAGCAACTGTTGTTGGAAATAAAACTTAAGATAAAGATAAACTTAAGATAAAGATAATAAAAAATAAATAAAAAAAATTATTTAAGATTTTTGTTGCGGTGAAAAATAACTCATGTATTCAAAAGTTACTCGACATGAATTGGTTTCAGGACTGTTTAGAACTGAATCTGTTATGGTTCTGTTGTAAGTTTTACCTTGAGCAGTGGCAATCTGCTGATTGCATTGCGAAGGTGTTTAGCATTGCCCCCTCCTGCGCCCGGTTTGTTGTACACTGACCTCAATGAACCCTGTGGGTTGACCTCGTCCAGTCTTTTCAGATTGATCAGCTCCACGACCTCGTATCTGTTAAACACAACTCCATCTAGAGCAAGCTCCCCCCCCCCCTATAATCAATTTAAGTTGGACCACTTCGTCTGTTGCACCCAATCAGTTACACAAAATGTATCTTAACATGTTAGAAGGTTGAGAGAGAACAAACTAATGTAAATTGCGCAAAAGATATAGCTTGACATAGCTTGACAAGAAGCTCTACTTGTTCAACGTATACTTGGTTAGAGAAATGAAGCCTTGAGGAACAAGAAAGCACGTGAGAACGGGTTATAAGAGATGCCCAAGTTCGAGGGCTTCAGACCAGTTGGTATAATTGGGTAGCACACTAGGCTTGCAAGTAAGAGATGCTGGTTCGAATCCAGTACTGGTCCATTTTCAAAGTAGTTGCACCTGCTTAGACCCCCTAACATAATACTTGTCTGCGGGCTTAGATTGTTAAATTTAACAAGTTGAGGTTGATCTAATTCTTATGAGTCTTGTTACCTGAATGCCGAAATGTCCTGTTTGATCTCGTTGAGATCGTCATCTGTGATTGGAGCAATGTCCTGAGTCTTTTTCTTATTCGCAATGTACAGTTGGGACAGGTTTGTAATGACCGCCTAAAATCAACTGGTGTGAGGAATTAAGAGCTACAACCAGAAATCTAGAAGCATGTTAAATCGTTCGATATATTAAAAAAATGAAGAAACGTTTAAACGTATTAGATCTCCGCATTGCTTTTATAAACGAAGATCTTGCCAAGAGAATGAAAAAAAATTAACCAATACATGGCAATTTATAGCAAGTAAACACTGGTGAATAACTATAGCACACTACAAATCAAAATCTAATGAGAAATCATTAGATTAACCAACAATATTGGTACCGACAGCCGGAACTCTAGGCATGTCGCTTCTCTGAGTATTACTGAAATCATACGGTTGTTCCGTTTACTTCCGTTTACTCTGTCACATGTTACAGAATTGCGTACATATTACGCAAATTCAAATTTAGTAAAAATTGTAAAAAATGTTTAAAAAAAAGTGCGATATAAAATTTTAAATTCCAATAGACTGACGCCGAAAAGGCCGGCAAAGAAATAAAAATGACGACTATATAACAAGATCATCGTCAATGAAAAGGCCAATGCGTGGCCATAACCCTTGCACTCTTTTTCAAAGTTAGAGACCTCAACCATTCCCAACTTTTTCTTAGTAATACATTATTTGGGAGTTGAAGACCAATCTTTTTCCTGTAGGTTTCATTGTTTTTGCCGCATCAAATATAAATGAAGACTTTTCTCCGCAATTGGCCAGAAAATTATACCTTCGTTGCATGACTTGCTTGAGGGAAATTTTTCAATTTTTCGCAAGATCAGATAACTAAGTTGGTTTATGTAACAATAAGACGGTCATTCTTGAGGATTATGTTTAAACACTTTCAGTTTTATTAGATATCATTTGATGACAATTTATTTAGCACGAACAAAAGCTTGAATGGCGTCAAATTTCTGTTTTTATGTTAATAAATAATTGTCTTTTTGTCTAGTTTGTTGGTCCTGTTTCAAGGAATTAGTAAAATTTAGATTTAATTGGCCTGAGTTAAAAGCGACACAGATACACAGACAGGAAGAAATAGAGAGGGGAGGGGTAGGGGAATGAGAGAGTAGTTTTTTAATTTAAATAAGTGAAGAGCGATGAATGTAAGCTGGTATTCGATGTTGCCATTTTGAGTAGCAGTCGGTAACAATTTACGCGCAGGTCTGTAGAACCAGTGACTTACTCATGCTAAGTTAAATTGCGCTTGCCCGGGTCAACGATCATACAACTTTCTTTGATTTTGTACTAGGTCATATATGATTTGTATGAATTCTTGGTGGTCCTGTTGCTAGTTCCTTTGTAAATTTGAACATGAAAGCAAACTGGCTACCACTTAACATGGCATAAATAATAACCATGGTTATTATTTATGCCATGTTAAGTGGTAGCCAGTTTGCTTTCATGTTCAAATTTACAACAGGTACTTCTTATGCGCTCCCAATTTAAGAAAACTGCAAAAAGTCGGCTTTTCTGAAGGTGGACGTGAATGTAACAAGAGTCATGATGACAAAAAACGTGATGATATTTTAATTTTGCTGTACTGATTTTAATTTTGCTGTACTGATTTTAATTTTGATGTACTGATTTTATTTTTGCTGTACTGTTCAGAATTATTTGCAGACAGTCAAATTTTTGTAATAAACTTCCTATGACCTCTAAAGCTCCTCAAATTGTTTTCAATCAATTTTTAGCATCAAATTGGAGCTAGAAATTTTTACAGAAGTAACGGTCTCCCAAAATTCTTTGCAGGATTTTGAGTGACTACTGAAAGTTTTTATGGATTTCACTCGTGGATTTCACCTCTCCAAAAAGCGTTAGTATGTTCCAGACCTACTTGCTATAACATTAAACCTGGATTCAAATTTTTGCCCGCAATTTTTTTTAATTATCTTGCAAAAATATGGAACGATTTGAATTTTCTCATCACCATGACGGACAAGTATGAGTCCGCAGAACATGGATCACGTTTAAGACGGTGTCCTGATAAAACATAAAAATTCAGCAAGGGACAGTCCGAACTGACCAAAATCGATTCGTTGGGCAACTCTTGTTTTTGGGCTCTTATTGTTCTTGTGTGAGACCCAAGTCCGTGTGATCCAGGACCTTATTGGTTGTCGGACCTCATCATGAGCGTTTCTTGATTGCGGCAGTACAAATTTACGGCTTAGTTTCAGAAATCGCATCTCAATATAAAATTCATTTTTAATTTAGACTTTCATTAACTGATTCCGGTTTTGAAATAGGTTCCCGTTAAATGACCTTGACAAAAGTAATAAGACGGTTTTAAAATCTAGAAGTGCCTTGTTTTAAACAAAGTAGTTAAGAGTTTGTAACGAAAAATCGATCAAATTTTTTTTCACTGAGGGCGGGCAGTTTTAGGACAAATTTCTCAGCTCCGATCCAAATTTTTTAGACTTAGGGCGGGCAGTTTTAGGACTAATTTCTCAGCTCCGACTCTAATTCTCTCCGACTCTAATCCTACCTGATATTTCCTCTCATTTTCTCTCATCACTCTATTCAGCTTCATCGTGGTCTCCCTGGACTCCAACTCCTGCAACTCCTTGATGGCCTGCTTCCTGATCCAACCCACGAACATGATCACGTGCTTGACAGTGGGCAACATGAAGAAGGGCGCAGGCAGGGTCCCACTCCTCTGGAAGTAACTGATCCACAACTATAAACATAATAACCGACTAAAACTCGGACCTGATTGGGGTTCGAACTCGCTATCTCTAGGTTAGCAGTCAGACATCCTGAACATTAGGTTACGGTCCCCTTGTTACGTACCGCTAACAAACATAAACGGACTAATGTCGAAAGAATTGCTCTCGAACGACAGGCGGGTGGAAAACATTTGATCCCACCGGGATTCGAACCACTGACTTCACGATCCATTCAAGATCATTTACTTCAAGAATGTTCTAGAGGAAAAGCGCAAAATGGTCAAGCAAAAAATTTGCATTAAAAAAAGATCATCACGTTTATAATAATTGCTATGAACTTCGTTCAAGAGCAATTAATCAAATTTTAGTTTGAAAACATCTTTTTGATCCTATACATCACATCCGACATTTTATACAGACATTCAAATATGGTGTTTAAGCAAAGACTCTTGTCGCGGATCGAATTTTTTTCTAAGTTTAAAATTGACAACTTCTGGAGTACGTTTGGCAAGCTGTATAAGTCAAATTTTTTCTTTGTGAGGTGCAACTCCCCCCCCCCCCCCCCCCAGCTTAGTGAGCATAAATTTTTTATGACCCCCAGACGCACGTGATATTATCTTACATGGTAACGTGTTATATAACAACACATAATTTGTAACTGGGGGTCATAAAAAACACTGGGGGGACCGAAACAGAATAGATCCAAAAAATTTATCTAGGCTCTAATAATTAGTTGACCTTTGCCCGGGCAAATTTCCATTCTACATCTGCATTCTGCACAATAGTGTCATAGCTCAGATTCATCATGGCAATCAGCATGTTGAGCAGGATGACAATTGAGAATATGTGGTACACTACAAACACCACAATTGCCACTGATCGGGTGAAACCGTGCTCTTCGTTCACTGTCGGTGCAGAGAGGTCCACGATGCCCATGTTAGTCCAAAACAGGGTTATCATTGAGAACACCATGTTCATGAACTGGCTGTTCTGGATCTTGCAGACCACACCCTCACAGTTGAACGTTTTCAGACGCTGAAAAGGATCCAGCAAACATAGTTTTGGTTTCCTAATTATTTCAAACAAACATACTTTTAGTTTCCTAAAATTGAATCGAAACAGCCAATTTTTGACGAGACTCCACGCAACATTGAGACTGCGACGTGTTTGTTTTCTTTTGCTGTTTGGGACCAGAACAAATACAGCTGTACTGCAACAATAAACAAAAACTTAAACTTGCTGGAATTATCAATCTTTGCCATTATTGCCTGATGATAACTTTAGCATCCGACAGCCGCTACTTTGTTCAAGGGCACTATCTTTTAAAATGTCTCTGGCCGAGGGTCCACCAGATATGAAAACACTAATAAAGTCGAGGTGAGGGGAGTGAGGGTGATTACCCTACCTCAATTACCTGGTCAAACCCACTAATCAAGTCGACCAAAAGTCATTTCTCTTTTCAAATTCGAACCATAAGTGTCATAAGGGTCAAATAATAGGTATTTTCCCCACCCACAACCGGAAAACCGGTCGACAACGGTCTTCTCAACGAGGGGTGCCATCGGAGACTTACCGCTCCATCGGCGCCGTACTCCAGGTAGAGAAGTTGATTCAACCCACTCGCGAACGACAGCAGAACCAGGAAGAAAATGAACATGAACTTCACAACGTCAATCATCATTCTACCCAGTGTAATCTGCAGGGGTCCCAGCTCCGAGTTAGAAATGAACAACGTCAGCAACTTCAGAATACTGACGACATTCGCTGTGGCAAAGCAACTCTCTGAGATCAGCATCGGATCCGAGGAGCTCATCTGGCCTCGGTTGGTGACTGGAGGCTCCACAGGTGGCATGAGCCAGACGACAGTCCGGAGAGAGATAGCAGCCAAGTAGGCAGACACCTGGCAGAAGTCCACTATGTTCCACAGGTTCTTAGTGTACTTCTTGAACCCACTATCCATTATCTCTAAATTCACCCAAACAGTTGCTTTATTTCCTGTAAACGGCCCGTAACCGTTTACCCCCCCCCCCCCCCCCGATCCTTCCCCTTGTTATTTAGTTCAAATTTATTGAGTTCATATTCATAATCGCTGTAAAAGTCATACCACTAACTTTGATTTTTCATGACTTTCAATGCCATTTCACTCATTATCATACATGAGTTTCATCGTGCCTTACTTAGCTTTGATCATAAATGCGGGTAGAAACCACACCTTTGTAAGCTATTATTTAACAATCATACAAGCTTATAGAAGAACACACAGCAAAATAAATTCTTGAAAATCAGTCGTTGTCTCTGAAAGCAGATCAGACTAAAGAAAAGATAACATTTGTTGTAAGTTTTTCCGCAACGAAAACTGAAAGTAAAAAAACTCTTCAATTCTTCTAGAAAACTGGTTGGTGTCATGTCTTTTTTTTCAAAACTAAATAGTGGAAAATTTACTAGCAACCAATTTATTGTACTTCCCATTAGTAGTTCAAACATGTTTTTGCAATTTAATTTGATCCGAAAGTAACTATGTTTACTTTGTTCAAGCCTATGGAATTTTTAAAAATAAAATGTTGATTTCAGATTTTGAAAATGCACCCTTTCAAAATAGAGCCGGCAGATTGCCGGAAAATAGCCGCATTATATCTTCTTGACACTGGTTGGAATTCGAAATTCAAAGAATAAAGATAGATAAATTGACCACTTGTTTTTTTTAGTAATCTAAGAGTTAGATACGGAGTGTAATTGTTATATGTAAATTAAAGTAAACCTTTAAAAATAGAGCTCTGTTAAAATTGGATCTTTAGTAAGAAAAATTTAAAAAATCTAATGCTCAAGAATTAGGTCACCTAAGTTTGTGACAATATTTAGATGCACTGTACTGATATTCTATTAGTAAATATTTGTCATTAAGTGGGCACATAAGTCATTTTAGTGAGATAAGCTCAAAACTTATTACACAATTGACCTAAGAGATTACGCAAAAGCGTTACAAATGACGTCACGCACACAAATTTATTCAACTACACAACAGAGAAGTCAGTAAAAATTAGGAATTCAAACGGTTGGAAAAATCTTGGCTGGAGGTGATGAATTAAACTACGATGAGATCAATTATAGCGTGGCTACTATTGCTTTCCGGCTATTAATGATTATTGCATGCGAGGAATGGCTGCAATTTCCTGGAAATCTTGCCAAGATCTTGTTTCTTGATAGCCATGCAAAGATCATACAAGTTCGTACATATCTTGATGTTTTCTTGACATGTAACATGACAAGATTTTGGCAGGATTTATCATGTTTTATCATGTTTCTTATCATTGCTATCAAGGTTCGTTTCACTGGGTCGCGACTAAGCTGATATTAGGCTATCTTAAATGAAGGCCAAACATTATTCTGGTTAAGTATAGCACAGAAAGGGGCTATTCTCAACTTAGTACCTGTGGGGAATTGTTGAACAGATCTCAGATATTTAAGGCACAATAGTATTGGAGCTGATCAGAAGACGTGTATGCGTCTTGCGCCAAAAGGTATGGCTTGTTAGACTAAATTTGTTATAGACAAAAACTGTTAGACTAAATATGGAACCATATATGTTCTTTTATTTGTATGGTCTTGAAAAAAAGTCCTGCAGATAATAAATTGTTGATTTTTGGAGAAAATTTTTCTCTTGCCAAACGTTAAAAAACTGCATTTTTCAGCATTCTGTCCAATTGGTCAATAATAATCTTCTCGCTTTTCAGTTTTTTTCTCTTGCAAAGATGAAGAAATATACTTTCATCTTTTTGGTAAGTTTACTCTGTATATCTTCATCTGTACCAATAATCTCAGCGCTAATGCGCGCTTGCTCAGGAAATAAAACTAATTTTGATTCTGTGATTACTGAGTGACAGGGTTTACCTTGTGTCTCTGCGACGAGAAATGCGACCACGTATCCCACGATGAGTAGTTCGATGACATTTGGGTTCCTGTCCCTGTCGTAACTGTCTCCCTTCATGTCTGGGTACAACACAGTCGACAGGAAAATGAGGATGATGAAGCCAAAGTACGATGCACAGTGGTTCACGTACTAAATCAAAGCAGTGGTCTTCCCAATTACCCCCCCCCCCCTCCCCCCCCCCCATCCCTTACCGCATATATCCCATTTTAGGGGCTATAATTTCGTGGGCGAAAGACTCCAAAACAGTTTAAACATTTGTGAATATAGTTCCTTCGCGTCTTTATGGAACTACCATGAATGGCAAAGTTTTATTTTCTAGGCTTCGAATGAGCAGCTTTGAGTTTATTCTCATTACAACGTCGTACCCTCTCCTCTTATGACCTTTAATTAATATCGCTCCGATTCATTTCAAACCCACACAGAAATAAATTAATTCTGCTGCTTCTCTGAGGAGGTGGGGGGGGGGGCTTGGTCAAAATAATGTACATTTAACATGTTAATTCAAAATGCTCCCACACCTGCCATTATTACTCAACTCGGACTCTCAGCGCTAGAAATTGTATAGTCCTGGAGCATTATCAATCAAAAATGAAAATTAAGAGAATCTTCAGACAATTATTCAATTTTTCGCTTACTTTATTTTAAGAATGCAGTTCTGAGAAAGAGAAATTTATGTAGAACCTTGATGAATGGGTTTTTAAGAATGCGCAGCTCCTCCACAAAGGGTCCCACAACAATGTACACCAGAGAAGTAATTGGGAACATGATCGCGAGGGCAAGCACGAAGAACACTTTGTAGAACGCACTGCCTTGACGCCATCCAGGAATGTCTGCAACAGTCGAGCATTTTTCATTCGCAGAAAAACTTTTTTCGAGTCAAAATTTTTTCATGTTTTTCTTGTACTTTACTTCTGAACATCATTTATGAGTGTATATAATTCTTGGAGTTGCTGATGAATTCTTAATGGCTGTTTGATTATTTTTTAAAATCCAATAAGACATTTTTTTCAGTTTCGACATGCCTCATTCGACATGCTTTTTTATGACTATATAAATTTTTTAAACATGATATGTCGAAAATCCCATGACCAATAATGCAATGAATTATAAAATTCCAATTTTTGTCGAACTTAAATTCCATTTATGTTCAAGACGTTCTTTACTAGACCTGAATTTGCGGCTGAACTAATTTGTTTTTGTTCAATCCTTCTTGAATTGTTTTTTTTTTCAATGTTTTTAGGACAAGACTTTTTTTATTGAACCAGTTTTTGCCCACCAATAATTTTAATCAAATACTTCATAGTTACCAAGATAGTCAGAAAAATTAATTTTGCAGAATAAGTAGTTACTTTGTACAAAGATGAGGAACATTAGTTGCGGTATATATATCAAAATAATCTGAAAAAAATTTTGTTTTTCTGAACACAATGGTATTAAACCTTCCAAAATTTAACGCAATTTACATTAATATTAAAATTACTGTGTTCAGGAGAAATAATGCTTGTTTAATATGAGTATAATAGCTGCTCTTCGGGGGCACAAGAGAGCAGAAGATATTTTATCCTCTCGGGGGCACAAGAGAAAAAGATGCAAAAACTCAATACACTTGTCATTAAGGTTACGATAATGGCGATTTCTTAGCAAATTGCTCAAAAGAACTGATCTTTCATCCAAATTTTTTGGATTTCTAATTAGATTTTTTTAAAATTACAGACTATACTATGAAGATTGTTACATTAGTTAAACTTTATTTACTCCAGGGTCAATTATTTCTCCAAGCTCAATGTGAAGCGCAGGTTGTTTTCAACTGCATTGTATTATGCTTCCGATGCAAGATCCATCAAAAAATCACAACGGCGAAGGTATAATTTTTCTGAATTTCAGTTTTATAGCGTACGATATCAATTTCGGCTCAAAATTTGCACCTTTTTCTGATATTGGTAATAATTTTTACATAGACCATTTATTTTTTCCTCTGAAAGGCATATGATTAATGATTTACAAAGTGTGCCTTCAAGGCTGATTTGATTTTTTAAAAAAACTTATCACAAATAACATAACAAATCTGTCAGTTCGGAACTTTTTTGTAATTTTTGAGTTGAGCAAAAGATAATTTATTTTGCTGAACAAAAAATGCTCAAAATCATGCGATCATTTCATTTTCGGAAAACACTGTGCAACAGTTAGTTTTAATCAGTTTCTAATGATTGTTGAAATCTTCTATTCAAAAAAGATGAACTTTATTTAGAAAACAGCTTTATAGCTCAGCTTGTTCCCCATAGTATGTGTTGGGTGAAGTATGCGCCGAAAGTAATTGCTTTATCGAATGGAAAGTTTGTAGGCAATCAATAAAAAGGAAGTTGAAAATTCTAACAACTTGTCAGTTTTTTGCACACTTACGGAAAAAGAAGTTGGATTTTTTTGTTTCTATGCAATTTTTTCTCGAATGTAGCCGGTGTATTGTAGTATCGGACTGTAATTTTCTCCAAATGACCGTCAAAGAAAAATTATCTCTAATTTAATTTTTCATTGTTTAAGGTTTTGTTTGATTTAATTTTTAATCTCCAGAAAATGAGGATCTGTTTAAAAAAACAATTACGAAATATAATTCTAACAAGTGAATGCTAGCAAATATCAGAGAGCAATAGTTAGCAAAAATTTTCAAATCAGACCATAAGACATCAAAGTTTACGAATGATGATGAATTATCCACTAGTTTTATAACAGTAAGTATTATAGTAAGTAGTAATAAGTATAAACCGATTTAGAAAGATACAAAACGAGATGATGAAATGAGATGTATTTAAACCTGAATTTTTGATTGTTTCGACCAAAAAATTTGCAGAATTTTAAGATGAAAGAAACTGGTGGCGTTTTTTAATTGATAGATATTATATGAAAGAAACATTTTAGATAGTTTTTGCATTTATTTTTTTGGAAACAGTGATTATCAGTTTTTGATTGATGAGCACTTCCGATCCCATATTTACGCAGACAAGGTATGTTTTTTTCTGCGAAAATAATCATATTTTTAAACTTCATTTTGTTATAGCATTAGCTGCTCTGCCAAGTTTAAATACTGGCACTGATTTCGTGTGATATATAAAAGAGGTAAATAGGTAAATTCCAGATAATGATCGGCTTTGATTTCGTCAGTTATACTTTTTATAGCCTATAAATTTTAAAAAATGGTCTACTGGCAATTGGGTGTTGATATAATTGGAAACACAAATATTTGCTGTAAATACTATGGTAGGAGGACCTAAATGTTGCACATTAGTTTACAGCTCGTCCAGGAATATTCTGGCCATTCAAGTTTTTATATTTTCTATCAATTAAAAATGTGCTAATTTTTGTGTACCGATTAACTTTAAATAGTCCCTTCTGTGGTCAGTTGATTTTCCCTTCAAAAGTTAGCTCGCATTATTTTTTGTTGAGCTAACTGTTACAGTTTACTGTGTTGTTCTCCGAGAGGTGTACTGTAACCTGCTAATTTTTTGCTCAAAAATTGTTTTCAAAAGCTCTTTCCTTTGAGAGAAAATATGTTTTGAGGTACTTTAAAAACCCGACTTGCCAACGACCGTTGAAAATTGTTTGAAAATATGCTACTATTAGGATACTGATTCGCACTGAATAGTCCCTAATTTCCTTTCCCCTTCAAAAAGTGGGTCTGAATCTTTTTCGTTGAACTAACCGTCTGGTTCTCCAAGAGATGTACATTGACCCGCTAAGTTTTGGCGCAAAAAATTGTTTTCAAAAGGAGATACACGTCGGTACTTTTGGTACCCACCTTTATAGAAGAGATGGGATAGAAGTTGTTGACAGGAGGGGTGGGCCACAAACTCCTTCTGCTCCAAATCAATAGCCATTCTTAGTCTGGACAGACTCATCCTCTCTTTCTTCTCATCAGGGTCCATGTCGTTGCCTCCGAACTCAGAGGTGGTGGATTCTGCCTCTAACATCGTCAACACTTCCTCCGGATCTGTTGTCCGGTTCAAAATTATCTTCAGCTCCTGTGCAAGATACACGCAATTAACAATGCAAACATAAATCCAGCTTTAAATCACTCATGGCAAATTTGGTGTGAGGACAAAATACCCACACAAACCTGTAAACTTGATTGCAACAGGTGAAACTTTGCGGTTTTAAAAACAAAAACTTGTGGCTCTTTCCCATTATATTTCTCGCTCCATGACAAATGGGAAATACCCAAATTTGTAATTCAACTTAAACTAAATTTTAGATAATAAACCACGGATCCGCCCAACCCCCAGTATAATGTATCATTTTAAGATCATCAATACCATTAGCTATCAATTGAAATCATTAGATACATTCAATTGTGTCTCCGGAGGAAGCCACCGAGACCTGTCATTACCCAAAAAATGTGATACCACTACAAAAATAACAGCAAACACAGGCAAAAGTCAAAAATTCATTTTTATTATGCAAGAAAAAGTATAATTAGTATCTGAAAAATTAACTTGTACATTTCTCAAAGACATCTGAAGTCAGTCCTTATTGAGATTAGATATGTCGACGAAGAAAGAAAAGGGCAAAATTAAAAAAAAAACGTTAAAAATTCTAATAAAAATTAATTTCAAAATCAATAGAATTATTAGCTCCTAATTGAAGATTGTTTTATACATTATAGATCACGTGCCTTTATACATGGTGATTCATTATTTGATGATATAGCAAATTGAAGAACGCTCAATTGTATACAAGCTGACCTTTGATCCTCTGATCTGGTCGAGTAGATCGACAGCCAGTTTAGTGCACTGTTTGCTGAGAGTGACGTAATCATCTTTGAACTCGACCTCAGTGAAGCTCAGTTTCCTCAACTCGTAGCTCAAAGTGAATGCAGTCCAGATGGGATCATCGCTCGACAGAATGATCAAACTCGGACTGGCCAGAGCCTGAAAAATTTCTCGAATCGTTTCCGTTTGTACCCCCCCCCCCCCCGCTTAGTGGGTACATATTATTTGCACTCCCCAGACGCACGTGCCATGTTTTTACATTATGATTTACTATGTAATGGCACGTGCTCTGTAACTGGGGTGCATAACGTACGGGGGGGGGGGGGTGGGGGCACAAACGGAAAAGATCCAAAAAGTTCAAAAAGAACATTTAAGACTGTGGTTCAAAAACAGAAATGTTTCAGTGTCTCAATCAGTGGCTGAATTAGAAAATTTTCAGATTCTGGTCAGAGTCTGAATCAGAAGATATCAGAGCCAATTATGACATGAACAGAACCGAATCAGTACTGATCAGTTTCTGAAAACTATTAAGACTCAGTACTAAATTACTCTGAGAATAAAATTTGGGAACCTTACAGCTCAGCCTCCATATTTCTTCCTAATTTAAGCCATTCACTTTTAACGATGAATGGCTTAAATTAGACAGAAAGATCGAGGCTGAGCTGTAAACTCTCTGACATCTTTTCAGTTGTTCCAATATGATCAATTTAGCAAGTTTGCAATAGGGGAATTTTTTTTACTTCTTAAAAAAGTTTTGGGTCTTTTCCACTATAGCCCCCCAGCTTAGTGGTCAGATAGCCTATAGCCCCCCAATTATGGTAATTATACCATAATGCGGGAATATAATGTCATGGGGGCTATAATGGGAAAGACCCAAAGTTTTTTTTTACAAATGAACTGAAATGCAAACTTGAATTGCCATCAATTGAAAATTTTTTCCAATAACATTGAACAGAGCTATTGGACTTGCCTTGAAAGCATTGATGCGTGACTGTGAGTGTCGTAGACTGTCGAACTTGGCACTCTCCGTACACTCGTAACAACCACACTTGATCGGATGGGGCTTTGCAATTGTAGCCCCTCTCTGCACTAAAATAGAAAGTCATTAAAAATGGATCTGCAAAGTTTTTTAGGATCTTTTCCGTTTGTGCCCCCCCCCCCCCTCCTCCCAGTACGTTATGCTCCCCCAGTTACAGAGCACGTGCCATCTATGCACCCACTAAGCTGGGGGGGGGGAGCACAAACGGAAAAGATCCGTTTCTTTTTTAAATATTACTGTTAAAATTTCAGCGTTCCGGCATAAGTTAAGCGAAGCAAAAGGACTTGTCATTGATCTGGGGTGATTTTTTGAAGTTTATTTGAATGTAATAGATGTTAGTAGAGGAGACTTCAAACGAGAACGGAGATATTAAACTGTTCCAATCAGTTGAGAAATTTTATTTTGATTGTCGATAAATTATGCTTTGTAATTTATCTGTCTTAATAAACATTGATATATAGGAATGAAATCATTTTTTTTAAAACTTTATGGACTGATTGTATACGTTTCCAGAACTTTTCTCTTTCTCAAGACAATAATTGTGAAAACAGGCCGACATGACTGTTATCTTAGACATGCTCAGGTTGAGGTCCCAGACCGACGCGACCTCTCATCAGGACAATCTTAGAGCCCACTCCTGTGCGTCATGCGTTCCAATTAAATAGTCTAGAAAAAGTCTTCCAGCGAACGAAAATCTGGTAAATGATCTGGAATATCTGGAGGTCACTTTGCACTTTGATTTGATAGGTCTGGTCACGGGGTCACTGTAGCCTGGAACCGTCTGCTCAGAGGTTAATGTGGCTTGGAACGGTCTGATCAGAGGTCACTTTGGTCTGGCACCTCAACTTGGGCGCTGAATAATGAAGTATGACGGGTGGTGTGAGGGGGAGGGGGAGGGGGAGGGGAGGGGGAGGGGGTGTTCTAACAGAGCAGTTTGAGTATCTCGTAGTTGTTGGTATGTGCTCCTAGGATGACAGGAGTGATGTCACTGGTGTAGTTACTCTCCCTTGTTCTCTGTCCCGGCTGAAGTGCCACCATCCCTGCTTCACGCTTACGAATTTTTGGCTGTCTGAAAAAAACTAACCTCATTAAAATATTGATTAGAACTAATACTACAACCAAAACTATGCTCTAACTATCAACGATAACTGTAAAATTTGTTACCACCGGGACAGTTCAGTTTTAGATCAACACAACCCGCATTTTTGAAAGTGGCCAAATTATGCTAAATTTTGTATATTTGAGAAAAAAATTTCATACTGCAGATGATTCACGTTGAGCTGGAAGTTTATGTTGATCTATTTGGTGAACCGGAAACAGTCTGTTTAGAACAGTGGTATAAAAACAAGATGTTTGTCTATTGATTAGGGGTTACAAAAGGCTCGTACTTGGCCGAATTTTGTTCATATTGATTATAAAAGATCAACGATTATCCCAGCTAAACTTTTTGTTGATTGCGCGAATCAGTCGATGTTAATTTTGACTGTTGGAACTTGATCGAACTCGTTTCAAATAGGGAAATGCAGCAATTTGGTAGGAGACGCCCAGATTTTCCATTCACTGTTCCGAAACAAGACCTGTACACTTTTTTTCGTGGTCAATGTTCGAAAAGGCATAAAAATCCAATAATTATTGCGTTTAGTGTAATCAAGTGACAAGTCTCTGCCCTTATTTTTCACGATTCATTTACATTTTTCAACCATAGAATATTATTAAGTAAAACGTGGAACTAAGTTATTTATATCGTGGAAAACGCTTATATTTTATCACGAGTATTCACTGATAAAAATAGCCCATTTCCACAACTTTGAAGATGTAGTTGTACTAAAACTTTATTGCCCAAATTTTCTTGTTTTTACTTGAGACCAAATTCAAAGACTTCATTTTTCTTGTGAACATTGACTTGGATAACCGCTAAACTGCTAATTTAATCTTAATCCGCAAATAGTATTGAGAGAGAATTTTCTGAATTTAATCGCCAATTGGTTTTTCATTCATTTCTGTCTAACCGACAATATCTTAATTATATGGAACGAGTTACTTATGGTCTGTTAAGTAGTGAGTCATTGTATGAAAATTAGTGACAAAACATTGTCCCAAGTTCTCATGATTGCCCAAAAACAGACTATACCAAAATTGAGTACACATATATCCAATTTGGAGCAGATTTGAATAAAATTAGCCTGGTGTAATTTGTTCCCACATACACACACACAATTACTATTCGATTCTGAAAACATGGGCCGTTCAACTGCCAAGCAAAATTTTGTATTTGTTCTTTATTTTTTGGACTTGGGCAACGTAATGTCGATTCGTTTAAATACCAGATAATGATAAAGTTCGTACCGAAAATTCGTAAATTGGAAAAAATACCAAAAATTCGTAATAATTTGATAATTCTAGGCGTCGGAGGTGCTTGTTATATTTTCTGCTGAAATTAAAGAAAATTTTTTGAAATAATAATTGAATTTTTTTTTCGTTTACGTCTTAACTGTTTTACGGCTTAGGTTCTAAAAGTTTTTTTATCTCTGTATGAGTCCTGGAATATGAGTAAAATGAACTTTTTCACCGTTTCAAGATCAATATCAATGCATCAATATCAATATCAATCAATATCAGTCCAACGCAGTCTTTGAAGTCTTTTTGGATGCCTCTTTATATTATTGTTTCAATCCTTTGAAGTTAAGTTACAGTTTTCTAATAGTTGAAGCACGATCATGGTCTTTTCACAGCCAATTGGGTCAATCTATAGATTTATTTATTAGTCCTTTTTACAAATATTTTTTGCAATGTTTTTTTGGTATATATTTAAGCTTTTTATGCTTCTGGATAGTTGTTATCCATAATCAATCTCTTCGACTACTTTTTAAAACGCTTGTATATTGGTAAGAAAAATTAGGAAAGCGCTATGATAAGCTATTTTTTGGTCATATAATATGACTTTTATATAGAAATCTTGTTTTGTTTTTTGGCCTACCAATTCTCGGTAACTATGGCACTAAAATTGTTGAATTGAGGTATTGAGGTTACGTGGAAATTTTGTGAATTTGTGTGTCCGCAAGCACGCGATGATTAATCGATAAAATCCACTAATATAGTTAGTAGTAGTCAATACGTTTGAATATGAATTGGTTTTTCAATATATTTTTAGGGAAACTTGAAAAAGTTGTCTGATCAATTTTAGCTCATCAGACTACAAGTACCCTGTAACCAGCTTGGATCTTTTCCGTTTGTGCCCCCCCCCCCCTCCAGCTTAGTGGGTGCATATTATTTGCACCCTCAGACGCACGTACTATATTATTGCATGATGATTTACTATGTAATAGCGCGTGCTCTGTAACTGGGGGGGCATAACGTACTGGGGGGGGGGGGGGGGCATAACGTACTGGGGGGGGGCATAACGTACTGGGGGGGGGGGCACAAACGGAAACGATCCGCCGACTTTTTCTTTCTCACCTGTAATTGAGGAGTTTCTCCACAGCCAGAGTGACCTCCTCCTCAATGGCGAATAGAAGGGCATCTCCGATCTCCACTTTGTGAGACAACAGCAAGTCAATCAGATCCATGTTTTCGTTCTCAATTGCTAAAAACAGTATTTAGATCTTTTCCGTTTGTGCCCATCCCACCACATGCTTAGTGGGCGCATATTATTTGCAACCCCAAGACGCACGTGCAATATTTTTACATATTGATTTATTATGTAATGACACGTGCTATATAACTGGGGGGCGCCTATCGTACTGGGGGGGGGGGGCACAAACGGAAAAGATCCCATTAATTTTGAAAGATTTCTTTGATCTATTTTTCGTTCCTCCCCCACCCCGTTATTTTTTATGACCCCAGCAGTAAGTTATGAGTCGCTAAGAAAGTACTCCCTTATTTGGGACCTAGAATTTGTTTCCTGAAATTGGCATGTCAGAGTCGGTGGTTCTATTCTGTTAACAATTCCAAATGAGCGGGGAAACATTTCTTACATATTATTGCGGACGTGCTATTGTTGTATATAATCCAATGGGTGATACATTACTTCAGTAACGGCAACAAATGGGGGACACTACATCAGTAAAATCAACAGGTTGTGTGGGTGGGTTGGCTGAGGGTGGGATGTCATGAAAAAAACATAACGCCGCAGAGGCATACCCAAATCTTCACAGGCAAACCTGTGTATCTCTTGTTCGTTTTTCTTCTGTAAATACATTGAAATCGTAACATTTTTGCAAAAAATAGATACTTTAACAAAATCTATCAGAATTGAAGGGAATTGCGCTACCCGTGTTCGCAAAATATCCAAATTTTAACCGCGGAATTGAACTACAAGCTATGTATCCTATTTTTTTGCGCGCAATATAAAACTTTCTTGCCCGATTTAGCTATTGTAGTATTACGAGAGCCGTTACAAATGAACGGATAATTAATCCCGCATTAGAGCGAACGTATTTAGGCGCTAATTAACCATTCTTTCGCCGCGCGCTAAATAAACTAACGCTTGTTAAGACTACCAGTACACAAGTATTTAAACAACTCAGTTCGACTTCTTTAAATAACACAACTTTAGACCTGGATCTCCCCGATTATATCCAGGATAGAAAACGTACATTCTTGAACGTAGGCGGCCTGTAAAACCACAGTTTCTTTTGATTTAAATTACTTCTGCTTTTGACAGTTGCAATTCAGATCTTTTCCACCAAGTTCAATAAAGATGAAGCAGATTGCTTCAGGGGAAAAGACAATAGAGTCTCATAAAAAGCCCCCAAGAAAACCATAATTGTTGCGGTTTTAGAAGAGGGAGAAAGCAGAAAACAGGCGCCTACGAAATCAATAATTTATGCTCTCAGCTTTTTAGAATTTATTATTTTTTGGAGTTTCAATAATTTTTCCATGAGATAAAAAGAGTTAATTCTCTTGCCTTCTCGGCCAATAGGAAAATTAAGAAGCACCTCACTATGAACGTGAGTTTGTGATTCGCTCCCTATCGGCCCAAACGGAGCTGAAGGGGATTTATTGTTTCTCTCAGCGAAGTGGGACGGAATAACATTAGAGAGACAGAAACAACTTCCAGAAGTCAGCAGCAGACAACTGCTCTCATTTTTTCGAGAAAAAACTTAAAATTTTGACAAGAAAACAATCGAACAACATTGTTTAAAAACCTAAACAAATATTTCTAGATTCAACTTTATAAAATTTTTTCCCGTCAAAACTGAAGAACTACCCAACTGAACAATCGCCTTGCAGCTCATCTCGATTTCACCACAACGTAACGGGTAATTAGTAAGCTGTAACTTTATATTTACTCTTTTATAAATTAAACACTTTCAGCCCCCAACTATTTTAAATTGAGACTTATAGCACAGACAGGTCTTAGGCATATATCCTTGCCTTCGATTTGTTAAATCTTTTGTGAAGTTTGACTGGCATACATAAAGAGATCCCGTATTGTGAGATCTGTAGCAGCCCAGCCAAATTTTTTAACTGGTGCGACCAGAGGAAAGAATCACGCCTGAATTTTTATTTTTCTGTCCGATCGGATTAAAATATTAAAATAACCACCACCACAGAAATGACAGCACACTAATAGACAAACAAATAGAGTAATTTATATCAAATTTACGGCCGAAATACAGTAAATTTACATTAAAATAGTAACAGGCAACAGATTCTTTGCTCTTGTAAAATTGTTCTGACCTGGGTGGGGGTAGTTTTTGTCCAGTTCTTAGTTTATTTATAAAACAATTGAAATACTTTCATATTTTATAGTCGAAATTTAACCAAAAATCACCCCTCCCCCCAAAAACCCATTTAGCCTAGTTTTCACCCAATTTTCATCAAATTTATGGCTAATTTTTAGTATTTACACTTTAAACAACCAAAATTCAACCAAATTTTATCCCCCCAAAACACATTTAATTTAATTTAAACCCAATTTTCACCAAATTTATGGTTGAATTTTAGTATTTTCACTCTATATAATCAAAATTTATACAGAATTCATCCCCCCGAAACCTGTTTAATCTATTTCTGACCCGATTTGACCAAATTTATGGTTAAATTTTAGCATCTACATCCCAAATAACCAAAAATTTTCCAAATTTCGCCGCCCCAACACCTAATTATCCTAAACTTTAGCCGATTTTCATCAAATTCAATGTTGAATTTTAGTATTTTCACACTAAATAGCCGAATTTTAACCTAAATTCACCCCCCCAAATCATATTTAGAGTAACATATGTCTAGTTTTTACAAAAATTTTGCCCAAAATATAGCATTTTCAAACAATCTAACGTAAATTTAACCAGAATTCATCCCCCCAATACGTGTTTAATGTAGTTTATATCTAATTTCTACACATTTAAGGACACATTGTTGCATTTTCACATTAACTAACCCAATTTTGGTTAAATATAAGCCTTCCTCAGTTGATTATTCACACTGTTTTTTCCATTTCTTGACCCAGGTGGGGTAATATTAATCAAATTTTAACCAAATAAACATCATTTTGACCTAAATCCTCAAATATTAACCAGAATTTAACAAAATTAGCGTCACTTTTATCATAATTTAAGGAAAACTAATCAGATTTAAGCTGTTAAAACATCTTTTTTAGCCAAGTTTAATCAATCTTACACAAAATTTAGCCAATTTAGCGTCATTTTTACATTATATCATCCCCCCAACATAGATTTGTAGCTTGGAAATAACATAAATTGATGAGAATTTCCCCAGTTTAGCCGGTTTCACACAAACATTTTCACCAATAGAGGTTTTAAACAGTGCATGGACCAAACTGGATTAGTTATTGTAGAACATCTTAATCTAACAGCATTTGAAAACACTAGAAGGGGTAAAATAACACGATTTATTACTGATGGAATTACCTTTGTGGCTATTTTCTACGTGGTTGATAATTCCCCTGCTAATTTTTATATAACTTATGCACCTGAGAACCCTAATTTTCAGAATTTACTAACTTTGTTAAAAATTAAAAACAGTGTGATCGAGATTCCTGCGAATAATTTAGCCAATAATTAATTAAAAGAGCGTAAATTAGCCTTTTTAAACCAATTTGTACACAAATTCATCATAGAAAAGTTGTTGTTTCATGCTAAATTACGGTCATTAACAGGCTCAACCACTTTAGAAACATTATATATACACATTTTTACATAATAATAGCTACTAAGATACTACTACTGATGTACTAAACAACCCGTATTAAACGTTTTATACTGTTTTCTGTGTAATTTCATCCAAAAATACAATAATAAAATAGCAAAAAACAATAGTTCTATGTTATTTATATGTCATATATTAATGTAAATGTTCAGAACTTAAACATAAGTATTAAAGTACAGAACAAAATAGGCAAAGTTTCATATTATTTAACAGATCAGAACAGAAACTTTTTATGCATTTACCATCATCATTTTCCTAACGAAACACAGACCGAAATCTATATTACTTATAAGTGGACAAACCCAAACTTTAATGGACTTTTGGTTGCTCTAAGAAATCAAAACAGTGTGATAGAATTAGCATAAGCGTCATCATCTTGCGTGTGGATGAGCCACCAAAATATAACTTCCCCGTTTGGTTTACAAATTATAAAAATCATTAAACCCAAATACATCAACGTTTCATCCGAGTTTACCAAATAGAGTTAAACTACTCATAAAAACAGAATTAGTCACACAAATTAGATTTTCAAAAATAAACAGATTCCACCAATACTATGTTGAATTTAAACACTCTGAAAATACTTATCCTTGGTTATTAAATTTTACCGTTGAGCAAACTGATATTTACTCTTGGATTGAAATTTTTAGCACTGATAACGGCAAAAACTTTGAAATTAAAATACAATTATTAAATGGTCCTAAACAAAAAAAATTCATAATACAAAACAAACAGTTGAATTTTTTACTTTAGTATTAGTGTTTTTTTTTACTTAATTGTTATAAGAAAAAAATTTTCTACACTAATTACCCAAACTAATAGTAATTTCGTATAAAATATTCTTTTCACATACTAAAATAAAACATAGCAGCCAACGTTGTTGCGTACCTTGACATAGCGTTAGAAATTTACAGGTTTAGATCCATCTGAAGATGCCCAGGAATTCTTCATTTTAATACAAAGAAAAATCCAATTCTCGCTAGGAACCAGAGATCCTGCGGATGCTGATTTGCAAGCAGCATACGACGCTAGACAAAAAGCGTTGTTTGGTTCGGTTTTGCGTGGGCCAGCAGCCCAATGGTTTGAAACCTTAGCTCCAGCATTAGCATGGAACGAAGTTAGGAATTAGTTCATTACTCGTTTCACTGATGCAAAAGATAAGTATAGAAAAAGAATTGAAGTCGAGAGTATTAAAAGGCCACCAGATGAGTTGATAAAAAGCTATACACACCGAGTAACAAAAGCAGTTGAAAAAGGATGGCCAGATCCGATCCAGATTTTAACAACAACCAGCGTAACGCTAAGTGTATGGAGTACTTTGTAAGAGGGTTAACGCCACTTGCACTCAAGCAAAAAGCACATCAGTTGTTAATAGAAACCCCAACTACAACTTGGCAACAATTACAGGATCATGTAGCAACTCAGGACTTAAGTTTTTCTGTTAGCAGTGAGTTCACGGGTAGTGCCTCAAGTAGTATCGACAATAAAGTAGAAATATAAGGGTTAAAGAACCAACTTACAGAAATTGCAAATCCATGAAAGATCATAAAATAAACGCCACATACAACAACGACAATCCAAGATTCAAACAAACCAGACTAGATTCTGCAAGTTTTGCAAACGTTCAGGTCACACAATAGCATTCTGCTTTAAGTACAAGGACTTTAAAAACTAAAATCGAAACCCACCTCAGCAACGAGAAAAGCTCACAGATGATTATAAACGTAGTAGGAGCCATTCACCAGGTCAACAAAATTACGAATCAAACAATTATGGTAATCAAAATACTAGGGACAGACACAGAAATAGTTTTAACCAATATCAATCCAATTATCAAAACAACTCTAGAACAGACTACCGACATCGATCACCGTACCCATCAAACTCTTCAAACAATTACCGATCATCTTCTTACAATAACCGATCACAGGAACGACAAAGTAACTATAAAAACAACTCTTACAGAGATAGCAATAGGCAAAACAGTAGGGATAGACAAAGCAACGCTCCGCCAAGATCAGATAACCGATATCGTGATAGGAGTATAGATCAGGATCGTGATAGGACAACTACTAGACAAAGCAATGCTAATCATTCAAGAGATAGCAGTGATGGACGAAGCCCCCGAGTCCACTTTACCAGCGAAACTCCCGGAGGCTATTACAATGAAGAAAACTACAACGACGAGTATTTAAACTAGACAGGGCTCCGTTCAAAAACACTACTCATAGCAAGGCAAGTTATTCACATATTTAATTAATTTATATCAATCCGCCGGAGACAAAAATAAAAATAACGGTTTAGAAACACAAATCTTATTGGACACATGAGCATCTAGCTCTATAATTAATTACCACACTTACATTGAATTGTGCAAAACCCAACACATTGAGATGAAAGCTTCAAAAATTCACTCTTTAGCGGTTAAGGGTGAGAAACTAAAACTGCTAGGTCAAATAACTTTTAAAACTTCTTTCGACATTGAAGGAAAGTATCAAGTGGAAGTTACCGCATGGGTTTCAGCCAAAGATGGGTGCAAGCCGAACTTGGTGGGAATGGATTTCCTTGAATCCACAGTAAAATCAATTGACATAAGCACTCCAAAAAATGATTTATAAACTTACCCTGAAGTAGCCGTCAAACTATTTAGATACCAAACCAAAAGCTACCCGTATGTTAGTTCCTACAAAATTGTAACTCTTGATCAGCAGCTACCATTAGCACCAAAATCAACTCGCGTAATATCAATTAGACCACCAAACAAATTTTTCAGAAAAGGAACCTCCTTTGTAATTGGAAGTGAACTGCAAGCTCAAGGTATTTATACTTACAATGTTCAATGTTTTAGAAAAGAAAAAGATTTACCAATAATGCTAAACAATCCTCAAAACACCAAGGTTGTCATTCAAAAGGGTCCTATTGGGCACACTTTGGAGGACATTGTTTTTGAAACCAACAAAACCCCTGAAAAACAAAAGAAAACAGAAAAGCGCAAAAGACAGCAAGATTTTACCAACAACTACGAATTGGAAACAGACTTTAGGGACGACCTTAAGGATCTTAAGCCACAATTGGAAACAACTGATGAGAACATCAGACCCGTTGAGCTTCCCAAAGAAAAACTTAACAGATTTGACAAAACCGATCAAACGTTTCTCGAAAAATTTGATTTCAGTCAAGCTGACATCAATGAAGAAAACTTAGACAAATTGTAGAAAACTCTGACTAAAAATAGGGACGTTTATTCTCAACGCAAATACGATGTTGGAAAGATAAAGCAAAGATTTCATGTCAAACTTTTACCAAATTCAACTTTAACAAAACAGAGACTTTCCAAAGTACCATTACATTATCAAGAAAAACTAGAAAACCTTTTAGAACAACTGTGTAAAACAGGTATAATTCGGGAAATGGGTAATGATAAAGAAATGGGTTCAGAATTTATTAATCCAATCGTTATCATACCCAAGGGGAACACAGTAAAAGTGGTTTTAGATGCCCGATATTTGAATTCAATAACAGATCTTGGCCGATATTCATGGCCACTCGAGCCAATCGGAAGCCTATTAACTTAAAGGTAATTTCTTCACAACCAGTGATCTTTGTTCAGCTTATCAACTGGTAAGTTTTGTAATTGGTCCAAATACACATTTGAACGCGGACTTTATGGACGATGTGGTCTACCTAATTTCTTCAGCCCTATAATGACTATTCATTTTGCACCATTAATCAGAAAAAAACAAGCTATAACGTACATTGCTGACACCATCATGCAAGCACAATATAAAACCGAAATGTTTGAAATAATTGACAAGTATCATGAAGGAAATCAGGCTCAAAAGCTCAACCTGAAAAGACTAAATTTTTCCTTAGGAAAGTACAGTTCTTAGGACACGTAGTAGGTAAAGATGGAAAACAAACTGTCAAGAAGCGAGTAGCAGAATTAAAAACACTTAAGTCGCCTGAAAACAAACGTGATGTCATGAGAATTCTAGGTTGTTTATGATTCTACAGCATGTACATCAAAAATTTGCATGTTGACTGCAAACCATTCTATGACCTAACCCGCACAGAAACTAAGTTTGTCTGGACAACGGAACACGAAAAAATTTTTAATGACATTAAAAACAGGATTAGCGAAGATACTATCTAAGCAATACCTGATACTAAACACCCATTCCACGTGCATGTAGACGCTTCTTCTATAGGAGTAGGCTCAATTCTCGTTCAGGAATTTCCAGAAGGGAAACGAATAGTGTCTTTTAACTCTAGAATCTACACTAAAGAGGAACAAAAAATGAGTACCACAGCACGCGAACTTTGCGGTGTAATATCTGCATTACAAACTTATGAGCGTTACCTAATTGGTTCTCTCCATCCCGTATATGTGTACACAGACCAAAAGCCTTCTCACAGGTTTTTCAGATACCAGCTAGTAATTTCTCAATTCCAGAACTTGAAAATTATCTGGACCGAAGGAAAAACTTAGCTTTTGCCGACATCCTAAGCCGTAATGTAAAAATTAAAGACCTTGACAAGTATCAACTTAAACACAAAAAGATGCCAAAAGACATTAGTTTTCACGACAAGCATGGTAACGAGGAAAAATACTTCATTTTGCGTGATAATAAAAAGGGAGCAGCAGATAATTTTTTTCCAATCTTAAAACAAAGCGTAACAGGTATCGACAAATTTATTTTCAAAACCGACAAAATGGTAAAGCAAAAGTACGACAACCATCAAAACAGACTCTGTTCAATAAATAATATTTTGGAAGATTTCTCGTATGGTTCATCAATTAACCACTACAGACGTCACCGCGAGCATGAAATAACCCCTGTATCAGAACAGGAGGAGGACGAAATGTCTGACCACTATACAGAAATCCCTTCCTACCAGGAAGGAAGAGGAGACGTCCCTTCCATCCCCTCCTACCGGAACAATATTTTGACACAAATTCGGAATTTGAGCTGTTCAATGAGAACCAGCCGTCGGATATAAATTTTGATGAACTCTACATCGATCAAAATAATACAACTGACTCGGAGTATGGGTTCCCATTAGAATACGATAAAGTTTTTCTCGTGAAAAATAGTACATGTATAGATAAAACCGAATTAGCTAAAAAAAATTTCCAGAAAACCCAAAAATTAAAGTTGCAAGGAACTCATCAATAAACTCACGGCCTTCTCTAAAGAAGTTGATCTAAATATTTCAGTAATTTGTCAGGAACAATTAAAAGACCCAGTGTTACAACAAATTCGCCAATTAAGGGCTACCAATACCAAAGATGAAAAGAAAATTGAATTCCGACAATCTAAAGCCATAATGTCGTACATTAATAATCTTGAAAAGTTGAGTTTTGTAGGGAATATCTTATGTATTCAACAACAAACAGACGAACCAGATATTGAATATTTAATAATTTGTGTACCATTGTCATTGTTCTTTAAAGCATTTCAGTTAGCTCATCGTGAATTGTCAGGTAATATGGGATTAAATAAAACACTTGCTAACGTAAAAAGATTTTTTTGTTGGCCCGGAATGTATAAATGGATTGAAAACTTGATTGCTGATTGTCTTGATTGTCAAAAAATAAACCAAAACGGAGAGACATCCACGAAGCACCCCTTGAAAAATGGACTGATACAGTCCCATTCCCCTTTCATACTGTCCACATTGATCACAAGGGACCTTTAAATCCTCCATCTAACGGTAAACATCATTGCCTAGGTATTGTTGATTCATTCTCACGTTTCATTCAGGTATACCCGGTACGTTCCACAGATGCTGTAGATACCATAAACGCTTTAGAAAAATTTATTTTTTCTTTTGGAATACCACAAAAACTTGTGTTTGATAAAGGTTCGGCATTCATGAACCAAGATTTTACAAACTATATTCATGAACCAGGCATAACACCTGCACCTCGAATTGCTTATTCACCTTGGACTAATGGTAAGGTCGAGATCGAAAACAAACATCTAGGAGCACATTTCCGAATTTTTCTAGAACAAGCTCGAGGTAAATGGGATAAATTGGCACCAGAATTTGCCTTTTCTCATAACACTATTCCAAATGCTAGTACAGGATTTTCACCTTATGAAATTGTGTTTGGACAAAAACCACAGATACCTTTGTCACTTAAGTTGGGACTACTACGAAATTCACAACTCACCTGCTCCTCCGAATTTTGTAAAGACCTGCCCCTTCACAGGCATACCCAGCAAACTTCGAAAAACAAAGAGATTGACAGACTCCTAAAACCAACTATAAACAATTCATTGCTCATGCGAGAAAACCAATTTAAACAAATATACAATAACGCCTATAAAAAGAGCTTAGAAAATAACAACTGCGCACATAAAAGCAGAAACAAACACAAGTTAGGTAAGCCACTGGAAAATGGACAAAAAGTTTTAATGGAAAATCATCAAATTGAGTTAGGAACGTCAAAAAAACTACACGAACTAAGATCAGGCCCTTACAATGTAGCTAAAAAATTAACCAATGTCAACTATGAAATAACTTTAGATAACAACCCGGCTACCAGAAAGGTTGCTCATAGAAATCACCTAGTCGAGTACCACCCAGCTACGGAAACTATACCAGAGTTAACCCTAGAGTATGGTATAGATAAAAATAATTGCGACACATTTTATAATAACTTGATGACTAGCCAAATGAATAAACTCAACTGTCCTTTGACTAAATTCTCTTTTCAAGGCCCAACTAACACCGAATTTTTCCCAGTGGAGAAATTCGTAAGATGAGATCCACCTGTGCAGAACCTTGACCCTAATCGAACTCCTACCAATTTTGACTCTGGATTTAACGAAGAAAGCTCAGCTGGCCGTGACAACCACCCCCCAGTTCCATCTGTTTTGCCCAGTGACAGTAGAAAAAGGAGCTCACCTTCTTGCCCGCTGAACAATTCTAGAATACCTCTAGACCCGAATTTAAGTCATCTCCGCCCTAATAGATCGGAACAAGGACCTTCTAATTTACAAAATTCAGAAAATAATAATAATAGGCGAACTTCTAGTCGCTCGACTAAGCCGCCATCACGTTATCAAGCCGGATTTACTTAACTTTGTTTTAGGTACCAAAAACCCAGTCAAAATTTTTTTGGAGGTGCCTATTACTACAACTCTTAGCCTTAACCCCGGCTTGAAGCGCTAAAAAAAGAACAGGATGAAAAGATGATATCCTTGTTATTAAAAACTCTATTTTTCTTATTTACTTATAAGTCTTTTCTTCTTTTGTACTCCTTTTATAGTTATTAACTCTACTGAAACCCTCCTTGACGATGTTAATGATGTATCTAATAAAATTAGGGTCATTCATTATGACTGTTCTAAAATGAAAGAAAACAAAATGTATGCTCTAACACAAGTTTCTCCTCGCAAAATCACACCCGAAAACATTCAGATGGTTGATACACATGTAACTCTTTACCAACGGTCTTATCGGACCTTTGTCAAAGCTCTTATGTGCAAAGTCACTGCAATGCTCATTCGTTATATTTTTGGTATGTTTTCCCATTCATCAATTGTACACAACACTCCAAAAATAACATACGATATTATTGTTTCGCCTGAACAATCTTTAAATGCTAACAAAACTGGAAAAATTACTGTTACAGAATTTGATGATGATGACATGGAAATTGACATAAAACTTGGAATAAAAAGCTATAAAACCTATAAAAGTCTCCTATAAAAGCCAGGGAGTTGATCTTGAGGGTGATTCATCAAGATCTTGTGATAATCGTGGTAAAATTAAACATTTTTCTTTTGAAACCTTGATGCAAGAAACCGTACTCGATATTGATCTTAATGACAGAACTGTATATAACAGTCAAGGACTAAAACTTCATTGTGCTCTCTCAGAAGGAGGTTGCCGTTCGACATCACTCGACCCCTTTGCATACAATTGGGAGGCAGCGGAAAATTGTATAGTTACTAAAAGATTTTCACAAAACGCTAAAATGCTTAAACATGAAAACGAACTTGGTAACGTACAGTATTTCATAGTGAGTGATGAAAAACCGGAGACGCCCTATGAAGGACCAGGAACGTATTCTCCTGATGAAATGGATATGAAAGTTAGAGTAGTTGATGAAAAACAAAAAATGTGTAGAAAACCTGAGTTTATTTACAGAACAAATTTAGATTCTTTATATGTTTCTTATACAGGCGGATTTAATATGAAGACTGGCAAACCTTATAAGTCAAGAACTCAACAATTTTTTTATAAACTTCGTATTGATTCTGACAACAGCCG
Source organism: Convolutriloba macropyga (assembly GCF_964194025.1). Lineage (NCBI taxonomy): Eukaryota > Metazoa > Xenacoelomorpha > Acoela > Convolutidae > Convolutriloba > Convolutriloba macropyga. The sequence goes on from NC_134468.1 coordinate 2,229,091, forward strand.
AAGTGTAAATCGGTTTAATAGGAAGCCTTCAGATGACCAGATTCGAACATCCGACAATGGTTTTGTTGCATGGGAACACTTAGACAAAGACAAGTTAGACTACGATCTTAACCTATCGGTAAAAATGGATTTTGTCATATATCATAATTACATGCAAATGAAACAAGCATGGAAAGGTTTGGTCATGGAACAATGCGAACTTGATCGAACTCAAAAACAAATAATACTTATGCAGGCTATCCAAAATAATCATTCAGCTGGATATATGTTAACTGGCAACAGCTCGATGTTCTTAGAAACAGATGGTAGCATAGGTTGGCTGTACCACTAACCAAAACGAAACTCACCACTTAAGGCTCTTGATCAGTGTTTTGATAGGATCCCTATTCACTATGATGATAGGACAATGTCCGTCGATCCAATTACTCGACAAACCTATCCATTTGCTAACGAAGTAAATTGTATTGGACGCTACAAAAATGCCTACCAATTAGATATTGATAATGATAATTCATGGTACCATTTGATGCCATCACCTGTTCCTTTCCAACCGCCAAAAATATTCTCTTCAAGAGTTGTTAGTTCTGTTCCAAAATTTACCGGTTACGAATCACAACGTGCCGGAATTTACACACCAAATCAACTAAAATCTTTTTGGGACAATATCTTGCATTCGGAAGCATCAAATCCAGTTTTAACAAAAATTTCAAGAGAAATTCTAGAAGGAAGAAGTATAAACTACTCTCATAAAGATATTTATGCGTCCGCGATGGGCATAAATAGACAAATTTATCTAGACTCTCTACTCTCACCTACATTTTTTACCGAGCAGTTCAAAGGCACTTTTGGAACTATCACTTTCTGTTTGGAAAAAATTGGAGTTTATTTTGCTTGTTTCTAGTGTATAAAATTCCTTGCTGATGTAATTGTAATGACATTATTGATCTGGATGTACCGCATTCAAATCTTCAGTACTTCTCATTGTTAAGAGCCTTGATTGATAACACGATTACTTTTGTAAATATTGGAATCGAATACAAAATTGTTTCAAAGCGCCTGAGGAAAAATATTACTAGATTTTGAATTCTCTTGTAAGTTCAACATTGAGAGACATGTATGGATTTCTATCTTTCTTTTTATTTCTCCATGCTAGTCCTAATGCTCTAAATTTAATGTTATCTTCTCAATCTTCAAATGGTTTCAATGTGATATTTGCAAACAAACACGTTTCATCACAGTGATCATAAGCCCGTCAACTTTTGTATATTTTGCGTAGAAGATTATAAGTTATGCCCTCGTTGCGAAAGAACAATCACATAATCTAAAATGCGTCCAAGAACTTCCAAAAATTTACTTCTTTCCCTGGTTTTATTTTTAATCCACTCGATATCTCTAATTCCATTCAATTTTGACCAGGAGCAAGTCACCGCCTTCACCCTAGTACTACACTAATCATTGAATTGAGAAAAGGCACCCCATAACATTGTTTATTTTTCAATTTGTTCTCTTATTCGCATTGGCAATATCCCTTTTTTTTAATCACTACCTTCTTTCCGCGACTGGCCAAACTTTTTCCCGATACTGAAAATGACCAATCCAGACCTATCCAAAAAAAAATAGTTATCCTAATCCTAATTACCTTGCTTGCCATATCGTTCCTCATTAATCTCATCCTACCGCAGTTTCTCAAAGGTTTTCCTGTTTTTGTCTAAGGAAAATAAAAGAACAGTCGCTCGATGGGTCTTTCACAATCCCTATTCGGCGGTTTCCGTTGGCTCTATCCCCATAAGGACATTATCTGCCCCATATGTCCACAAAAAACCGTTATTGTAGAAAAACTACACAAGCAATTCCCCAAAGAAAATCCTCACTATGTATGTATTCCTTGCAGAAAGGCACTTTTTAAAAGATACCCAAACCTTAATTGTCCCATCTGTCTTCGACCATGTCTTCCCGTCCTGATCACATCCTACTTTCGCTGCAATTTATGCAAAAAAATGAAAACAGAATTAGGAGTAACAAAACAGCCACATTTTTCCCAACATGAGGATCATCGATTCTGTCGAGTATGTTTAAATAAGCAGACAAAATTTCCCATTTGCAAAAATTTTTTAGACGACGTTGTCTAATAAACCAAAAAAACAACTTAAGTCCACACGATCTTTTCACCTTTTTCACTGTTTCCTCGGGAAGGGGTTACCCCAGCTTTCTCCAACTTGCTCTCCTTAGCTTTTGAAATTGAAATTTTCAGCTCAGCACGGTTGTCTCCCCAGCTGCACGGGTCGTTGCAGCCGTGTTAGTGTGACACACGCCCCAAGACTCACACCACCGGGCAGCGAAGAAAGACGTACTTGTGCCAGGGCTGCCCGCCTGGCATAAGTATAAATTTTTTTTTATTATTGCCCCCTTCCTTTATTAAAGTTAACTTTGCATTTAGAAAAACAAAAAAACTTTTCTACTAAACTTTAATAACAAATGCATTTAGCATTATAATTTTTAAAATAAAGCAGTTAGCAACAAAACCTTACAAAAACATTTTTACAATTGAATACTTTTTTATATTAGCAATGCATTTGCAAACATGAAAAGAAGCCATAATGTGTGATATTGATGACGCAGGCCAACCAAAATCAAAACATTTTAGATCATTAACATGGAAACACTACCAGACCCACACTCGCAAGCGTGGTAATCCCCAATCAACATCAATCACCTCCTATTTTCGCAAGACCACCATTCAAACCTCGAAACACAGAATCCCCAACAACCCAAAACAGCTCAGAATATCACCCACAATACAACTGGCAAGTTAGCAGAAAGGGATCAATCACAACCCAACAAATTAGTAGTCACAAAAACAAAATTCTTAAGATGAACAACCTTGAAGATCCCGTTCCCGACGCTATCAGGAAAATACCTTCAGAATGCCTGAAATTGCGAAAACCGAGAGAGGAGAACATGAACAAAGAGAACACGAGATACGTTAAAACCCTCCTCTATTTCCTAAAACCAAACTACAACAAATTTGAGGTTGCTAATAAACTAAACATCATCCAGTTAAACGAACATCAAAAACTATTAGTCAACAGCGAAAAGCTTCCAGTCCTGAAAACTTTCTCGCTTCCCGCAGAAAACAACAAATGGAGAATTGAAATTCGCGACCCTAAGAAGGGCACTTATACCCTTAGGAATAACATGCTCGACGCATATATTGAATTCCCCTACGATGCAATTTCCGCTTTTCCTGTCGAGATGCCAGGACTATCAAATATCAATACCAGTAGTTTAATAGAGGAAAACACCACATTTAGGCAGGAACTATTCCAAAAGGAAACAGAGTTGCAAGAATTGCAACTGAAACTCGAACAACTAAAAATGGAGTTACAGAAACCACCTGAGGAGAAGCAACTACCTAACGACTATTGGCGGCGCCAATATTTCGTTGCCCATCAACTCCAAAAAACCAAAGAATCGAACGCGCAAACTATGTTAAAAACGTTCTCCTTGAAACATTTAGAAATAACAAATGCCAACAAAAAACTTGGAGAAAAGAATCTGGAGCTAGGAAAGAAAATAACACAATTAATGAAGGAAAACGAAGAACAAAAAGCCAAATTTCCGAGCTCAAAAGAAAGGTAAAAAAACACAAAAAACGACAGTCAATGGATAAGGACGAACCAACTGAGGACGATATACAAGAGGTTCTTTTAATCGAAGACGATGAGAGCCCGGTTACGAGCCCAGTCATTTTGCCTCCAGAATTTTTAAACTTATATAGCACAACATTATCGCCCTTTGCGATTGATTTTATAGCATACCATTATCGCTCTTTGCGATTGATTTTATAGCACAACATTATCGCCCTTTGCGATTGATTTTATATTACGACGCCATCAAACCTCGTCACTAACTGACTTACAACCTTTCCAAAACAACCAACATTTGCCACCTCCAACTCAAGTGATTGCCGCCATCTCAACTCAATCAATGAAAACTTGAACAGAACTCAAAACTTACCTGACTTCATTTAATCCTTTTGTTTGATGTAGATAAATTTATTTCTTGCTAAAAATCGGGGTGAGCTGTAGTACTACGATAGCCGTTACAAATGAACGAATAAATAATCCCGCATTAGAGCGAACGTATTTAGGCGCTAATTAACCATTCTTTCGCTAAATAAACTAACGCTTGTTAAGACTACCAGTACACAAGTATTTAAACAACTCAGTTCGACTTATTTAAATAACACAACTTTCGGCCTGGATCTCCCCGCTTATATCCAGGATAGAAAACGTACATTGTTGAACGTAGGCGGCCTGTAAAACCACAGTTTCTTTTGATTCAAATTACTTCTGCTTTTGACAGTTGCAATGCAGATCTTTTCCCCCAAGTTCAATAAAGATGAAGCAGATTGCTTCAGGGGAAAAGCCAATAGAGTCTCATAAAAGCCTCCAAGAAAACCATAAATGTTGCGGTTTTAGAAGAGGGGGAAAGCAGAAAACAGGCGCCTACGAAATCAATAATTTATGCTCCCAGCTTTTTAGATTTTTATTATTCATTGAAGTTTCAATAATTTTTCCGTGAGATAAAAAAGAGTTAATTCTCTTGCCTTCTCGGCCAATAGGAAATTTAAGAAACACCTCACTATGAACGTGAGTTTGTGATTCGCTCCCTATCGGCCCAAACGGAGCTGAAGGGGATTTATTGTTTCTCTCAGCGAAGTGGGACGGAATAACATTAGAGAGACAGAAACAACTTCCAGAAGTCAGCAGCAGACAACTGCTCTCATTTTTTCGAGAAAAAACTTAAAATTTTGACAAGAAAACAATCGAACAACATTGTTTAAAAACCTAAACAAATATTTCTAGATTCAACTTTATAAAATTTTTTCCCGTCAAAACTGAAGAACTACCCAACTGAACAATCGCCTTGCAGCTCATCTCGATTTCACCACAACGTAACGGGTAATTAGTAAGCTGTAACTTTATATTTACTCTTTTATAAATTAAACACTTTCAGCCCCCAACTATTTTAAATTGAGACTTATAGCACAGACAGGTCTTAGGCATATATCTTTGCCTTCGATTTGTTATATCTTTTGATAAGTTTCACTGGCATGCATAAAGAGATCCCGTATTGTGAGATCTGTAGCAGCCCAGCCAAATTTGTTACTATCCCTTTTCGCACTCAGCGTAACTCTATTCCGCATTAAATTTGTCTTATTTTTGCTCTGGTTTTATCTATAATCCGCGGTAAGTGTATTTATAATCAGCAAAGACGTTTTAACTGATAGCAATTAGGTTCATAATACAAACAGTCATTTCGCTGACTTGATTAAAAGTGGTTTAAAGTGTAATAATATACCAAATAGTGCTTAGATAATTGAACCATAATGTTTTTTTATTTGCTACGAATTGAAAGACGAAGATTTTCTTATTTTTTAACTCCTCCTGTTCGTCCATAATCACTAAGGCTCAATAGAGGATTTTTTCGGTTAAAAAAACACATATTATTTGATTTTTGCACTTCTTTGCTAATTTCAATTAATGAGTGGTTTTTAATTGAATTTAATAAATTTTTTTTCAATCAATTTGTTTCAATTTTTTTGCGTTTTTTGACATTCGCCTATAGCCAGATAAACGTTAAGATAACACAGAGGGATCTTTTGGTAAAAAACCATATCTGAAATGATTTTTGTTTTTCTTGTTCATGTCGTTATATTGTAAAAGTTTTCTGCGTCTGTTTAAAGATATTTTTGACAATTTTCTGTTAGCAGTTCACGTGACTGATGTGTACTGCTTTTTACGAGTCGTAGTCTTATTGTCAAAAAATGTGCAATAGCTGTCACTAAACTCATCTCAGTTGTAACAAATGATGATATCAACTCTCATTTGTAGCCTCCCACTGCTACATAGGATTCAAAGTTTCTCACATTTAAGGGGGAGCGTTTCCGTTTTAAATTTGATATTGCTAAAACATAAGCGAGGATCTTTTTTATGCTGTTGTATCTTATATTGCTCATCAAAACGTATCTTTTATTAGTTCTATGATTTTCTCTGCATTGGTGTTCAGATTGGTAAATTTATCTACTTCCTATAAGTTAAGTTAATATGCTTTGAACTACTGATACATGCTCGACTAATAAAGCTTTACACCTTTTTAACGAGCTCAGTTTATAAATTTTTACGGCACCTTTACTTGGTCAAATGCCCGCATTTAACTAGGCACTATTGCGGTTTATAGATACATTCAGTGCAAAAAAGATATATCTAAAGAGTGCGATAAAGTATTCCAGGACTTGTCACCACATTTTCAGCTTAAGAGTATCTCAGTTCCGCAAAAACGGCGGTACGATTTTTGGGAAAAGTAGATTCCAAGCTTGTCTCCTAGTTTTTCTAAGCGATTTTTACTACGCAGAAATTTTGGGATATACCTCTGCGGCGTTGTGAACTGTGATGAGAATCAAAGAAAAAGTTCAGTATGATTATACTGGAACCAATTTTGCGGAATAGGTTTCTTCACTCAACTTTTAATGCGAGTTTTGCATTAAAGCGTGTTTGGCAATCAACAATTCCTGTTATACCATTGTATATTCAGTTGAGGAATCAATTAACTCCTCATTATCAATTGGAAGTAAGAAAAATGAAATGTTTGGCTAAATAAATTATGTCGTGGACAATTGCCTCGAGCTATTTCTCGAGCTATTTATGACAATTTCCCGAGCTACTTGATATTTTAAGACTTGCTCAGTCCTGACCAATACTGAGATTTAGAATGGCAAGTAACGGCCATGACGTACAATAGACTGATAAGTTTAAAAAGTGACATAATCGTAGTTCTGAATCGGCACTAATATTAGACTTGCAATTTGACTTCCTGAAAACTCAAATTAAATTGGCACATTTGATCCCGGATCAAATTGGTCGGGGATAGCAAACCCGCTCTTCACTCATCTTTGAAAATTCTTGAATCTTTTTAGTAGTGATTGTAATGTTTAAAATTGTTGAGAAATAATACCGACATTTTCTGTCAGTTTTAATCGTCCTCAATGCGGTTTTAAACTACGGAGCTACCTAGGATTATTAAACGAAGGAATACTTGAATATTCTACGAAATCTGCTTTAAAAAAACTCTAAAGAACTCACCTGAATGTGCGCAGAGTAAAAGTTACTTCTCTCTGGCATCCTTAGCTAGAATGGGATCGTAACTAAAGGTCGAGATCAGTTAATGTTGGTCAAATTCAGGGTAGAAATTTTACCTCCCTCGCCGGAATACCAAAAAACAAATTATGGGTCAAAAAATTTCGGCAATTGTACAAATTCTGTCTGGACTGTGATTAAAGATGACGTACGGAAGAGTTCTTATGTATAAAAACCAAACATACCGACGATACCAAGGAAAAAACGTAAGAGCTTTTGTCGTTTTTGTCTAACTCAAACAGAACAGGCCGACAAAAAATGACATTCTCAAGTAACGTTGTCGCTATAAATGACATGACTGAGAGCGTTTCTTGTTGAAACAAACTCAAAGCTGAAATCAGCTTCATCATTGGAATACCAAAAAAAAGTTAGGGTCAAAGGTCAAATATAATTCGGCCATTGTACAAGTTTTGCCCGACTGTAATTAACGACGTACCGATGTGCAGTGCCGTCCGGCCCAATGCATCAATGCAGTTCATGTCCATGTTGAAGTAGATGGCCGCGTCCTCTAGGAAGAACTTGACAGAGGTGAAGTCTCCCTTCTCCACAGCCATCAAATACTGTCTTTCCTTCGTAGAGGTCGTAGTGTCACCCCGCAATATCTTCAGGTGGACCCTGTCCGGGTCCGAGATCTGGTTGTACTGCGGCATACCTCCACTTTTTGTGGTAATAGTAAGATTTTAGCTGAGATAGACGAACTGCTACGTTTTGATAACCAGTTGCATACAAAAAGCAGATGTCACTCAAAAGTGCGTCTGTTAATTAATTGCCCATTATGAGCGCTCTTCAGGCGTGACTATGTCGACGAGTCTTCAAACCCGGAAGTAAATTGTTTACCATGTTTAGCGGAGCAAAAAATATGCCAAAAGTAACCACCAGCAGTGCCGAAATTTACACAGACCATTTTGACTATTTTTAAAGTGGAGCAAAGATTTCCAAATGAATGTTTTCATTAAAAAAACTGGTTTAATATACTTTTTAGACCCCCCTACCCCCTACATTATAGCCCACCATAATGGTATAAATACGGTAATTGGGGTGGACTATACGTTTACGTTGCATTCCCACTAAGCTATGAACTCGGGGGGTATACTGGGAAAAACCCCGAGAAACTTAGGGACACTTTTGCTACTAGTTTAATCTCGATTTCCCCCCTCAGTTTCAACCTCAAAAATCGTAGCAAAAGATATGTCTGTAACCTCAAATTTTTTCAATATCTTATTGTTTCACGACTTTAACGGAATAATTTTATCATCCTCTCGGAAGCTGATCAGAACTTCTTTTGCTCGTAAATTTACTAAGAAGAATGTGCTTTCTAAAACAACAAAATTGTTAGTAACTTCCGGATTTGGAAACACAAGCTTATATTACAGTATCAAATAGCAATCAGTATTGTTAAACTGCTAAACAAGTAAGTTGTAACGTCAAACAGTAATTTCCATTCTTTTTTCTCCAATTTCAAACCAATTAAAGCTATGAAAGTGTAATGGTAATGTTAGTAAGTTAGCATACAATTTATCAGCAGTTTAACACACACCACTTTCAGCTCAACAAAACAGACAAACTGGTGCAGAAACGGAGGCTGTTTGTTTTTGATTGATGTTTACCGGTGGAAGGTAAACAATTTGTTGTTGTTGTTTACAGATGACAATTTTTCGATAGTTACTGTAGCAACAAGTAGTTAAACGTTTAATTGTTAAAATCAGAGGAAAAAAATGTGAGTGTATAATTGATTTTCAATAAAGTTCCCTCAAATGAGATCCAATTAGCGACTGAAAACATGATAATGCTTATTACTTTTCTTTGAACGTGTTGTTGCGTTTTGAAAACGGAAGCAAGTTGAGCTGCTATACTGCTCATTTGGATGACATCTATTCAAAAAATCGGCAACCGTAATAATGCTGATATTTGTTTGGAACAACCATCGTTTGGTGAAACATTGCATATATTTCTAAAAAAGTTAGGAGGCTTCTGGTTGAAAAAAAAATGTCGGTGGACAATTGAACTTATAGTTTCTGACAGATTTTGTAATGATGCATTGCTGAAAAAAGATAATAATACTTCAGAAAACAATCAGGATAGTACCTGCCTGCATATTTTTTGGAAAGCGCCAGAAACATCGAATAAAGCAACAATGCTGTGCCAAAAAAGTTCTCTAGTAATGCGTCGTTTGTCACTTGTTTTTTAGTTTTTTGGCAAGGTCAACCGGAAGCGATGTATAATTTTCATGCAAATTTCTAACGACAGCTACGCCAATTTCGTGTCAGACTTCATACTTCAGATTTCCACGCTTTATCCTCTCTAAATTTTTCCCGGCAGCTTAGTTTACGCACTTAAGATCTTAGGCAAATAAGGTCCTTATGTTGCATTTTTTGACTCTTTTTAAAAGTTCTTAAATAACCTATAACATTTTCTAGACATCTAATAAACCTCTTCCCGCCATCTGATCGTAACTCACCCCATATTAGTAATTGCTTGTCTGCTTTTTTGTTTTTGTTCCTCAAGAAATTCGGTTCCATTTCTTCAAAAACTCTTGCCATTCCACCGTTGTAGACATGCGCTCCAGATTCATCAAAAGAAGCGACCTTCTTTGAATTTTTTTATTATAATAAAATCTTTATAATCAAAGAGGCTTGCTTTTGTCTTCCAGTTTTTTTGTTGCATTTTCTCAAACCTCTTGAATTTGGTTTTCTTGAAATTGTATCGTACCAATAAGAAGAGTTATGTGTCACTCTCTTGCGTGTCTGTGAAATATATGATTCTCTTAAAACATCATTTATATATCTTTTTTCCATCTTTTCAATGTTTTAAGGATCTTCGTCTTGACTCCATGACCTCGGAATTGTTATTTTCTTGGTCATGCTTGTATGAACACTCTGGCCAGATCTTGATTATGTCTTTTATTTTTATCTAAGAGAATCCGATTTTTTTGTCGCATAACAACTTGTCAACAGTAAAATAATCAAGGACGGTTTCTTTTGTACTCAAACTTCACTTTCGTCAGCGTCTTATCGCAAATCAACTTTACTGATCACAAATATGCCTAAAAACCCGAACGAAGATGCAATTTTTTGGTGCATAGTACATTTAGAAAAACCGACCCTATTTTTTATTGATTTTGATTTGGTTGCAAGATCTAAATTCGAATGCCCTATTTTTTTTAAAAAAAAAATAGAATTCTTTCCTCCTATACCAAAGTTTTCTGAAAGGCCTTGAAACGGCTGATAAAAAGCCTTAGTTAATATAAAATGAAAGTTTCGTTTTCATTAACCAGATTTCGCAGACAAATTTGTATTTGAGTTTGAAATGATCTAATCTAGATTTATCTCCACGGTCAACTAGATTAATAAAATCACTTGAAGAAAGCGGCAATCACCGTTTAATTTTGGGACCAACTCATACTTTGAAGACCTCGCATAATCAGTTCAATAGCATGCATTTTCACTCTAGCTTCATAATTGCGTGAAGTCTATTGCAGCCAAACCCTTGCTTCGATTTTCAACCGTAGTGAAATCTCTTGATAACAGCATAGGAGCTGGTCCACTCAGTAATGTTACTATTGTTTATGAAAGCAGCAAAACTTCATATTTAATTATTTCAAAGGCCGAATTCCTGATTAGTTAAGACTTCTTTTGCCAAAACGTACACCCTTCGTGAATAACTTTTACTCAATTTTCACAATGTTTTTGAATATTGCTCTAAACAACGTACCCATTGGTCATAAAAGCAAGAAATCCTAATTTGTAAAAGCGTGCATTAATTGCGCCCTCGCATTACTAATTTAAAATTAATAACATCAATTGTAATTTAGCTTATATCGATAAAAATAACTCTTGAAAAAAAATCAGTTTTCAAACATGATCCCGGAGTTGACCCACTGTGTATTTCAACACTATATCCGTTAAAGTTCATTGTAAACATGAATGATTTATTGCAAACGAAGTAGGAAAATTTAATTCCGATTGCTCAGAACTATATTCGCCAGCTTGACTTCTGGCCAGAATTTTCAGCCGGCAGCCATGACTCTGGACAGACTTTTCCACCGAGTGCTGTGACTCTTGAGAGTTCACGTCATACTTATCTGAAATCAGAAGTGAAAAATTTTGAAAAGAGGCCAAGATGCTCATCGTAAAGATAGGGACCACATCACATCCTAACATGCATGAATCATGCATTCCCAGTTAGGGCAACAGTCGTGGCAGAGTTGAGGGCAGCAGTCGATGGAATGAGATTAAGGGTCGGGGCGACAATCGGGGATCTGAGAGGCGGGATGGTGTCAGAATTATTTGTTTTATTGACTAAATACACTCCAGGTTCATCAAAAAGTTCACGAATTGCGTTCGTGAATTTTTGCTGAGTTCGAGCAGTTTGATAATGGCAAACAAATGATTAATCAATTTGGAGGTGACTGCAGGTCTTTTTGATTCTGATTGTCCTGTTATATTTTCGGTGACGCTTTTGCCAGCCTCCTTGGTCCATGGGATCATTAAATGTAAACTTTCTGTTTCTGTGGACTCAGAGCCGGCAGAAATGTTTGAAAACAGAAATGTTTGAAAACATGTCCCGAAGTGACTGGAACATGACTGGAAAAGAATAGTCGGGAAATGAGTTTTAGGCTTATTGAAACTCTTGAAACTGTTGTTCACAAAAGCACTGAGTGGTCGTTTTGCCGCAAAATGTACGTTTTGCGTAGTAGATTCAGCCGATCGCTACTTAACAAGAAATTGGCAATTTGAGAGTTGAAACGTTCGTTTGAGTTCCTAATCAATAATGAAGGACTATCACAGTAATAGCATTGGGTATGTATAAAGCAAAAATAGAACGAAAACACAAGTTCCCTGAACCAGCGAGTACTAATTGTTTGATAAAACAACAGATGGGCACTGAAAAGCACATCCATTTTATTTGTTTCGGGGAAAATGGTGCCTTGGTTTTCCTGCTGTGTAGCTCTCCTACCCAAACAGGCTCACACGTTTTAGGAGCTTTGTACACAATTATTCATTGATCTGCGGCTTGCGACATGAGACAGTTTGGTAGTGCTAAAGAGTGAATATCAATAGTTCTTGGTAGTTGGTTTGACCAAAATGAGGTCAGCACACAGGTTGAGGTCCTAGACGGAAGCAAGTATGTCCAGACCGAAGATGAACACACACGGGGGGGGGGGTTTGGGGGGGGGTTGGCGTCGTGCGTTCAAAATTACATAGTCTGAAAACATCGAAAAACGCACAAAAGTCTGGACACGAACGCACGAAAATCTGGTGAACGCATGAAAGTATGGACACGAACGCACGAAAATCTGGTGAACGCATGAAAGTCTGGACACGAACGCACGAAAATCTGGTGAACGCATGAAAGTATGGAAATGAACGCACGAAAGTCTGGTGAACGCATGAAAGTCTAGAAGTAGGCACTTTCCGTCTGGGACGGCCTGGACATAGGCACTTTCAGTCTGGGACTTCTTGACGTAGGCACTTTCCGTGTGGGACGGTCCGGATGATGAAACAACCTACCGTTTAAAGTTTCAATTCATCATAAACGACATACGGCATTAGTAATGTACAATACAACAACGTATAAGCATTATAAATTTCAGAGTGACAAGCGAGAGTTTAGACGGCAAGGTTTTTCTGATGCTCTTTTACTGGTTTTTTGTCTGATGTTACTGTTGTCAGAATGGGTTCATAATCAGTCAACAATTGTCTAGAAAACCTAAAAATGTTAAGCCGAAAACCAGTTTAATCGATACATATCGTGATTATCTTTACTTGAAATTAGGTTAATTAAACTTTTTTTGATATTTTCTACGTTTATTAGAACGTTTTATACGCATTTAAATTCGAATATAAATACTCAATTCTGATTGTCTAATAATTCGTTCATTTATTACGTAATATCCTTCAGCCCTGAAGATGTTGGGAAAACTGGTACAAGTTTTACAAGCGGGCGGACGAGTGAACCGGTCGACGTACGCAAGACGGCAGAGCGCGCTACGCTATTGGAGCCGTAACGGAGCTCCACAAACCAAGCATTAGGGTAGTAACCCTTAGGTTTGGTTTCCTCAACTGTCCAAACCAAGTCACCGGTCTTAAGGTATTGCTCGGCGGGCGTCTGCCCCTTAGAGCGTCGGTTCAGCGTCGGCACATACTCTCTGGTCCAACGGGACCAGATCGCATTAGCGTACGGCTGCGCACGGGCGTAACGTTTACGATGGTCAAATTCATTATTGATGACAACAGACGAAATACCGGTAGAGTATTCTGCTAAAAGAAGGTGGTTGGGTGTTATAGCGTTCAAAGCGCATGGATCACCGGTTACGGGTGTTAAAGGACGAGAAATGAGAGCATGCTCCACGAGAAAAAGGTAGTATGCAGCACCTCATCCGTGAGGCCACACGTGCCAAGAATAGTATACAACACGCGCTTGAAGCTGCGTACCAAACTCCCCAGATAACACCCTGATGTGGTGCGCTGGATGGATTGAACCTCCACTTTATACCTTGGTGAGCGAGCTCAGCTGCAATATTGACAATGTTCCACTTTTCGACACTTTCTCGGGGTTCTTTCTCCTTTCCAATGAAGTTAGTGCCATTGTCCGATCAAATAATTTTAGGTGTACCTCTATGTGACACAAATCGCTCAACTCCCATAACACAAGAACTGGTGTCCATGGATGTAACGACCTCGACATGGACAGCGCGAGTAGTGAGAGAGGTGAAGAGGAAGCCCCATCTTTTCTCAGTACTACGGCGGACAGTAACATAGAACGGCCCAAAGTAGTCAAAACCGGTGTTCATGAAGGGAGGAGATTGGTAAGCAAGTCTCTCCTTAGGTAAATTAGGTAAGTCAGACAAGATTGGTTGCATAGACACAGCTTGGAATTCTCGGCATCTCAGGCAGTGTGCTTTGATGGAACGCAAAGATGATCTTAGTTTCAGTACTGTATAGTGTTCCTGCACAATCCACTTTAGTTATTCAACGCACTGATGATAATGCTTTACGTGGGTGTGTTCAAGGAACAGTTTTACAAACAGATGACGTGCATCTAAGATGGTTGCGTAATTTACGTTAATTCGGACTCCCCTTAAACGCTTTGGACTAAGGAAGGGGGAAGTTGGAGCGATTCGGCTGCTCCGTTTATCAGATTTATTGTCAAGAAGAACTTTCTTTTCGGTTTCAATAGATTCTCCTTGTACCAAGTACTGCAGATGACGCTCGGCTTCGTCAAGCTCAGTAGGGTCGATAATGCTACCATCGAGGTAACGGCAGCCGGCATTTCTCGGCAAAAATCGGTGAACGTATGCGGCATGCGCAAGTTTTTTTGATAAGAACTAAACATATCAAACGGAATTTTTGAAGGAACGCGAGTTGTCTTTTTTTGACAAATGTAGACAGAGATACAGTGTCTTCTATAATGACTGCTTGTATGACGCCAAGCTCGATGTTATTAATGACGTCTTTTCTCGGTACGAACAGGAAACGTGAATTAGTTATGAAATGTGGACGTTTGACCCAACTGCTTAGTTGCAAAACATCAGCGGACATTCCTTCAGCGGGATTATTTTTAGTTGGGACGTGGTTCTTTTTGTCAACGCTGATATACTCCAAAATTTTCCACTGAAGAACGGTCGTGCTGTCTGTCCACATGAATGCATGGTTAACAGTTACAGTAAGTGCCTGAATATTTTCGTTTTTCAGCCCAGCGGCAAGTAGAGCTGAATGCAATTCCAGTTTTGGGACAGTCATTACTTTCAATGGCCCACGCGCGCTTTCCCCAAAACAAACGCAAGCTCTGTTTTTACTTTGCCGTAGGAGTTGTTACTCGGGATCGTAAGAAGGCGATGGCACTAAAAATATCCTGGGAACTGTCACCGAACATATGCAGATCTATATTATCAAAGGCTCCAGTAAAATAACTTCGACGTTTTCAAGCTTCGGTAAGTCCGCACTCCACACCAAAAATTTTTGGTCCATTTACTGGTAAAGCACGTCATATCATTGTTGTCCTGTGACACGCCAGGTGTCTTTTAAGAGCAGTCACGCCCCAGCAGTAAATGGTGCGACAAGACGGATGGGGTCCAAAACTTTCGAGACAAGACTTATGACTAAGCGCTGCGTGAGTGACTTGGTGATAGCGCAGCTTGTACCCTTACTCACAACTAAATTGTCATTAGTTTGGTCCCACTTTAGCTCGACCAAATGCAATGAATCCTTCTGACATGATAAAATAACCTTGGGCTCAGCGGATTGAGGAGAACCATTTTTTCGAGCAGCCAGATTTGGCACATTGCTTACAAACTTTGTAAGCTTGAACCCACCGAGATGGAAAAGATGTACCAATTCCTTCAACCCATTGATGGCTTTCTCAGGAGACTCCACTGAGTCAAGGTAATCGTCCATGTAAAAGTTTTCAAGGACGGCTTTTGCAGCTTCGGGGAAAAACTTGGCATTGTCTCTTGCTGTGCGTTATAATGCATAGTTGGCGCAGTTGGGCAAGTCTTTAGCCCCAAAAACACGGCGTGTATTTTCATGCACTACAACATTAGTTGTGGAGTCCTCCCGCCAGAGAAAGCGAAGTGATGGTTGATATCATGGTAATAGATCAACCTGTAGAAACATTCCCTCGATGCGGCAGAGACGGTATATGGTTGTTGTCGGAAGCGAAGAAGTACATACACAAGGTTTTGGAGCAGATTACGGCCGGTGAGCAAAGACTTATTCGCTATTCGGTGAGGCACCATGAAATTCTGCTGCTCCATTGAGGCAACCTACGCACCATGCCCGGTTTACTCGGTTTTAAAACCGGGTGGTGAAGTAGGTACAACTGTTTATCAGACCAGCTCCCAGCCTTGTGAGCGTCTGGAACCTCAATTACTTACCATTTATTTATATCTTCCTTAATGGTACTAGTATACTTATCTCTAAAATCTTCATCCTTGGCCAACCGTTTTTCCAGAGATTTTAGCTTCACAAGGTAGGAGAGGTAATTATTTGGGAGCTTGGTGTTGTCTGCTGGCCATAGCATTGCGACATCATATCTCAGGCCAATGTGTATGGTGGTACGCTCAATGAATTTGTGAGCCCTTGCGTCTGCTGCAGACCTTGAGTTGACCTGCTTGTTTGCCCCGAATGATTCAATGTCCTACCATGACTTTACTTGACTTGCTAGCCCATTGTCATGTTTGATATTCATTTTAATGCACGTTGAGGTTAAACACGAACTTGATGTTAACGGACCGCTTAAGACCCAACTTATTGGTAAGCGTACGGCAACAGATAAACGCTTCTCATTGGCAGAGAAGTATTCTAACGGGCGGATGGCATGATAAACATCTTGTCCAAGTATCATTTCAATGTCTATTTAGGAATATATCACGGGAACAATGACAACTAAGAGTGAAAAAATCTCCGGCAGGGTCTGTACATTTATTATATCTGAGCCGACGTTCAGGCTCTCCTTAACGAAAGAGTTGACGGTAAATGATTCGAAAACCTGATGTTCTGTTGGTTTCACGGTAAATTCAACAATCCTAGTATCAACTGCTTCTTCGGTATTAATACCCTTGACAGTTAGCTTTAGTGCTTTGCCGTGCAAATCGAGTCTATCTGCGAGAATACCAGCCACCCAAGAGTTGTACCAGGCGGTATCACACAAAACTAAAGCCTTGGTATCTAAACCAGACGAGTTGACCAACTGCATTTCAGTCACTTGATAGAGCCCCTTAACGTCAGTAACTGATGACATCGTTGTGATCTCATTAGACGACTGTTGAGTAGTAGTTGCTTTACTATGACCCGTGTTGCCAGAAGACTGGATATTGTTGGAATTTAATGACTGTTTCGTTCCGAAAACTCTATCTGCTACATACAATAGTGTTTTATGCAAACTATTGCACCCTTCTGCCCAACACTTTCGTGGTTGAGGGCACTGGCGGAATGTGTGCTTGTCGCGTAAGCACGAAAAGCAAAGTTTATTATCCGCCACCAACTTAGCTCTCTGGGTTGCAGTCTTTCAATTGAAAACGCGACATTCCCGAAACCGGTGGTTACCTTTGCATACAATGCAGCAGGAGTAAGTGTTTGTGGAAGAAGTTGGCATATGATTCCTTGTTTCCCTTTGTTGTGAATTTGATGCAAACACTTTTGAGGCTGTTTTGGTCTTGGTTACTGAAGTGCAGTCATCTTCAGGTCTTGCCTTGGTTGCGCTTTGTTTCATAAGATCGTGGGCCTCAGCCTTTTTTTAGAGCCAATTGTTAAAATCAAGGAGGGTAGTCTTAACCCAGTGCTTTTTAACCGAGAAAAGCAACCATGACTCTTTCATATTTGATGGTAACTTCTGCACCGCTTGGCTAAAGGGAAGCGCTCTTCAAGTCAGCATTATATGATAGTGACTTGAAATCCCCAAAGAAGCTGGAAATGGTTGCAGAATAGTTGATGATGTTCTCACTAATGTGCATTCTAAGAGGCGGAAAATTGCTCAATATATCCAAGTGTGCAATTACGACAGCCTGTGGCTGGCCAAATTTACATTCTAAAGTCTTTTTTGCATCCTTTTACATTAAACCACAGTAAGAAAACGCGGCAATTGCAATCGTTGCTTTACCGGTGACGAGTGTTTTAAGGTAGGTCAATTTAACTTCATCATTGAGCGACTGCAAGTCAATGTTTAAATTGACCATACCAGTCATGCCACCGTAATGGATCGCCATTATACTGAGCAAGTTTCCATTCGGGCAAGGGGTAATTTTTCTCGCTGGCTATTGTATCAGTCAGTTCCCTAATCAATGACGCATTGTCCGGTATCGGAGGGGCAGTTGAAGACACCTGCGGACTACTCCAATTCAACGGAGTGGGCCCAACATAAGGATATGTTGGCCAAAAAACAGAAGTGGCCTGACCAGCTACGACGTTACTAGCCTGTTGTATGCCTCATGGTGAATGCATATCAATCAAAAAGGGTGAATTCAAAAATATTTGTTGTGGAATATTGGTATTTGATGTCACTATATGAGCTTGTATATTTGGAGGTACTCTATTCACGGTATTAATGTCTTGGTTGACTATTAACGGTCTGTGCTTTGGAAAACGCCAATGACTCATATTTGGCACAAATTGTTGGCCAAGAGGGATATTGGTCATACTTGGGACAGTAGCAGCAACGGGATGTAGGACTTTGTGTACTTGGTTATTATTATTCTGAAAGGTGTTGTGGTTGGAGGCTAATTGATCAAAGGGACGTGTGGAATGGGAGCAGTGAGGTTAGGTGCAAATACTGGGTTCGGAATAGGAAGGGCATTAGGATGAGTGGGTTCGGAGTTGTGCTGTTAAGTGTTTGGACTTGCTGGGGTGCTTGGGTGAAAGGGAACATTTATTGCGGGGGCTGGATTTTTAATTGTCGGAAAAGGAGGAAGAGTAGCGTTTGGACCTCGGGGACCAAAATCAATTTGTTGTCGGGAGCATATACGCTGCGCCGAATTGTTTTCAGGCAGATTTTATTTTTCAGGTCCCCTTGTTGATGAAATGTGAAGTTGTGCTTGTGGAAAAAGCTCGGACGAATTATTTTGATTTATTTGCTGTGTGAACGGCTTTAGTAAAACGGACGGTTTAATGGGCAATGAAGAAGCCCCTGGGGCGTGTACAAAAGGCGGGTAACTATGTGCGATTCCTTGGTTAATTATGCTTGGAAGCGCCATGCCTTGTTGGCCTGTTTGATTCAGTTGCGCCCGCAGGTGCGCCTGGTACAACGCAGTACAAGGCTTGTGTGTTAGCAGCAGTCAAAAAGTTTTTACGTGGGGTATAATAAGGATCGAGTTGCTGCAGGGTCTCACTGCTTAGAATGTAACTGCCTCGTTCGCCGTTTTTTGTCTATGGCCTTCTGGAGGGTCTTTTGTAACCTCTGGTTCACCAGTTTTGTCCTCATTGTTAAAACTTAAAGCAATTGAGGCGTTGATCCAGTCCTGGACAGCCTTTTAAATTCTCATTGAGCTCCTGGCACTTGCAGTTGTTTTAGACTGGCTACCTTTAGAAACGGCGTCCAGCAAATCAAATTCTTGCAGAGTTGCCTCTGCCAAATGTTTCCTGTTGTTCTCCTCCAGTTAATCTCATTTCAATTGCTTTTTCTGTTTAGCGAGGCGATTGAATGGCTGTCTCATTTTGTTTTTCACTTTTTTCCGCTTCATTTTAGTGACCACATGTTTACGCTGACTAGATGTTTTTGACGAGGCCATCAGTGAGGAAACTCTAGAACGAATGGAAGCCCTTGGTCCCTGAAACTCACTCACTTTATCATCAGCAGAGTAGATGTAGTATCATGCTGAAATGAAAATCCTGTCGTTTTTAGTGGTCATTGCCTCCAAATAAGACTCTAATGAAGGAACAAGTGCATTTTGATCCTCCGTTTTTCCAGAAACAAATTAGGTCCTCATTTTTTTCGAAAACCGTCATAAAGACTTCGTGCCACTTTGTTACTAGGCGTTCAACTTTCAGTCGCCTACTTTGACTATTAATACAATGAAGGATATCTTCATGTATACCATGCAAATCAGCCTCACGCTTTGACCTGGCAGCGTACAACTTTTTGACTTTCTGATCAAGACGATTGGACATCAGGATGGACTTATTTCCAATAACCAGCAAAGCTACCACTGCAGACGGTTATCAATTATATGGACACTCAAAATCCACGCAAAAAAACCCAACGAAAAAGGTAACTAAACACAGCACACTGTAGACAGTCTGTAAAACAAACGGCCCTAAGAGCAGAAAAATCGTAAAGCACACAGTGCCCGACGAAAACAGAAGTGGAGCGCTGGACGCTATGCGCTCAACGCGGCGGGAGACGAAGGACACACGGGAAGTCGAGCGAGCAACACGCGACGAAGCGGAAACGTTACGGACGGGAAGTTGAGGGAGCAACGCGCAACGCAACGAAACGGCACGGTGGGAATAAAAACAGGCGGGAGATGAGGTTGGAAAGAACTATTTTACCAGACACCCGCAAAAACTCAACCAAACAACCTAGCCGTAACTCCAGAACAAACTTAATTCACATCCTAGGAAGAAGGAGACAAGCTACTGCAAGACAATCTAGCATAATTCATTAGGGGGCTTAGTATAACAACAAATTAATTTACGGCAAAAGAATGAAAGGTCAAGAAATTTATTAGCCTTAACTCCAGAATAAACTTAAGTCACACCCCAGCAATACCCAAAGCAAAACTATCAATCAGCAAAGTAACAATGTTAAAAAAGCTACAGATAATTTAAATAAACTACAAAAGTGTGTTTGTGGACTATGACAGTTGGAGAGGTCAAGAAACAATCCAGCCGTAACTCGAGAATAAATCTGAGTAACACCCTAGTAGGAAAAAAGATCAAACCAAGTAGCAATCATACAGTTACACACAAACATACAGCAGCAAAACAATATACTACAACAGGAGCAAAACATACTTCATCACATATGACAACAAACCTCATCGAAGGAAAAAATGAAGCGGAGAAATATGACGTTGAACGCAGAAAAACGAAACAATCGGAGACAAACGAAAAACGAAATTTTGGGAGAGCGATGTTATTAAAAGATAAACGGCTCATGGAGATTTGAAATCTTAAAGGACGAAATAGACGGGGATGGTACGATAATAAATCCAGCGACGAGAAAAAAATATGGCAATTCAATTTTTTTAGTTGTTTGTATGTATTGAGTTTCACTCATTTAACGAACTTTCTTGTTGGAGAAATTGATTTTTGACAACTTTGCCGAAATTTTATGGTTTTGTCCAAATTTTCTCTATTTTTGTTCATTATTTTTGCAACTTCTTGAATACAGAACGGTAATCCACTAAACTGGACAGTTTTATGTTCGAAAATGCGGTTCATCAGTATTCGGTAAAATTTTCTATTTTTTTTAATTGCATCAAAATTGACCAAAAATTTTTGAACTGAAAATTTTAGCATTATGCTCTCTCAAATTTCTCTATATCGGAGGTTATTGTTTGTTTTTGACGAGGCCATCAGTGAGGAAACTCTAGAACGAATGGAAGCCCTTGGTCCCTGAAACTCACTCACTTTATCATCAGCAGAGTAGATGTAGTATCATGCTGAAATGAAAATCCTGTCGTTTTTAGTGGTCATTGCCTCCAAATAAGACTCTAATGAAGGAACAAGTGCATTTTGATCCTCCGTTTTTCCAGAAACAAATTAGGTCCTCATTTTTTTCGAAAACCGTCATAAAGACTTCGTGCCACTTTGTTACTAGGCGTTCAACTTTCAGTCGCCTACTTTGACTATTAATACAATGAAGGATATCTTCATGTATACCATGCAAATCAGCCTCACGCTTTGACCTGGCAGCGTACAACTTTTTGACTTTCTGATCAAGACGATTGGACATCAGGATGGACTTATTTCCAATAACCAGCAAAGCTACCACTGCAGACGGTTATCAATTATATGGACACTCAAAATCCACGCAAAAAAACCCAACGAAAAAGATAACTAAACACAGCACACTGTAGACAGTCTGTAAAACAAACGGCCCTAAGAGCAGAAAAGATCGTAAAGCACACAGTGCCCGACGAAAACAGAAGTGGAGCGCTGGACGCTATGCGCTCAACGCGGCGGGAGACGAAGGACACACGGGAAGTCGAGCGAGCAACACGCGACGAAGCGGAAACGTTACGGACGGGAAGTTGAGCGAGCAACGCGCAACGCAACGAAACGGCACGGTGGGAATAAAAACAGGCGGGAGATGAGGTTGGAAAGAACTATTTTACCAGACACCCGCAAAAACTCAACCAAACAACCTAGCCGTAACTCCAGAACAAACTTAATTCACATCCTAGGAAGAAGGAGACAAGCTACTGCAAGACAATCTAGCATAATTCATTAGGGGGCTTAGTATAACAACAAATTAATTTACGGCAAAAGAATGAAAAGGTCAAGAAATTTATTAGCCTTAACTCCAGAATAAACTTAGGTCACACCCCAGCAATACCCAAAGCAAAACTATCAATCAGCAAAGTAACAATGTTAAAAAAGCTACAGATAATTTAAATAAACTACAAAAGTGTGTTTGTGGACTATGACAGTTGGAGAGGTCAAGAAACAATCCAGCCGTAACTCGAGAATAAATCTGAGTAACACCCTAGTAGGAAAAAAGATCAAACCAAGTAGCAATCATACAGTTACACACAAACATACAGCAGCAAAACAATATACTACAACAGGAGCAAAACATACTTCATCACATATGACAACAAACCTCATCGAAGGAAAAAATGAAGCGGAGAAATATGACGTTGAACGCAGAAAAACGAAACAATCGGAGACAAACGAAAAACGAAATTTTGGGAGAGCGATGTTATTAAAAGATAAACGGCTCATGGAGATTTGAAATCTTAAAGGACGAAATAGACGGGGATGGTACGATAATAAATCCAGCGACGAGAAAAAAATATGGCAATTCAATTTTTTTAGTTGTTTGTATGTATTGAGTTTCACTCATTTAACGAACTTTCTTGTTGGAGAAATTGATTTTTGACAACTTTGCCGAAATTTTATGGTTTTGTCCAAATTTTCTCTATTTTTGTTCATTATTTTTGCAACTTCTTGAATACAGAACGGTAATCCACTAAACTGGACAGTTTTATGTTCGAAAATGCGGTTCATCAGTATTCGGTAAAATTTTCTATTTTTTTTAATTGCATCAAAATTGACCAAAAATTTTTGAACTGAAAATTTTAGCATTATGCTCTCTCAAATTTCTCTATATCGGAGGTTATTGTTTGATATACGAACCGACCATATCAATTTATCCTAATTTTTGGTAAACCTAACAAAAATTTTCAAAATCGATGTTTTTTTCGTCCCGAAAATTATGTTTGCGGGGGTCCCTTTACCTAATTTTTCTATAAAGAACAGTTTGATTTTTTTAACCCTATGCGATATTGAAATATGATGGGTTGAGAAGCTTGTCGTTTTATTTTGTATTTGAATTATGAGTTTATTGCGTGGCAATTAGAGTTGTTGTGTCTTTTTTTGACCACAGTAAAATATGACTCAGGAAAAGTGGCGTTGAATGAAAGGATTGCTGTAAAATTGAACGAGTCTTTGAATCGCTGGTTAACCATAAAGTCCCCCTAGATGCTGTTGGCTCCATCCCTCGCGCGATCCACAATTCTCGGGTCTCTACTAGTTGCATGTTTGACCAGGTTTTGGGTCCTATGGGGCGCAACTCTCCCTGAAATCATCAGGTCCGAAAATTCCTTCCATCGATCTGCGCCCGGAACCCGTCTTGTGTGACAATGCAGTCGAAATCCAGGTTACATTTTGGTGTGTAATTACTCTTTGTAGGCTGTCATATGAGAAGTACAGAACAGTTACTGGATCTGGTTTCACTTTCTCTGGTCCAACTGGATATGATACTAGTTGAGGAATTGGTATCACTGGGCACTTGATTGTCTTGGCAATCTTCGCATAAGCATAGTCGTTACCCGTATTAAAAACTAGGCTAAAAAGGATTAAGAAAATGTGTCTTGGCTAGCCGGAGCAGCACCAATAATGTAGTTGATGAAACAGTCTGCCGTTTAAAGTTTCAATTCATCATAAACGACATACGGCATAAGTAACGTACAATCCAACAACGTATAAGCATTATAAAGTTCAGAGTGACAAGCGAGAGTTTAGACGGCAAGGTTTCTTTGATGGTCTTTCAGTAGTGGATAAAACAGGGCTTCCAGCCACCAGCCAACTTGATCCATTTCCCCTCGTAAAAACTCGGAGAAATGAACCAACCCGTCTGCTAACTGGAAGCCCTGTTTTATCCAATACTATTAGCAAAACTATATACACAGTTTGCGCTCACTTTGCTTAGTCTAAACACAGTTCAATAAATGATGGAAAGGAAAAGTGCGCGTCATGCTAAAATGGCCGCCACCATTAACAGAAATGACCATCAACATTAGCAGAATGATATTAAACGAGTGAAAATTTCGAAAATAAGACATATTTAAATATTAGCATGCAACTTGAGTATTTACTAAAATTTTTTATTTAATTCTTAATAGATAATACAAAGCATTCAATTTAATAGAAGGATTTAATTAATGTTTTACTTTAAAACAGGTAATTTTTTGGGAAATGATAACTAATTTATGTTAAAAATCATGTCAGAATATTCTAAAAAAAGTATGTTCTAGAATAATTCTCCAAGAGTAGACCTTTTTCTCCACGGCACTTTTTGGCTATTCATCATGGCTTTCACTTCTCTACAAAAACAAGCAAAAAATTTATGATGAACAAATGTATACCCGGTGAAACACCGGAAGTTAATTCAAAATTAAATCTGATCCGTGAACAGACTCCGTCTGTGGTTTACCAAAGGACTACGTCCGTGGCACACCAAAGGAGCTTTGCCCTTGGTTCCCCAACGGCTTCGCGGATCAGGTGGAACCTGCATCGCAGATACTATATTTAAAAACATGCTCTCTGAACTGATTTCTAGTATGACCGAATCTATATCTATTAAAATAGATGCACAATCGGTATCTTTCATTTCTAAAACTAAAGAAAGAAATATGCTTCTAAACTTTACAGATTTTAAACTCTAGATGATGATTTGGATTGGCACAATAGTCACCCAAATGTTTAACATAATCTTTTACTTTAACTATATCTTTGCATATATAACAACAATATTCTAATTCTTTGCAATCATAACAACAATCTTTCCAATGCTTATTTTTACAATTATCACACTTCATTTTTCATTTTCGAAAAATTATTCTTTCCAAAATTTTCCCCAATAAAATACACCATGTCTCAATCAACTAACAGTAATGTAAACTTCTGCGACGTCTGTGATTTTTCCTTTGAAACAAAGAAGGATTTTTACAGGCATCAATCATATGATTCTAAACATAAAGAATTGCTAGAGACAGTGTTTGGCTCTGATGGTGACGCCCAAATACCTGAAAACATGGAGAGAGTGTATGACTCAGAAGAAGAATATTATTATCTCAGACCTAAGCTTAAAACTGAGAGTAAGCCCAAAGGGGCTTCGCCCTTGATGGGTCATCGACCAGCTGCTCCGCGGGTTCCTCAAACTGAGAGTAAATCTAAAACTGAGAGTATACCTAAAGAAAACACCAAAGATATTTTTAGAACTAAACCCATCACCAGGCCTAAAACTAAAACCGAAGACAGCATCTACTCTAGAATTAGGTATGATTGTAAAGAATGCTAAACAAAATTTAAAAAAAACCGCCCTGACTACTCACTCATATAGCCATAATCGCAAGTATCTAGAAAACACAGAATATTTCGATATAAACTCTAGCCAGAAATTGAGAGAGTTATATATTACTGATAAAGCTGGAAACTACATCGAAGATATAGATGAAGCTGTTAAAAATTCTTTAGATGAAATTAAAAGCTGTTACCAGTTTAGAAAATTTAAGAGTTTTAAATATAAGATCACAGCGAGTGTGAGTACAAGAAGATAACCAAAGAAGAAGTTAAAACAACTAAACTATTTTTCAACACTGACTATATTATTAATAACGCAATATATGAAAATGGAGACTTCACACAATGGCCAAACTTTCAAAAGGAAATATATGAAGGCTATGGCTATGACTTTGGGTTTTCCGGATTAAGAAGTATTCAGATAAATATTGAACCAACTAAAGCAGGTATTGGTAGTTATATAGATTTACATCCCGATCTCAAAAACTCTAAATCAATTTTAAATATACGCAATTCCAAATGCAATTGCTTGCAACTAACTATTACTGCTTGGCTACATCTTGCCATGGACCACGTAACACGTGAAAGTAAATATGAGAATAAACTAATTATACCAAGACAACAGCTTGACGATGACTTCGGCTATATTTTAAGAATAAAAAAATTGTACAAAATTATTAATTGGATATACGCACCTTGTGGTGATGGTAAAGTAGAATTGTTTCAACCGGTGGATGATTTCAATAAAGACAGAAAAGATGTAAGAATATTTGTTCGGGGCAATGGACAAACAGAACACTGCGCTCTATTTAGAAACATAGAAAACTTGTTAGATCGACCGAATAAATTGAATCATAAATTCTATTACTGTGATAGATGTACATATTGGTTTAAATCTCAAATTAAATACGACAATCATGTATGTAG
Source organism: Convolutriloba macropyga (assembly GCF_964194025.1). Lineage (NCBI taxonomy): Eukaryota > Metazoa > Xenacoelomorpha > Acoela > Convolutidae > Convolutriloba > Convolutriloba macropyga. Next base: position 2,255,462 of record NC_134468.1, read on the forward strand.
CCAATCTTTCAAACCAGAGATTGTTAGTCTTAATAAAACCTATTACTTTTCTAAATGAACACAAACGCCAGAAAATAAAAAATATTATAACCGCTGATATAGAATGTTGCATTGTTAACGTCTCATCTAATTACTGCAAATATGTAATAGCTGAACATATTCCAATAACTGTGGGTCACATCTGGCAGGGCAATTTCAAACACTACTTTGGTCTTGACTGTATCAAAAGAATTAGAAATAGAATAAGAGAATAATTTCAAGCATAATGAAAAGATGATATTTAATAAAGAAGGCAAACTATATCATTAAACCAATAACATCTGTCATATATGCATCAACACATGTATTAATAAAGAAAGAGATCACTGTCATGAAACTGGTAAATATAGAGGACCAGCATGTAGAATGTGTAATCTAAGATACAAACAACAAAACTTCATTCCCTTAATATTCCATAATGGCTCTGGTTATGATTTCAATCTACTATACAGTGAACTCTTCAAACAGATTAACGATAAAAGAAAAGTATATAAAATACCACCAGCGGCCGGTAAGTCTAAGATGTTTAGCATTGGTTGTCTTAAGTTCTTAGATAGTTATAACTGCTTAGCTATGCCTCTAGATCAAATGGCAAAGATATACGGGAGTAAAACTGAAACATTATATCCAGTCTATAATCTTAAAGGTAATCTAAATATAGAAGACTTCAAATCCTCACTATCTGATAAATTACCAACACAAGAAGAAGTCGCTAACTTTAATAAAGACAACAGTCTTAAAACTGGTAAAGATCTAACTGTAGAGTATTTACAGAATGATGTGGAAGTTTTAGAATACTGCATGAATGAATGTCAAATTAAGTATGAAAGAACTCGGACTCAAGCCACTACATTACGTTAGTCTCCCGGGCTATAGATTTGATTGTTGATTAATGTCAAGCGGAGTTACATTAGATACATTACAAAATAAACAAATGCTAGATCTTTTTGTTGAAGCAAAGGGAGGTTGGTATATGTGGTATAATGGGTGATAGATATATTAATAATGGTAATGGTAATCATAAAGGTAATGGTAACTGTAATGAAAATGACAATGGCAAGACAATGGCGCATGATCAAAGATCCATATGGTACATAGACGCAAACAACCTATACTCTGACACATCTATAAAAGTTATACTAAATACACCAGATGATAGTGATCATGGTTACTATATAGTTTGTGATATTAATTATACTAATAGTTGTAAAGAAAGAACAGAGCAGCTTGCACTAGAGCCTAATAAAAGAAAGATAAATGATAATTTGTTAGGCTATAGAGAAAGAGATGGAGGCAAGGTAAGATCAGAGAAATTATTCTTAGACCAAAACAACAAGACAGAAAATATAGTTCATTGTAGAATGTTAAAGTTCTATGTTAAGATGGGTGTAAAAGTAACTAAAAATCATAGAATAATTCAATTTAAACAAGATTACATATGTAGAGACTATATTCAAAACAAAGTTCTTACATGATGAAGAAAAGATAAGGAAAAGTATAAGTAAACTAACATTTAAAAATATAACTAGATATAAGGATTATAGCCAAATTTAATATATAAAGGAAAAAATAAAATATGATTCTCCAGTATATGTAGTTGTTACTATATTAGAATTAAGTAAACTACACATGTCTGATGTATTCTATAATATTCTTCAACCATCTCTCAAAGATCTACAACTCCATTATATGGATACTGATAGTTTTGTATCAAACTTTAGCGAGGGAATGTTGACAATGAACATATGGACTGAAGTAATCTAGACCCACCAATCAAAACTAATAAAAAAATTCCAGGTAAATTCAAACATGAATTGGGAAGTAGAATAATAGAAGTGTTTATAGCCTTATCAGCAAAGACACATAGCTTTAAAGATTATCGTAAGAACGCTAAAGAAAAATGAATAAAGAATTGTAACAATGCTAAACATGAAGAGTATTATAACGCATTATCGTATAACACACAGAGAACTGTAGATGAATGTAGAATAGAAAAAGTTGGTGATAACATGACAACAACAAAAACAAGTAAGATTAGTCTGAACAGATTTGATGATAAAAGATTTTATGTAAATAATATTAAAAGCTATCTTCATGATGAGAATCTATATCTATTCAAAAGAGATTTAATAAAAATGATTTATACTACTCCAATAGAACTATTAATAAAATTAGGGTTAGATGTAAGTAAAGAATCATTAGAATCGTTAATAAATAATATTTTAGAACTAACTATTAATGATGATAGAAAATTAATTGAAGCTGCTATTAGATTATATAATAATCTGCGAAGCGGTTTCCATAAGATAGGTCTTTGGCGTTGTTTCACCATCTGCGAAGCAGGTTCCCAATTGATAATCCTAATAAAAAAACAATCTGGTTAATAATTATTTATAACCACCTATTAATAAAATGATCAATGGCTTCCTTTGGTTTCGTAGTTAGTACATCGTAGATCATCAACTCCCCCCAAGATATTCACATATCACTATTTCCACTAGTTAAATTGTTTTTATTATATTCTATAAATTTTACTATTTTACTGGTTTCCTTTTCATCCATATATTTAGAATAACTTGAAATTATTAATTCATCATGCCAGGGATCCATAGCATGCTTGATAAACTTTTTCATAGTCCAATATTGTTTTCCACAAGCTAAACATTTTTTTAACTCAGAGTAGTTTTCACCAAGAGAATTTTAATTATCCATTTTCTCCTATTATAATTTTTCAATATATAAAAAATGACTGAGCTAGATAAACTCATTGAATTAAATAAACTAGAAAAAAAACAGAAAGAATAGATTAGAAGATAAATTAAGACAACAAGAATATTATGGTGACATAGAAGAGTTATTTGATCCTCAAACTAAAACACTAAATGCAAACAATGAACAGAATCTAGCATTAGGTGAAAAAACATTAAGAGCAATAGATTGGCAAAATCAAGAGTTAGCTAAACAAACTAAGATGATAGAGCAAACTAGAAACGAGACATTAAAGAAACCCAATTTGTAAAATGAAACCGTAGAGAGAACTCAAGATATAGCACCAGTTTATTTTGATACCAAGACAACCAAAAATCTTCATTTAAAGGGGGCTCAAACTAATCCTCAATTAAAATTAAATCTTGTAGATTTGCCTACTAGAAGATATAAAATGAATGATTGTAATATAACCCTAGAGGTGGGTGCATTTTTATTTAAGGAAAATGTATATGAATTTTCAGATGGATTTATTAACTTTCTTACTAAATCAAATGTAACACATAATGATAATATTGAGCAAGATGAAAACAAAATTAAAAGGTTTTTAAAGGATATAAGATATGATGTAGGAAAAAGTATTAGAAAAGCGCTAGATATAGAACAATAAAACGTATAATGGGGGTAAAAGATGATGTATTTGGCAGGGGTTTAATTAACAACCCTAACCAAAATAGCCTTACTAAGAAAAAAAATCCACGCCACCACATAGTTGATTCTCGTATTGAAGAAACTGTTTACGAAAATGTTGAAGAAGTTGAAGCTAGTGGTCTTAGCAAAGCCGACCCCAACAACTTAATAGAAAGATTAGAATTACTTATACTAGAAACAAAAGCTGGTCATGATGGATTATATGATGAAATGTTAAATATATCTAAACAACTATTATCTATAAATATTAAAAATAAAGAACAACTAGATATTTTTGTTTTTATTTATGGTAAATGAACAAAAATGAGTAAGTCTATGACTATGTCCACGAGTAAACAAGACACAATTAAAGCTAAACAACAACTCCTAGCTAATGAAGTATTCAGTCCTCAAATAACAAAGTTTAGAAGAGAAAGACTAATACCATTATATAAATACGAAACATAGTCAGCTGATTTGATAGACAAATCATCTCTAAGTAATTACAATAATAATTATAAGTTTATATTAACAGTTATAGATATATTCACAAAATATGCTTGGGCTATTGCATTGATGAATAAATCTGGTTTATCTATAACTAATTTCTTTAAAATAGTATTAGGTGAACATCCACAAGATGGCTCTGAAAGTAGAAAACTAGAAAAATTATGGGTAGATATAGGTAGTGAGTTTTACAAAAAAACATTTAAATCTTTACTTAGAGAATATGAGACAGAACTATATTCTACTTATAGTGATTTAAAGGCTGTATTTATAGAGATATTTAACAGAACACTATTACACATAATTAATAAAACCAATGTTCATCAATGGTGATGGTAATTAGTTAAATTTATTAAATGATGCAGTAATAACTTATAACAATAACATTCACTCTACTATTTATATGACACCCTTTGAAGCTTCTAATAATCCCGGCAAGGTTAAATACTATGTTAATTCTATCAAAGCAACACCCAAACTTAAAGTCGGTTATAATATTAGGAATGCTGACCAACGTAACATTTTCTCTAAAGGATACAATTCTAATTGGAATAGAGAGTTGTTTGAAGTTAACGAATTTCGAAAAACCCAAAAACCAACATATAAAATGGAGAATAATAATGGAGAGATAATAGAAGGTAAATGTTGTGAACAGAAACTATTAAAATCAGGATTTGATTTTGAATCTAATAATAAGGTTTTGGAATCATTGAATATTTACCTTAGGTCATAAGTCTAAGTCTAAGTCTAATTGTAAGTCTAAGTCGAAGTTTAATTACAAAGGTAATTATAAGTCTATGTCTAATTATAAGACTAATTATAATTCTAATTATAGGTCTAATTATAAGACTAATTATAAGTCTAATTATAAGTCTAAGACTAAGTCTAATTATAAAACTAATCATAAGTCTATTTATAAGTCTAATTATATGTAAAAAAATACAAAGATGACAAGAAATAGATTTAACCAAGCAAAACAGCAATTAGTAGAAAATAACTTAACACCAAATAAGGCTCGTCAATTATTCTTCGAAGATAACCATAAAATTGACATGAAAGACACCTCTAAAATTACAAATGTGCACCCACTAATAGATGAGAAAGATGTTGTTAATAAAGAGTATTGCGACAATAACTTATTATCCTCTTCTAATAAAATAGACATTTAAGTAAAAATATAACTGAACTAAGAAAGGGTGACTTTGATGAAGTTACAACTAAAACATTACAACTAAACAAAATACAACTTAATGAAGAACTAATTAATGAGTATTAAATCAACAAATTAAGTTACAAATACTGTTAACTTTTGTAAGGAATTTGCTAGTGATACCATCTCCAAATACAATCAATTAAAACTAGTTGTTGATAATAATAAGTTAAATCAGATTATCACTAACATACAACTAGATGATATGTTTACTTCGGTTCTAAAAAAATTTAAAGAATTTAATAAAAAAGACTAATTCTGCTGTTGATGAAGCCCTTATAAGGAATAAAAAACAATAGTACAATATATAATAGCTATATTATTTGAAAGTAAGTTAGTAGACAACAAAGAAAAAGCAAGACTAGAGATGCACTATGATTTCAATCATGAAGATATAATGAATGAGATTGAGAGTTGTTTTATATAGTTAAGATTATATCTGTATCTATAATTATTTTTTTTATTTATAATTTTAATTGTATCTATGATTATGATTACAATTTTAACTATATCTATGACCATAATTTTATCTATATCTATATCTATGACGATGACTAAGACTATGACTAGGACTAGAACAAAATATTTTAGTTAATTCAAATGGAAGAAACTAAACCAAGTGCACCTTTACTTTACCCCAATATCAGCGAAGCCCCTTCGCGGATTACCTCCTTCTCAAAACAATACATAAATGATAAAATCTTAGCTAATAATAATTTTAATAACATTAACTTTTTAAAAAGATAGTAGAAATCATCATGAAACTGAATCTAACAACTATGATAAGAAGTTAAGTAGACATAAAAATTACATTAACATTGCTGAGATAACAAAAATAGTATTATCATCAATAGCAACAACTGCGACATCAACATCAGTTGCATTAACAGTTATAGGCCTGCCTTATTCTATACCCGCAGCTTTTGATACAGCAACTATTTGTGGTTCATTGTCAAAACAATTAATACTAAAATAAGAAACAAAGTTTTAAAGTATTCACAATTGTTTGTTTTAAGTAAACAGTTTAGTGACAAGTTTAGTAGACTATATACAAAATCAATGACTGATAATAAAATAGATAATGATGAGTATAATGAATTAGTTAAGGTATATGAAGATTATAAGAAGAACAAGAAAACCAAGCTGAGTGTTTTTTAAACTAAAATTAATAGTGTTTAGTTATAATAACGTATTTAGTAATAATAATACTGGTTTTATTATTAACCACTTGATTGATATATATATATATATATATATATATATATATATATATATATATATATAGTCATCTGCGAATGCGAAACAGTTCCTGATAGATTTACATTTACACTTGAACTTGCACTTGCACTTACACTCTGACACTTACACTTATAACTAGCCACAGTTATAGTCATAGTCATAGTCATAGTCATAGTCATAGTCATAGTAATAGTTATATTTAAACTCTAAATTTTAAACTCTAATCTTTAAACTCTAATATAATTATTTACCTTTTCTTAGTACCTATATATAACCCTCTACCTTTCTGTACTGCTCTTATACCTTCACCAGTAGTTGCAAATTTAATTAAATCAGGTGTAGCTGCTAGAGCTGCTTTAGGGTTTCTACTTGCAGCTGCACTTCCTATTTTACTTGCTATTTCTAATGCTCTTACTGGGTTATAAGCAACTTTTTTTCCAAAGTTAACTGTTGCTCTACCAACACTTCTGAAGAAATCCTTCAATCCTTCTGCTTCTATTGTCGCATCAGATACTGTCATTGACTTTTTCCTTCTGTATTTAACACAATTACCCTTTAACATCTTAGTTCATTTGACCCACACAACCCCTCTTATTTTATTAGTACCACTATAATGCCTAACACCAACACAATAAGAATTAGTTTTAAAGTATAATCCCTTTGTTATTGTTAAACTCAAAAGGGCTTCGCCCGTGGTTCCCCAACTCAAACCCAAGTCATTAACTAAGGCTAAGATTAAGCCTAAGCCTAAAACTAAATTTGAAGCTAAGGGACTGACTCTAGAGGATAAAAAGAAATTAGATATTAAATATGCTAATGGTTTTGTTAAGACTAGTAGGAAATAGTTTGATTGTCATTGGTTAAGTCATTTGGTTTAGTCATTGGTTAAGTCATTGGTTAAGTCATTGGTTTAGTCATTGGTTAAGTCATTGGTGTATTCATTGGTTAAGTCATTAACTATCAGGGAACCTGCTTCGATGAGGGAACCTCCGCCAGAAAACTATAATTATGAAACTATAGACCTTCGGTCATCTGCGAGGCAATTTTAGTGATCCACGAAGTGGCTTTACCCATTAGTCTCTACAAGACTATATCATTCATCTTTTTACCGTCACTATTAACACTAAAAACCTTTCTAGTTAAGACCAATGCATGACATATAACATCTGCAACTGCTGCACTAAATTTAAAATTAAGTTGTATCGGTTGTGGACCTATATGATCTTTTTGATGTCTAGTATCAAATACATATATTCTATAACTACTTTTGAGTTTTCTATGATTTATATATGGTTTAATATTTTGAGGTAATCCATTGTAATCTCTATTAGAATTTAAAAGCCTCATTATAATTCTTAGCGCCATAATTTATATTCATTCTATCCTCAGGATAAAACTCACTACCAACCTTACAATAACATTCAGTAACATTCACTAAATGAAATGTACTTGAATCATGAGTGTGTTCATTAACATTATTATTCTCAAAACCAATTATTATGTATTGGGGTCTTTCCATACCCCTTTCCATACCAAGATCAAATAAGAAGTTCGTAGCATTAGGTACATTCTTGTAAAATGTTTTTCTTTCATACTAAGGGGTAACTAAAATCAATATTGTTATTTTTTTAATCCTTTCTGTACAATAATTCTATTATCATTACTAGAAATTCTATATTAGCATCATTAGCTACTGCATCAGCACCAGCATTAATTCTATATAGAGCTCTATCAATATTCTTTCTTTTAAATATTAGTTTAAATCCTAGTCCATATACAATCTTTTCTAAATCATTTACAAAACCAAATAGATCTCTCATCTTAACCATCATATACATATGACCTCTTTCTACAGCAGCATGATCACCTTTGAGTTAACTATCTCTATTACCTTGATTTCTAACAAAACCACTCTCATATTCATCATCGGTACTTGTTAATAGCTTATAAATCAATAGATTAGGATAAAAAAGATCTATATATTCAATAGTCTTTCCACCACTAGTTTCAAGTTTAATTGAACTAAAGAATGCCGTCATACCATAATTAACTAATCTGATATTAGTATCATCAGCAAATACACCACCAGCATCATCTGATACAACAAATTCTATCTCTAGATATGAATCATGTATATTTAAAGGATTCTCTTCTCTATTAGGACTGATATTAATGTTAGTATTAACTGCATTCATTGTTGCCAGATTATTTGGTTTTTATTTTATAATCTTACTTTTGTGTATATCATTATTATAACCATAAATTTTATTCAAATTAAAATCCATTTTTTATAAGTCAAAAATTGACAGAAAACTTAATCTTATGCGAACTACAAACGATACATGAAGAAACTTTAACTAAAACTAAAGAAGAACATACACTTTACTTTAGAATGATAAATCCAACAGAAAAGTTTAACTTTAATCAACCTATTCTTAATACAACAAAATTAGCTTTAATAAGATTATCAGTTTATAACTCGGTGTTTATTGTGAATAGGAGAAATAATCAATTCTTATATGCTAGTAGTACTGTTATAGAAGGCGAAGCAATCCAGGAACTGGCTTCGCCAATCCACGAAGTGGCTTCGCCAATCCGGAAACCAGCTTCGCCGATAGCAGAAGCTCTTAGCTCTAACAATAACAGTAAAATTGACTCGAACATTACATCTGTCCTTAATAAAAATTATAAAGGAATCCCATTGCTATATTCAACTATTACACCAGGAGCATATGAGTTAGCTGACATAGCAGAATTAATAAAAGAAGAAACTGATGGTAATGTTATAATAGAACCTTATAAGATTAAGATGGAATTTTTAATGGAAATAAAACAAGGAGTAATTAGCTGTGATGTAGAAAACTAAATAGCCTCATTACTAGGATTTAGAAAAATAGTTTATAAAAAATGTAAATATGCATCTCAAAAGATTATTGATATTATGGGTTTTAGTACTATTAATATTCACTGTAATCTTATATCTGGTGTTAAAGATAATGGTAATAACACAGATATACTATATACTTTTACTCCAACTGAACCTCCAGGTTACCCAATGAATATATTATACCAACTAATATCTTATATCAAAATGTAACAAAGGATAAAATAGAAAATACTGAATTTCATATTAAAAATGAGCTTGGAAAACCTATAGGCTTCAATGCGGGTGAGTTGAGTTTTACTTTGCATCTGATATAGACTTAGACTTAGACTTATATTTATACTTATACTTAGACTTAGACATAAATAAAGACTTATACTCAGACTTACTCTTAGACTTAGTCATAAATAAAAACTTATACTTATACTTAGCCATAAATTAAGAATTATACTTAGGTTTCTTCATAAATAAAGACTTATACTTAGAGTCATACTTAGACTTATACTCATAATTATACTTAAACTTTTTCATAAAAATCTCAAATCCCAATTAATTCTTAGTTTTACCGCAATCATATCTCTTTTTAAATACATCAATGACAATGTATTTATAAGGAATAGACCATACCTTTTCACATAAATAACTAATATCATTATAACTAAGTTGAGATCCAGTAAAGTGATCATTATATATAGCAGTGATGGCTTTGCCCGTTTGTTCAAAGAAAATAAACAGATTTCAGTTCTCTCTAACAGTCTGTCTATCTGCTGAGAATATATTTTTTATAAGATATATCATATCACAATTTTCATGTCTAGATCTACAAAAGTATTCATTAATAATTGGTTCCTTAGCTTTACTATCATCAAATATCATGAGTTTATTTATATCTTTCGGTAGTTTATCAGGGTGGGGTAATTATTTTATATCTTTAATAATTATAATCTGCTTCGCGGGTTCCTTACCATCTTTATACTCTAAATCATTATATTGACTACCAGTAGGACTAATGATATATAACCTATCGAATTGTAAGCCAGGTATAAATAGATTCTTTAATAAGACTGTCTTTCCACCTTCACTAGGACCAGATATTATACATCTGAGATTTTCTGGGATTGGGGCATAGACTCTTATATTACTATCAGTTAACCTTGATTGAAGACTTCCATTAACATCGATTAATAATTTATTTACACTATTTTTTTGGAATACGACTCACCAACGTTCTTACACCAACAATTCCAGAGCTATTACCTTATCCACATCCACATCCACATTGTGAACAAGCTTTTTCTCTTTGCTTGGTTCTAGTAAATATTATATAATTATCATGGGTCTCCGACCACACTTCGCCATCTGATGATAAAAGGGATTCTTGTTTACTATTTCCATCTGCGAAGCATGTTCCCTGATTGACATTACCTTTATCATTATCTTTATTTTTATCATTTTCATTATATTTATCATTGTTATTGACATTACCATTATCATCTGCGAAGCAGGTTCCCTGATTACCGTTACCATTACCATTATCATTATCATTATTATTATCATCCGCGAAGCAGCTTCGCTGATTACAATTACTTTTAGTTTTACAACCCAAACGCAGACACTTTTTATATCCTTCAGGAAATTTAAGTTGATTTTATAGAACATCCAAAGCACCCTCTATAATAAATCTTCTCTCGATAAAATAGATCCTATATAAACAATAAGCCCACAATAAGATTCATCATACTCTTGTATTCTTTCATTAGATTCTAGATAAACATATTCTTCTAAGAATAATGGTGGGGTCTCAACACCAAAACTGTCAAAGTAATAAACTTTTCCACCTCCCCTTCTTATAACTAAAACCCAGTGAGTCCCATCAGTTGGATGTAAATTAACAATAATGTTGAAGTTGTTGTCATTAATGTTATCTGGTTTCTCATCTCTCATTATTATTTCTATTGGATTTAGACTTATATCTTTACCTATATCCTTTATTGTGATATTACTCATTGGTTCATTTATAATACAAAATTCATTTATTGAATTCTTCATAAGTTAGAATAAGCATTCTTTATATAATAAATATTAATGTTTAATTGTAATTATAATTATAAATCTAATTCTAATTATAATTCTAATTATAATTCTAATTATAATTCTAATTATAAATCTAATTCTAATTATAAGTCTAATTCTAATTATATTTCTAACTATAAACATATATTTTATTTATAAAATGGAGGAAGGATCTTTAATTTTTATACTGTTGTTAGTGGCAGCGGTTTGTTATATAATATAAGATTCGATGCCAAGTAAATATACAAAACTAGACAAAACTTTGATGGGTTTGTACATAGAAGAGTATTTAGATTTGAATTTGAAAAGTCGCCATTACATACTATTTTTTATGGTGCTACTGGTACGGGGAAGACTTATTTTGTTAGACAAGATTTAAAGTTATACTTAAATGGCAATTCATCGGAGAAGCCTGATCAGAATCAGGAACAAGATCAAGGAACGTGCTTCGCAGATGACCAAAAGATTATAGAGCAATGTCAAGTTGACAAAGCATTATAGAGCAAGATCAAGTTGACAAAAATATGGCAGAGCATGGCGAAGCATCGGTGAAGCCGTTTCACGGATGGACAAAGTCCCATCAGGGAGCCTGCTTCTTAGATGGGCAAAGAACCATAATAATAGTATGTAAAGATGAAAGGGATTGGATTAAACCCGAGACAGGTGTTCCCTATGTTGGATTTGAAATGGGTGATATAACTTTGATTACAATTAAAAATATAGAAAATTTCAAAAATAGTATAATTGCTCTTGATGATATGGGTAGTGAGTTTAGTCGCCAAATAAAATATTATTTTACAGAAGGAAGACATAATAATACTCAAATGATTGTAATGTGCCATAAACCAGCTCAGATAGATAATATGTCCAGAATGAATTGTGATACTCTTTGTATAACAACTTATAATGGAACAGATCTATTTCAAAATCCTAATACAACATTTAAGTGTGATCATAACTTCCATGAAATAATTAGTGAATTAAATAGTTCCTATTATAATTGTACAAATGGAATGGCTGATGAACTTCGTTATGGTATGATTAAGTATAGTATTAAAGAGCGTTATTTTATTTTTATTAATAAAAATAGAACTATGATATATGACTCGAAAATTGGTTTTATGGACTTGAAAGCTCTTAGTTTGAAAGATGAACTAGATAGTTAAGAGATAGATAAACTTATAACATATATGAAACCACTAATGCATAAACCTTCAGATAGAAACACTAATAATGCAGAAAACTATCAGTTCTATTTTAATAAACTTCTTGCTTCAAGAGATATTAAAATTCAGAATGATGTTCTAACTATAGAATCAGTTAAAGCTGATGGTATAGAGACATTATCGACCATAAGTGGAATTATAGCTTCATTTTTTATGATATATAATTGTATTAAACCCGATCCAACAGTAAGAACGGCAGCACAAGTGACAGCACATGCAAGTCATATGATAAATAGCACGGGCGCATTATTGAACTATGGATTGGGGGAAGAAAGGTCGCGACCTTCATATCAAGAGTGTAAACAAGATAGTTTATCTAGTAAATCAATCCAACTAGACGAATGTGAATACATAGATGAAGAGATGAAGATATTGAAGCTCTAAACAAAAGGGGTAGAGATAATTTAAATAATCTATATAATGATAATCAAAAATTTAAAGATGAAATTATAAATTCTATTAGTGATGAAACTGAATTGAGTAATGAAAAGATTGTAGATAAAAGATATAAATATAATACTCCTAATAGGTTAGGTAAGAAAACTCTAGCTAAGTTTGCCTTCTCTAAAGATCAAGCTAGAAGTTTAATTGGAATTATGGCTAGTTATAAGTGATTATATGAGTTTATTATTATAATTTTAGGTTTGATTAGATATAGAGTTTATAATTATAATATTAAGTTTGATTTGATATATAAGTTTATTAATATATTATAATTTAATTCCTTATAAATAATGCATATAAAATGTTTATATTGTAATTATGGATGTGGCACCCACACAATTTGCTTTTTCATTATAAAATAGAACATAAAAATAAAGTTAGTAAGTGTACATGTGGAAATCAAACAATAAGAGGTAATTGCGTGGAAGAAACTTTGTGGAAGAGGTACTGCTTCAAAGTGTTCTAGCTCTAGCTCTAGCTCTAGCTCTAGCTCTTGCTCTAGCTCTAGCTCTATCTCTATCTTTAGCTCTAGCTCCAGCTCTATTTCTAATCTGCGAAGCAGTTTCACTGATTCTATTTCTAATGCTAATTCTGATTTTAATTCTAATTCTACTTCTAATTCTAATTCTAATTCTAATTCTAATTCTAATTCTAATTCTAAATATAATTCTAATTCTAATTCTAATTCTAATTCTAATTTTAATTCTAATTCTAATTCTAATTCTAATTCTAATTCTAATTCCAATTCTAATTCTAATTCTAATTCTAATTCTAATTCTAATTCTAATTCTAATTCTAATTCTAATTCTAATTCTAATTCTAATTCTAATTCTAATTCTAATTCTAATTCTAATTCTAATTCTAATTCTAATTCTAATTCTAATTCTAATTCTAATTCTAATTCTAATTCTAATTCTAATTCTAATTCTAATTCTAATTCTAATTCTAATTCTAATTCTAATTCTAATTCTAATTCTAATTCTAATTCTAATTCTAATTCTAATTCTAATTCTAATTCTAATTCTAATTCTAATTCTAATTCTAATTCTAATTCTAATTCTAATTCTAATTCTAATTCTAATTATAATTCTAATTCTATTTCTAATTCTAATTCTAATTCTAATTCTAATTCTAATTCTAATTCTAATTCTAATTCTATTTCTAATTCTAATTCTAATTCTAATTCTAATTCTAATTCTAATTCTACTTCTAATTCTAATTCTAATTCTAATTCTAATTCTAATTCTAATTCTAATTCTAATTCTAATTCTAATTCTAATTCTAATTCTAATTCTAATTCTAATTCTAATTCTAATTCTAATTCTAATTCTAATTCTAATTCTAATTCTAATTCTAATTCTAATTCTAATTCTAATACTAATTCTAATTCTAATTCTAATTCTAATTCTAATTCTAATTCTAATTCTAATTCTAATTCTAATTCTAATTCTAATTCTAATTCTAATTCTAATTCTAATTCTAATTCTAATTCTAATTCTAATTCTAATTCTAATTCTAATTCTAATTCTAATTCTAATTCTAATTCTAATTCTAATTCTAATTCTAATTCTAATTCTAATTATAATTCTAATTCTATTTCTAATTCTAATTCTAATTCTAATTCTAATTCTAATTCTAATTCTAATTCTAATTCTAATTCTAATTCTAATTCTAATTCTAATTCTAATTCTAATTCTAATTCTAATTCTAATTCTAATTCTAATTCTAATTCTAATTCTAATTCTAATTCTAATTCTAATTCTAATTCTAATTCTAATTCTAATTCTAATTCTAATTCTAATTCTAATTCTAATTCTAATTCTAATTCTAATCTAATTCTAATTCTAATTCTAATTCCTAATTCTAATTCTAATTCTAATTCTAATTCTAATTCTAATTCTAATTCTAATTCTAATTCTAATTCTAATTCTAATTCTAATTCTAATTCTAATTCTAATTCTAATTCTAATTCTAATTCTAATCTAATTCTAATTCTAATTCTAATTCTAATTCTAATTCTAATTCTAATTCTAATTCTAATTCTAATTCTAATTCTAATTCTAATTCTAATTCTAATTCTAATTCTAATTCTAATTCTAATTCTAATTCTAATTCTAATTCTAATTCTAATTCTAATTCTAATTCTAATTCTAATTCTAATTCTAATTCTAATTCTAATTCTAATTCTATTTCTAATTCTAATTCTAATTCTAATTCTAATTCTAATTCTAATTCTAATTCTAATTCTAATTCTAATTCTAATTCTAATTCTAATTCTAATTCTAATTCTAATTCTAATTCTAATTCTAATTCTAATTCTAATTCTAATCTTTCTAATTCTAATTCTAATTCTAATTCTAATTCTAAATTCTAATTCTAATTCTAATTCTAATTCTAATTCTAATTCTAATTCTAATTCTAATTCTAATTCTAATTCTAATTCTAATTCTAATTCTAATTCTAATTCTAATTCTAATTCTAATTCTAATTCTAATTCTAATTCTAATTCTAATTCTAATTCTAATTCTAATTCTAATTCTAATTCTAATTCTAATTCTAATTCTAATTCTAATTCTAATTCTAATTCTAATTCTAATTCTAATTCTAATTCTAATTCTAATTCTAATTCTAATTCTAATTCTAATTCTAATTCTAATTCTAATTCTAATTCTAATCCTAATTCTAATTCTAATTCTAATTCTAATTCTAATTCTAATTCTAATTCTAATTCTAATTCTAATTCCTAATTCTAATTCTAATTCTAATTCTAATTCTAATTCTAATTCTAATTCTAATTCTAATTCTAATTCTAATTCTAATTCTAATTCTAATTCTAATTCTAATTCTAATTCTAATTCTAATTCTATTTCTAATTCTAATTCTAATTCTAATTCTAATTCTAATTCTAATTCTAATTCTAATTCTAATTCTAATTCTAATTCTAATTCTAATTCAAATTCTAATTCTAATTTCCATTAATTCTAATTCTAATTCTAATTCTAATTCTAATTCTAATTCTAATTCTAATTCTAATTCAATTCTAATTCTAATTCTAATTCTAATTCTAATTCTAATTCTAATTCTAATTCTAATTCTAATTCTAATTCTAATTCTAATTCTAATTCTAATTTCTAATTCTAATTCTAATTCTAATTCTAATTCTAATTCTAATTCTAATTCTAATTCTAATTCTAATTCTAATTCTAATTCTAATTCTAATTCTAATTCTAATTCTAATTCTAATTCTAATTCTAATTCTAATTCTAATTCTAATTCTAATTCTAATTCTAATTCTAATCTAATTCTAATTCTAATTCTAATTCTAATTCTAATTCTAATTCTAATTCTAATTCTAATTCTAATTCTAATTCTAATTCTAATTCTAATTCTAATTCTAATTCTAATTCTAATTCTAATTCTAATTCTAATTCTAATTCTAATTCTAATTCTAATTCTAATTCTAATTCTAATTCTAATTTCTAATTCTAATTCTAATTCTAATTCTAATTCTAATTCTAATTCTAATTCTAATTCTAATTCTAATTCTAATTCTAATTCTAATTCTAATTCTAATTCTAATTCTAATTCTAATTCTAATTCTAATTCTAATTCTAATTCTAATTCTAATTCTAATTTCTAATTCTAATTCTAATTCTAATTCTAATTCTAATTCTAATTCTAATTCTAATTCTAATTCTAATTCTAATTCTAATTCTAATTCTAATTCTAATTCTAATTCTAATTCTAATTCTAATTCTAATTTTAATTCTAATTCTAATTCTAATTCTATTTCTGATTCTAATTCCTGTTCTAATTCTAATTCTAATTCTAATTCTAATTCTAATTCTAATTCTATTTCTAATTCTAATTCTAGTTCTAATTCTAATTCTTATTCTAATTCTGATTCTAATTCCTATTCTAATTCTAATTCTAATTCTACTCTTAATTCTAATTCTAATTCTAATTCTAATTCTAATTCTAATTCTAATTCTAATTCTAAATATAATTCTAATTCTAATTCTAATTCTAATTCTAATTCTAATTTTAATTCTAATTCTAATTCTAATTCTAATTCTAATTCTAATTCAAATTCTAATTCTAATTCTAATTCTAATTCTAATTCTAATTCTAATTCTAATTCTAATTCTAATTCTAATTCTAATTCTAATTCTAATTCTAATTCTAATTCTAATTCTAATTTCTAATTCTAATTCTAATTCTAATTCTAATTCTAATTCTAATTCTAATTCTAATTCTAATTCTAATTCTAATTCTAATTCTAATTCTAATTCTAATTCTAATTCTAATTCTAATTCTAATTCTAATTCTAATTCTAATTCTAATTCTAATTCTAATTCTAATTCTAATTCTAATTCTATTTCTAATTCTAATTCTAATCTAATTCTAATTCTAATTCTAATTCTAATTCTAATTCTAATTCTAATTCTAATTCTAATTCTAATTCTAATTCTAATTCTAATTCTAATTCTAATTCTAATTCTAATTCTAATTCTAATTCTAATTCTAATTCTATTTCTAATTCTAATTCTAATTCTAATTCTAATTCTAATTCTAATTCTAATTCTAATTCTAATTCTAATTCTAATTCTAATTCTAATTCTAATTCTAATTCTAATTCTAATTCTAATTCTATTCTAATTCTAATTCTAATTCTAATTCTAATTCTATAATTCTAATTCTAATTCTAATTCTAATTCTAATTCTATTTCTAATTCTAATTCTAATTCTAATTCTAATTCTAATTCTAATTCTAATTCTAATTCTAATTCTAATTCTAATTCTAATTCTAATTCTAATTCTAATTCTAATTCTAATTCTAATTCTAATTCTAATTCTATTTCTAATTCTAATTCTAATTCTAATTCTAATTCTAATTCTAATTCTAATTCTAATTCTAATTCTAATTCTAATTCTAATTCTAATTCTAATTCTAATTCTAATTCTAATTCTAATTCTAATTCTAATTCTAATTCTAATTCTAATTCTAATTCTAATTCTAATTCTAATTCTAATTCTAATTCTAATTCTAATTCTAATTCTAATTCTAATTCTAATTCTAATTCTAATTCTAATTCTAATTCTAATTCTAATTCTAATTCTAATTTTAATTCTAATTCTAATTCTAATTCTAATTCTGATTCTAATTCCTATTCTAATTCTAATTCTAATTCTAATTCTAATTCTAATATTATTTCTAATTCTAATTCTAGTTCTAATTCTAATTCTTATTCTAATTCTGATTCTAATTCCTATTCTAATTCTAATTCTAATTCTACTCTTAATTCTAATTCTAATTCTAATTCTAATTCTAATTCTAATTCTAATTCTAATTCTAATTCTAATTCTAATTCTTATTCTAATTCTTATTCTAGTTCTAATTCTAATTCTAATTCTAATTCTAATTCCAATTCTTATTCTAATTCTAATTCTATTTCTAATATGCAAAGCAATTTAAGGGCCAATGGCGAGAGTCCTCATATAGAAATTGATATAACAAATAAACTTTGTAATAGTTGTAGAGTTATAAAACAAATAACATGTATTGATAAAAAGAAGTCAATATGTAAAGAATGTAATTCACCTAAAGTTAAGTGTGAATATTGTCCTTCGATTATTAGCTTTAGTGGGTTAAGGAGCCATATAAAAATTTCTCATAAGTATATAAATCTAACTAAGGTTATTCACCCTGTTAAAGAAGAATCAGAGTATTATAAATATTTTTTAATATATTGTAATTTAATAGCCAAAGGTGTAGATATAGATAAATTATTAGAAGAGTAAATTATCAATCTCTAGCCCTCCCTATCTCAAGCCTTAACTATAGCCTTATCTATAGCGTTATCTCAAGCCTTATCCATAGCCTTATCTATGGCCTTATTTCAAACCTCATCTATAATTTCATCTCTAGCCTTATCTCTAGCCTTTTCTATAGCCTTATTTTAAACAAAATTTATAGCCAAAAATATAACTATAAAATTTTTGAAAAAATTAAGTGATAAGCGCATATCCGCATGCTAGCGCATTATTCTGAGTAGGGAGACAATGCGCAACAATGCGGTGCGCATCTTATACTTCAAAGTTAAGAGGTACTGCTTCAAATTGTTCTAGCTTTAGCTCTAGTTCTAGCTCTACCAGCTCATGCTCTAGCTCTAGCTCTAGCTCTATCTTTAGCTCTAGCTCTAGCTCTATTTCTAATCTGCGAAGCAGTTTCAGTGATTCTATTTCTAATTCTAATTCTGATTCTAATTCTGATTCTGATTCTAATTCTAATTCTAATTCTAATTCTAATTCTAATTCTAATTCTAATTCTAATTCTAATTCTAATTCTAATTCTAATTCTAATTCTAATTCTAATTCTAATTCTAATTCTAATTCGAATTCTAATTCTAATTCTGATTCGGATTCTAATTCTAATTCTAATTCTAATTCTGATTCTAATTCCCATTCTATTTCTAATTCTAATTCTAATTCTAATTCTAATTCTAATTCTAATTCTAATTCTAATTCTAATTCTAATTCGAATTCTAATTCTAATTCTAATTCTAATTCTAATTCTAATTCTAATTCTTGTTTTAATTCTAACTCTAATTCTAATTCTAATTCTAAATCTAATATGTGAAGCAATTGAAGGGCCAATGGCGAGAGTCCTCATATAGAATTTGATATAACAAATAAACTTTGTAATAGTTGTAGAGTTATAAAACAAATAACAAGTATTGATAAAAAGAAGCCAATATGTAAAGAATGTAATTCAACTAAAATTAAGTGTGAATATTGTCCTTCGATTATTAGCTGTAGTGGGTTAAGGAGCCATATAAAAATTTCTCATAAGAAAATAAATCTAACTAAGGTTATTCACTCTGTTAAAGAAGAATCAGAGTATTATAAATATTATTTATTAAATTGTAATTTAATAGCCAAAGGTGTAGATATAGATAAATTATTAGAAGAGTAAATTATCAATCTCTAGCCCTATCTCAAGCCTTAACTATAGCCTTATCCATAGCCTTATCTCAAGCCTTATCCATAGCCTTATCTATAGCCTTATTTCAAACCTTATCTATAATTTTATCTCTAGCCTTATCTCTAGCCTTATCTATAGCCTTATTTTTGATAAAATTATAAGCCAAAAGTATAATTATAATAAAATTTTCAAAAAAAATTGAGTGATAAGCGCATATCCGCATGCTAGCGCATTAGTCTGAGTAGGGAGACAATGCGCAACAATGCGGTGCGCATGGTATGCCCGAGTATGCGGGTTTTGGCTTATTTTTGGTTAATTTTCATTTTTTAATTGTGTCTATTGCAGACGGCTTGGTTCATTTCCCCGAGCTTTACGAGGGGAAATGGATCAAGTTGGCTGGTGGCTGGAAGCCCTGTTTTATCCACTACTTCTTTCACTGGTTTTTTGTCTGATGTTATTGACGTCAAAATTGTTATATAATCAGTTAATAATTGTCTAGAAAACCTAAAAATATTAAGCCGAAAACCAGCTTAATCGATACACATCGTGGTTATATTTACTTGAAATAAGGTTAATTTAACTTTTTCGGAACTTTCTACGTTTATTACAACGTTTTATACGCATTTAAATTCAAATATAAATACTCAATTCTGATTGGCTAATAATTCGTTCATTTACTGCGTAACAATACGTCCATCTGGGACCTCAACCTGGGCAGCCGTAATTTTCAGAGACGTTCTGAAATTTTCATATTATTTTTATTTATTGGTGTTCGCCCAGATATGTATTGGTCTGGAAAATCTGATCAGAGGTAACTTCGGTCTGGATAGTCTGATCATAGCTCAATTTGGGTCTGGACCTAAACCTGGGTAATATGTATGAAGATTCCCCCAGAGCAGCGTCACAAATCAAATCTATACACGTTATACTCTCAAAAAACAGTTCTGTGAGGTGTCAGAAATTCAGTCGGAAAAGTGGAACCAGTATCTATTCCAATGCGAGGTTGCTTGCATTATTCCTGCACAGTTTTAAATTCCCTCATAACAGTGGTTGTTTTGGGGTATGTGCATTCAATAATTGTGCCACAGAGGAATGCAGGTTCAGATCCCAGAAATAAGTGACCTCTGATCTGAGACCCAGGTCGAGCCGAGCGCACAGGGTGTTCCTAGACCAAAATAATTACAGCCCAGTTCGAGGGTCGAGGGTCTCCAAATGGGTCTGAGCTCACGAAAGTCTGCACAGAGGTCTGATTTTGGTCTGATCTGAGGTCATTTCTGTCGGGGTGGGGGGAGGGTCTGGGATGGTCTGATCTTGCTCCACCTCCATTACCCCAAACTTCAGATAAATTTGAGTCTCAATAATTCCCGCTCCAAGCCTATTCGTTATTTTTTGTCTAAATGTTGCGCAATGTAGGAATATACTAAATTTGCATTCACAGACAATTATAATCATTATTGACGCACATTGCCTCTCAAGAATTCTTCCAACATTGGACTCATGACTAACTTTGTTATTGTAGATTTATAATTGCTAAGCTATCAAACAATTCTCTACAGAACAAATCTGCGTGATGTTTATCAAAATGATGAACATATTTCATTGATCTAATTGCTGGACTTGTTTATATTACACCTTCATTTACTACATAGCATTATGTTCCATCTTAAGCCATGGGCTGTTTTCGAGGTTCCCGCTGGAGTCTCGTCCGAGTGGAGACACGTGAACAACGATGCCGAAGAGCAGTTCACCTCGTTTGCAATGAACGACGACTACTTCGCAGTCGGGTCCAAATACGGAGTGGTTGAAATACTGCACAGGTAGTTACCCGGTTTGAAGTCCCGCAGTTTTCTATCGATTGATCTCTGTAACTTCATAGATCCAAAAACCTATTGATGGTTCATGATGAAGTTCAAGAGAAGTAAAATCCCATCGATGATGCAAAATGATTTCATAAAAGCTAAAAATCTAATCGATATATCATTATATAATTTTAGGAAAGATTCC
Organism: Convolutriloba macropyga; assembly: GCF_964194025.1. NCBI lineage: Eukaryota > Metazoa > Xenacoelomorpha > Acoela > Convolutidae > Convolutriloba > Convolutriloba macropyga. The sequence continues at coordinate 2,277,469 of NC_134468.1, forward strand.
TTTTGGCTTAAATTTAACAGTTCGTTTGCTGCTTTTACACATTGCGCACTTGTAATGTATTTCCTCAAAATTGAATACCTGTACCTTAAATTCTGTGAGCATCGGTACTAGATCAGAACACTATCCGAGAAAAGTTTTGGTTTGAGAACTGAACCAAAAAACAGTTTTAGAACAGACTCTGCATTAAAACTGAATTCCTTCGAATCAGAAGACAATTCAGAAAGAGATTCTGACTTGACTCTGAATCAGAAGATTTATCAAAAAAAAGTTTCGCTCAAAGAACAGCTGAGAACAGGCTACTAATAATGCTTACTAATAGCCTAATGCTGACCAGCTGCGAAATAAAATAATTATTAATTATTACTGATCTAATTAAAACAAGAAAACGAACAAAAATTGACTGAATTTTAACTTTTTTTGAGATTTTAGAGAACTTGTTAGAGCTGGCAACATGGCGTAAGAGTCACATTTCTGCTTATGAATCTTAACATACTGAAAAATAGTTATCAGAATTAAAGTCAGTTATTGTAGTTGGAGTAGTAATGCCTCCGGCCAGTTGCAGAAGATAACCTAGAGAAATTTTAAAAATGTAGCTTTTCAATTAATTTTACCGTTAGTTTATCACAAATAGTTTTTGTCACAAATAGTAGAAGTTGTTTAGCGATCTATTCCTGTTTTTTCTTTAGCATTCGCGTCGTTTCGTCTGGTCGAACTAACATTGGTTTGTGCTAACTCGACAATTTTTGGAACTAATCAATATTGTTTGATGCTTTTTAATCAGAACGCATATAACAACATCAACATTGCCTCTATGACAGGTGACCAATCCACTACTCCACATTGCAAAGTTCGGGAACAGCCAGCCAGAGTCTTCTTGGCCGTTTACTATGTCCCAGGGGAAAAAATTAGGCGTTCATTTTAAACATTCAGGCACATATCTTGAAGTGATTGGGCAAGAACAGGAAACTTAAATCCATCTGTTGACCTTAAATGCATTTGATTTGCACATTTCAGTTGGTTCCCTATGTTGGCTCTGATAGAAAGGATAGAACGAGACGTCAAATGAAGTGTTTTTAACTTGGTCTTTTTGGACGTTTTCTTTCTGTTTCTATGTTTTCTGAGCAATGACACTATCAATAGGTTGCTTGGTTTCTCATCTGTTCCAATTTTCTCAATATTTTGTTGCGTTTATTTTTTACTTGTAACTTGTATCAAATCAAAAGTAATTTAAAACTATTCTCTCATTTTGAGAGTACCATATTTTCAAACAAAACGTTGCATTTTCAGAACGCAAATTCAGCATAATTAAATAATTTTTTGTGATTTTTTTGTGAATAAGTTCATTTTACTCAGAAAATGCTTGGATTCAGCTCTGATGCTGGCTGTGACATGCGAGGTCAGGGATAAACAGAAAATTAAGCAGGTTTTGAAAATTTGTATTTTTCAGTTCCCGGTTTTTAGTCTTTCATATTTTTCACCAATGATCATTACATATCACGTTGGAAAATATAAGATGAAACCTGTTAAGCGGCTTTCTATTTTTTCTTCATGTTACAAAAATAGATGGTGCTTCGTTGTTCTTTTGCACTTGCTTTTGATGTCTTCCAATTGAACCATTTGACAAAATCATTCTTTAATATCAATAAGGAGCAGAGATTTTTGGAATTGTGCTAGTAGTTCCAATCAAACGAAAAATTTCATAAAAACTGTAGAGTTGCTGTGTTAGTTACGTGACAAACAATGAAGACAGATTGGATGCTCTGCCTATCCTACAAATTTTTGTGATTACAAAACATATGATTACTCACAGTCAGGCTTCATTACTGCCAAAAGAATTCTTACTTTGCCCAGCTCAAAAAATTTCACTAAACATTGCGCTTGTCAAGTACGAGGCGAGTACTTGTTTATTACGACACAAAACTTAATTTTCATTGCATATTTACATTAGAAGAGCTACACCAATGGATAGTTTCAACAAATTCCCCCTTTTGCAAAGAGGCAATTTCTATTCTATTCTTGAATAAAATTGAAGTGGGCAATTTTTTAACCAATCAGAGACAACTAATAATTTTCCAGGTCGGTGGGCGCGCTTGACGCGCGTCGCGGCTTTGCCCGGATAACGGATCCGCGATTTCCAGATTACATCCAATAGCACATGAGAGGCATGTCGGTGAATTGCGGTCCGCAATTGCGCTTGAACTGATATTTGGGTATCTAAACTGTAGGTTACGTAATATTGTGGTAAAATATAGCACAGAAGGGGGATATTCTACTAGGTACCAAAGAAGGGGCAATTGTAGAAAAGATCCTCACCAATTTTTGCCAGTAATGTTTACTCAAAAAGGATGAAAAAATAGTACATAGGTTTTTAATGGTGAAATGCTAAAAAAAAATACTAAAATTTTTAAAGAAAATTAACTCCAAACGAACTCTTTGTAGTTGCTAATGATAAGCAAGTCAGCTCCTCTAATCAGAAGAGTATCCCAGTACATAAAAACGTATCTGAAGATATCAAATGTCATTACGTGGCCAGTTTCCAAGTAATCGTTTTTACACCCACGTTTACGACCCACGTTTTAAGAGAAGATCTGTGAGCGTGCGTGGAAACGAGTAAAACTGGGTTAAAATAGTTCAAATTTGCCTAAAATTATGCCTTCCCCTTGGACACAGTATCTAACTACCGAAATGAAAGAAAGCCTAATGGATGCTTTGTTTCAGAAATATCCCTCTCGATTCTAAGCGTGGACTAAGAAGACAAATAGTGGGTTTTGAAAACATCCATAGCACTGTTCACAAGAACAAGTCTTTGGGTTTGTTACCAAGTAGTTGCCAATAAATTGGGGGCAATAATATTTTAGGCTAATTACATATTCCAAATGGTTTTGTTCCCTCAAAACGCAAAATTTGTTTTTTCATTGGCCACATAATGAGAAAAAGGGCCTTGTTTTCGTATTCTTGAAATTTGACGGGTTAGCACTTCGAGAACGAGCGCCTATAACTTCTTTTCTTCAGTTTTTCAACACGAGTATTCTTAAATTTTCGCAAAGAGCATGAAGTTTATAGTTGTATCACAAGGTCAGTAGTAACACAATTGAAAATAGTTACGCTTTTGAAATTTTGGATCAAGCTGCGCATAACCGTTTCGCTTTATGTTTGCGTCATATTAATTATTGAGCTAGAACCAACCTGGAAAACTTCTCTAATCTCAGAAAGGACGTAAAATTGTAATTTTAATTAGGTAGATAACGTCATTTCCAAGATTGCAAGATTGTCGAGCGTATTGCCAAGAGTTGGATTTCAAAATTAACTTGTATGGAGTTACATGTCCCCATTTTCAGAAATATTGTTCAATGTTTAAATATCAACTTTAGGACGAGTCACAGAATCAGAACTGTTTTTGTTTATTCTATCCATTTTTGTTTCTTAATTGGCTAAATATTTATTTTTTCTGTTGACGTCATTTTTAATTTGAACACTTGGGCGATAACTTTAATGTCATAAATTTAATCTGGACACCTATATTAAATTTTATAAAATATACAATGACAGAAATAATAAAATTTTGTGGCAATTAAAATGGTAATTAAGTAACCAATAACGATTAATTATCGCCAATAACAATTTCACAGAAATGAGTACTCATACTATCTTCAGAGCTGAGTTCTAGCGATTTATCCCATATACCACACCCCTTTTAGTTTGGCAGTCCTTTTGGGCTTAATTACCAGCCGGTGGTTTATAACCCCAACAAATAAATCTTACAAGTCCAGCTGTTACAAGTAAATTAAAAACCGACCTCAATGCGAAAAGGTTTCAAACCTCATTTTGCACCGTTTTCAGAGTCTCCCTGGACCAAATTGCAACATTCAAGATCTCATCTCCGGCTCCAATAACCAAAATCCGATTCTCAGAGGTTGACAAGCAGGCACTTTCCTTAAATGGTACCAAAATCCAGGACAACTTGATTGCAAGGAACGCCAGCACGAGGCAGAATGACTCATCTAAGAACGTTTTCATTGGGGTGGTCATTGCAGGGTGGAAGGTGGAAGTGTGGCGGTTAATCCACCCAGCTGTTTCTGATCCAAAGGGAAAGATTTTAGTTGAGATGAAGCGACAGAATTCCCTGCACGCGGTAGGCGTACTCAATGTTTGTGATCTTGAACAAAGAAGTTTTTATGTTTATTTTATTTGCTATTCCACTTTAGTACTGCACATCAGACATTTCTGTGATGTTTACGTTAAGGTGAAAAAACTGTGAAAATCATGAATTTCACCGGGGAAACAATCAGGAATGGGTCCTAAGTTTGCAAGAAAGAATAGTCTCTTAATGGATTTCAATCCGTAGCGAAGAACTTAATTTTGTTTTGTTAATTATTTAGATTTTAGTTAATTCTTAAATAATTACTTAAAATTGCCTGACTTGATTACCAGAATGTTTATGACTGCATTCATGCTAGTTTATCAATAGTAATTAATGAGATGAGAGATCCCAAAAAGTTGATAAAGTTTGTTTGAAAAGAATGCAGAGAGATCCGGCGTGTTGTGTGATCTGTACCCCCCCCCCCCCAATTTGATAGAACTAGATCTTACACCACTGGGGTTATTTAATTACAAGAATATGATTCAGGGTTCGGTAATCACGGCAATCAGTTGGGCTTCGGACAGGGACTTGTTCACGGGAGACGAGAGTGGAGTTGTCACTGTAACTAGAGTCCAGAGCAGGAACCTACTCACTGGTTCATGCCAGCAACTGTTCAAACTCAGATCACCTGTAGTCCAGATCGACTTCTGCGGTTCGTTATCACAACAGTACACCATTAAAACTACCGATAACAAGACATGAAAAAATTGAAACTCACAACCTCGGCACATCAAATTGATAAGGTTGATGGTCAGAAAGTTGATTACTTAAAGTAATTTTTATACTCTATCATTGTTGGGGGGTCTATCAAGGTGCAACTACTGTGAAAATGCAACTGTGCTGGATTAGAACCGACATCTCTTACTTGCAAGCCTAGTGTGCTACCCACACTTTACACCAACTGGTCTTAAGCTCTCGAACTTGGGCATCTCTTATAACCCGTTCTCACGTTCTTTCTTGTTCCTCAGGGCTTCATTTCTCTAACCAAGTATACGTTGAACAAGTAGAGCTTCTTGTCAAGCTATGTCAACCTTATTTTATCCACAATTTACATTAGTTTGTTCTCTCTCAACCTTCTAACAATCATGTTATCACCGATATTAAAAACACCTGATTTTGTTAAATGTCGGCAAGGCTGATTTTGTTAAATGGAATCTTGGTAAGGCTGGAAAGGGGATATTTTCATTTCCCCCTTTCCAGTAGATCCCCCCCCCCCCCCGGATAAATCCTTGGCTCACAAAGATTTGCCTTTTCTAGTAAAGTGAAACTCACTTCAATAATTCATTACATATTTATTTGCTAAAATGCGCTGACACGATCAATTAATAAACACGATCGCTGAAACAAGCGTCAGCCTGTAATTAATACACTGAATTGAAGTTCTGCATGCTTTTATATGAAAATAAAAAAAAAACAGTTTTTCACCTGTAAGAACTCTTGGAAAAGGATGACAGTACCGTCAAAAATATAGCCAACATCAGCAAGAGGCAGCCAATTTTTTGCGATCTGATGACGTCACCATAACTGCTGTGTGGCTATATTTATTTCACGCCTATTTTAGCCCCGATTCTGCTAGTCTCCACCCACACAACCATAGCCCTATCCAATATCAGTCGACAAGTATTCCGAGAGGTTCCCCTGGAGAAGGATGGTCCATTCGGGGCAGTGCTCAAAGTGGTCGACAAAAATGCCACCTTCTTAGCCGAGTCTGTAAGGGAGAGCTACTTGAAGGTACAGATGTCTGATTTAATGGTTATGTGACTCTGCTTGAAGTCACTGAGAACTTCTGGAGTTTATCGAGAATCGATTAAATCAGAATTTCGAAGTGACTTCCGCAGAGTCACGTAACCATGCTTAAAACACGAAAGGTGCACGTTTTAAAATGACGAAAGTCAAGGAATTCAATTTTTGGCTAAGTAACAACTTCTGGCATTTTAACTTCTGACACTGCAAACTTTCGGCATTTTAAAATGTGCACGTGAGTGTTTTAGTTGAACTCTGAAAAATTTTGTACATAACATGCGAAAAACTCTCAATTGCGACTATAAGCATTGATTTTTCAGGCAGTGTGTGCTGGTCCAGATGCCATGATCTGGATTGTGAATGTTGAATCTTATGAGACAGAGAGAGCATACTGCTTCAAAGGACTCGTTCTGGAACGCATGAAGGCCTCCTCTAACATGGAAATGCCAGTAGTCGAAAAACAGTAAGACACAAACTATTACTGCTCTATGGTTTTATCAGTTTCAATGAAACATTGGGACAAAAATTGTTCTAACTTTGGTCGTATTTCTCCTTTTGCAAAGATGTAAAAACTGGTTTGTGACGAAAACTTCCAACAGGAAAATGGAAAACAAAATAGCTTCATTTTTTTTATAAAGATAATATTAATAATAACTTTTTTGGATCAAAAAAGATAATGATAACTCATTTAATTGATAATGAAATGTTCTCAAGTAGAAAAGATATCTGTTTGAAAATCGTATAGTATAAATAATGTAGCATAATACGAAATCTACTCGACAAAACATTAATAGGTCCCAGGGTCCTAGTCTAGCGATGACAGTATCAGGACTATGATGTGTGTTATAAACTAAGTGGCTTATCATAACGTGGGAAAACAGGGGGAGGACCTCGAAACGCAATTTTATGTTTTGTGAAACCTATATGATTTTGGTAATGAAGCGGAGCAAACCGTTCCGCCTTCACAAAAAATATCACTGAAACTATTTAAAAAGTGCTGCAGTTTTCTTGCATCCATCTGCTTCACTTCAAAAAACAATAGGATCACAAACTAAAATGAAGTTCGATAGTTTTCGCATTCTTAGTCATAAACATTTAGGACTTAGGCCACTGCTTTTATTTGGACTGTTCAGTTGCCTTGATTGGGATCTTATTGCTTGAATTGTATATATTTCTTGCTATTAATTAGCCTTTTCAAAACAATCATTTTGGCATTCTACCGGTAACATTTCAGTTAAATGTTAATAATTTCACAAAAATGCTTTCCTTCTTATCTTTTTTTGAGCCAATAGGGTTAGATTCATGTTCAAGGCAACCGAACACTGATTATGGCTGATTAAATATAGTTTTGTTTTAGTTTTTACTCTAATTGAAGAATTAGGTTTTTCTTGCTTGTTCCATAGAATAGAACACCATAACTCACAACTGGCTAGACATCCACTTTGTATTTCAGTAAAAAACGCTTGAAAATTAAAACCGATCTGATTGGTCAAAATAATAATAAAGATTTAATGAGATTTGCACAAAGTTTTCAACATGGTCGACAATATCTGGATCGTCGTTCAATTCAGTCCCTCAACACCTAAATGTTGTCTTATGTGTTAAGATTTTGTCTTATGAGATTAGTTGTTGATATGATGCCTTTTGTTTTGTTTTCATAATCATAGAGCATGAATTTTCGTAGTTCTTAGTTATTTCGTTTTCTGTGAAGTAATCAACAACCATTTTCAAAGATTGGTTGAAAGCTTGACTTGTTGATACCCAATTTAACGTTAATTACAAACGTATCTTGCGCTTATAATGTTTAAACTTTCGTTTAATACATCAACCTTCTATATGTTTTTTATTAACAGGAAAATTAAGGGGCTACACAATACTCAACATTTGCCAAATTGGTGCTTAAATTTCTCGACTTTACGCACAGATTGGTACATTTCGGTACGATTGCAAATATGTCCCTTAATTTCTATGGTGTTTAGACGATCTCAAGCTATTATGTGTTATTGCATCAAACTGTTATTGGAGATAGGAACTGTTTCAGTTTCTTTAATCTTGCTTGACTCCCTCAAAAAGTTTACGCAGACTT
>NC_134468.1:2292938-2299411 GCF_964194025.1 Convolutriloba macropyga
TGTCTAAAACCGCGAGCCTACGTTTTATTGTTTGTATTAGCCTTTCTACCATTCCGGTTCCCCTGTGGTCTCCAGCTGGAGCGAGAATTAATTTGATATTTTTATTTTTGCAATATATTTCGAATTCTCGGGCTTTGAAAGCTTGTGCTTGATCACACCGGATCGACCTAGGAATTCCATGTACTTTGCAGTAGCTATCGAGATACTCTATTGCAGTTTTTGAGTCACAGTTATTGAAAACTTCCGCGTGCGGGTATCTAGATAACCTATCTACTGTTACTAAAATGTAATTGGAAAGGACGTTATCCTTAAATGGTATCGGGCCCGCGAAGTCCATTTGGACTTCTTCATTAGGTTCGGAGAGTGGGGGTAACTTTCCCACTTGTGTTTTGGGGATTAATGGTTTTAGGTTTTTACCTTTTTCGGTGCAGTGGCGGCATGCTTGGGCTTGGGCACCAATGTCTGAGTGTATATGAGGATACCAAATAAGTTGGGCTAAAGCAAGCATACCAGCTTGGCCCGGGTGCCTGTTGTGGATTGTTTCAAGAACCATCCCTTTCAGCTTGTTAGGAATAACAAGTTTGTTGTCATAGATTAAGCATCCTGACGGGGACACGGAAAGGTCTCTTCGAATACGATAATAAGTGGAATTAATTGCTTTAAGTTTTTCCCATTCGGAGTTTTTTACGAATTCAATAATGGGGCTTAATTCTTTCTTTGATGCTTGGGCAATGAATTCTTCGTTGAATACACGATTAAGATTTTCCCGATAAAGTGGGGTGGGGGTCTGGTCGTAAGCCGTAAATAGGGGTTCATGTCTTGTCGCGTCTAGGGGGTCTAAACCTCTACCTTTATTTGATGTAGAGTCTGTTTGGGTGGATACGGAGATTAGGTTAGGCTGATGTTGCTCCATATGGATTTTATTTTTGTTGGGGGCTCTAAATCTCTTTTGAATGGGGATTTTGAATGTTTCTTTTGTGGGGTTAGCGCGTGTTGTAATTGCTACTAGGTTTTGAATACTTTTTGTGTGTTTAATTTGGTCGTTGTAATTTAATTTGCGTAAGGGAGAAAGCGACTGTTTTGTGTGAGGTAATTGGCGAAAAGCGGTTGTTTTATTTGAGTGTGTGTGTTTAGTACTTGTGACGTCATATGATTGTTTTTGTTCTGTATTCTTATTGGTCGCTCCATTTGGAGCAATATTTGCTCGCAGTAACGCGTGTTTTATTTCTTCGATAGTGTTAATGACAAAGTTTTTGTCTCTGTCTGAGGGGGGAGGTGCATCAGATGAAGGGTTTCTGCTTAGGTAATCAGCAAATCCCATATTTTTACCTGGTATATGTTCTACTGAAAAATGGAAGGGTAGTAATCTATCTACCCATCTTGTGAGGCGACTTTGATATGTTTTGTTGCCTCTGTTTTCTTTTAGTGCGCTTAACAATGCTTGGTGGTCCGTTTGGAGTGTGAAATGTGAGCCGTAGAGGTAATATTTGAAATGTTCTAAAGCCCAGACGACTGCTAGTAATTCTAGTTCGTTCGTGCTATATCGTTGTTCCAAATTGTTCAGAAACCTGCTCGCGTATGCGATTGGGTACCATGATGAATTTACGAATTGTTCTAAGCATGCCCCAAGGCCTTTTTTACTTGCATCGCACCGTACTCTGGTTGGGCATTTAACGTCGAATAATCTATTTTCTGTTATTGATTGTATTGCTTCTTTTATTTTATTGAATGCCTCCGTATGGAGCGTTTTCCAGTCCAGTTTATTTTGCGATTTCAAGTTGCTTTTTGAGAGTAATGGACGAAGCGGCTCACTAAGGGATGCGAGGTTTGGTGTAAACTTAATGAGGTGATGTATGCACCCCATGAACGAGCGTAATTGCTTGAGTGTTTTCGGTGTATCTAATTTAACGATTGATTCGCATTTTTTGTTAGTTGGGATTATTCCATTTGGATTTATTTTGAATCCCAACCAAACTAAATTTGTCTTAGCGAATTCGCATTTTTGTAGCTTTATTGCGAGGTTTTCCTTGTCTAGGAGGTTTAGAAATTTATCTAATTCGTTCTCATGATCGTTTAGGGAGCCTTTGGTGATAATGAGTATATCGTCCAAAAATGCAAATTTCGAAGTTATGCCCTCCAGTGTTTTGTCGATCGTTTTTTGAAATGTTGCGGGCATATCTGTTAGGCCGTAAAAGCCGTTTATGAACCGGTAGGTTCCTGTTGCTTTCCCTCCTAGGAGACTGAAGTTACAATGTTTTTGGATGTCTGGGTCCAGTGGGATTTGGCTATATGCATATTTCAGATCGATTTTGCTGAAGTAGAATTGGCCTGGATTTTGTTTCCTTTCGGAGATGTAATTTGCTACTTCGTCTATTAGATGGTCAATGCTTTGCATTTGATATTTGTTTTTATGTATTGCATCGTTAAGTTTCTTTGAATCTAATGCGATTTTTACGCTTTTGTCGTGTTTCACAGTTATTACTACCGGACTTATGAAATGTTCGTCCGAGCATTTGTCTAGCCTGATTATTTGTTTGTCCTGTATTAATTTTTCGAGTTCGGCCTCTACTTTATCAAGGAGATGGAGGGGTACTCTGCGTCCTTTTTGCTGTATTGGTTTAAAGTTTTCTTTCATGGTTGGTTTGGCTATGTGGTTCTTTGATTTTCCTAATCGTGTACATAGTTTGGGGTATTTTTTAAGTATCCATTTTATTATATTTGATTCTATTGTTGTAGCGGAGATGTGAAGTACTTTCTTACCTGTATTTTTGTTTGCCGTGAGGGTTATTCCGAGTTTTCGTAAGATGTCTCTTCCCATTATGTTGTTCGTTTTGTTTTCGACCAGTAGGATTTGACAGTCCGGTGCATTCCAAGATCCTGACTTTAGATCCAACTGGAGTACTCCTTCGATTTTGATTTGTTTATTGTTGAAACATTTAAATTTTTCTTGTTCTCTGTAGGGAACAATTCTGGCTTTTGAAATGTGGAGGAGTAGTTCATTCGCTGTTTCTTTGTTCATGAATGTTCTAGGGGAACCTGTGTCAGCCAACCATACAATGCGTTTGTTGTTGGTTGTCGTTGCCACCCAGAATTCTCCTGTGCCCTCGTTATTTATGACTGAATTCTTCTCCGCGTGGAACTTTGTTGGTCTAATCAAATTGACGTTGGCCCAGTCTTCTGTGAGCTCTTTTATATACAGGGCGGCTTCCGCGTCTTCCTCGTCGAGTTCATCTGGCTCACCTTCAAAGTTTTGTGTTTCTGTTTGTTCGGTGTTGTCTTTAATATGTCGTACTCTCCTGGTTTGGTTGTTTCCGGCTCGTGGTGTGTAGGTGTTCTGATATCTTGATTGTGGGCTTGACGTACTTTGTAGTGGTGGTCTTCTTCTTTCCGGCATGGGTGCTTTGCACATGGATGAGAAGTGTCCTTGTTTTTTGCAAATTTTGCATATTGTGTTTCGCGCCGGGCAGTTTTGTAGATGATTGGGTGTGAATGGATTTCCGCATTTCCAGCATGGCACGATTTTTCCGGATTGGGGTGTAGGTAGTAAAGCTTGCGGTCTTCTATTTTGTCTTATATATGTGACTTGGTTCCATGTGGAGGTGCTGTTTGCTCTAAGTATTTCTTGCTGGTTGGCCTGTCCACGTTCACGGTTTATTGCATAATTTAATACCTGTTGCGGGGTTCTCACTTCTGACAATAAGTCCATCTGGATCGCGGTATTGTTCATGTTGCTTATGAACAGGTCTTTTATGATATCTTCTTCTAAGTGTTCAAATCTGCAGTGTGAACCTGCTTCTCTCAGTCTACTGTAGAAAGTCTCTAGGCTTTCATTTGGTTGTTGTTGTGCTTTGAAAAGTTGAAACCTGTCGAATGTGGTGTTTCTGGGTCTTGTAAATGTAAGTGTCAATTCATGCACTAGTTCGTTCGTCGTGCATCTGTCAATTCTTGTGTGTGGGTTTCTCTGGTGAAATGTGCGACAGGCCTCTGCTCCAAGGGACAAGTAAATTAAGCTCTTGACTTTCATGTCCGCTTCGTCCCAGGGGATTCTGTCGACTGTTGGGCCTTTTGTTTCTATTATTTTGCATTCATTTTCCCAGTCCACACGTCTTTTCTCGTTACGCTGTTCTCTTTGTCTGGATTCTTCTCGGGTTTCATTGTCAAGTTCTTCCTCTAATGTTGGCATCGTTGGATAAAATAATTCTGTCCGCGCTGGCTTTAGCCGTAGGAGCTTTTCGACTTCTATATTGTGTGGGGCCATTACGGCCATCTTGAATGTGGCTAGCCACGGTTGCCATTCAACTGGTGGGTTTGCTCCCGTTTCCCAGAATAAATTTACTCCAATTGGAGATCTGCTTGACTGCGCCATGTGATGAAGAACCTTTTGATTCTCCGTGTGGGGTGTAGATGGACTAGTGTGTGTGTGTCTATTGTCTATTGTGGATTGGTCCGATTGGACTAGCCGGACGTTCTGCTCTAAGTCTCGGGCTTCGCTCGGGGGTGAGAGTAGGTCTCACTCTATATGACAGTTCAATTTTGGCGGATAAAAGAACAACGTTGAAAGTTGAATTAAGGCCACGTTTCACTAACTGTTTTTCAGCTTGCTTATTTTACGTCTGCAAGTTTGCATCTCTTGTCAGACGAACCAGCTAGGTACCGGTCTAGTCAACCAGAACTATAGCGTTTACATAACTCAAAGTGAACTTATTTACAAGAGGTTATTATATAACATATGAAGTTTAAAGTGTTTATACATAATACTTGGAAAACTTGGCTACGACTCCACATGGAGTATCACAATTATTATTATTATTATTATTATTATTATTATTATTATTACTATTATTATTATTATTATTATTATAATTATTATTATTATTATTATTATTATTATTATTATTATTATTATTATTATTATTATTATTGTTATTATTATTATTATTATTATTTTTATTATTAATATTATTACTATTATTATTATTATTATTATTATTATTATTATGATTATTATTATTATTATTATTATTATTATTATTATTATTATTATTATTATTAGTATTATTATTATTATTATTATTAATATTATTATTATTATTATTATTATTGTTATTATTATTATTATTATTATTACTATTATTAGTATTATTATTATTATTATTATTATTATTATTATTATTATTATTTTTATTATTATTATTATTACTATCATTATTATTATTATTATTATTATTATTATTATTATTATTATTATTATTATTATTATTATTATTATTATTATTATTATTATTATTATTATTATTATTATTATTATTATTATTATTATTATTATTATTATTATTATTATTATTATTATTATTATTATTATTATTATTATTATTATTATTATTATTGTACTCTATGTGTAGAGAACACGTTTCTAGTAATGTAAATTCAACAAGATAAGGTTAAGTTCAGTCTCTTTTATTACTATTATTAGTATTATTATTATTATTATTATTATTATTATTATTATTATTTTTATTATTATTATTATTACTATTATTATTATTATTATTATTATTATTATTATTATTATTATTATTATTATTATTATTATTATTATTATTATTATTATTATTATTATTATTATTATTATTATTATTATTATTATTATTATTATTATTATTATTATTATTATTATTATTATTATTATTATTATTATTATTATTATTATTATTATTATTATTATTATTATTATTATTATTATTGTACTCTATGTGTAGAGAACACGTTTCTAGTAATGTAAATTCAACAAGATAAGGTTAAGTTCAGTCTCTTTTATCGGAGAGTTACTGTTTTACACGTGTTATTTGGACGAAGTCAAGTTCCCACTTTTTTGGCGGGAAGAGTTTCAAGTTTTTGTAATATTGGCTTTGGCCTTCTTGAATTGATGCATCATCAACAGGCTCCAGGGAGAGGAAACCCATAAATGAGACCAAAGAAGGGGAGAATGATGTAACCAAGAGACCAGAGGGTAGCTCGCGTTGCCTAGATTTCCGTTCCGAGAAAAAAGGGAGCAAAAAAAACGGCTAATCAGCCAAAACACGTGCAAGACCGGCAACGGGGCGGACGTACGTACCGTAAACCGTTTTTACCTTGACAACGCGTACGGATTCATCTTTTCCAGGCAACGTTTCGTCAATTCGTCCAAGAGGCCATATACCACGGGGAGTGAGGTCTTTGGGGATCCACACCTGGTCATTGACTTTCAACGAATCACCCTGTTCGGACCATTTGCTTTGCTTCGTTAAAGTGGAAAGGTACTCTTTAACTAGGCTTCTCCAGACGTGGTTCATAAGCTGCTGCACGTTCTTCCACGACTTGAAGGATGCTGGCATGGTTGACGAAAAGTCTACTGGTGGCAGTGAATTGAAAGGTCTCTGCGCCAGAAAATGATTTGGGGTGATGGGTTCTTCATTGTCTGGTACGTCAGCCAC
>NC_134468.1:2299611-2474611 GCF_964194025.1 Convolutriloba macropyga
ATTCAAGCAGTTCAGAAACAGTTTTTGCTTCAGAAAAGCGAGAACGTTTTTTTAAAGGAAAGAACTTCATTTTCCTTGTTGTGAAGTAGATCAAAAGACCTTAGAGTTGGGCGTTAATTTGTCTTTTACCCCCTCACTCATACATCATTTTACCTCCATTGACAGACCAAAAAGATGTAAGGGGATTTATCCTTTACCCCCTCACCCTTACTTAGTTTACCCCCCGCCCTACCCGGCAGCCCATTGCTGCCTAAAAAATATGTAAGAGTTTTGAGCTGCATTTTCCTTTAAAAAATCCTCTCATTGCAGCTCACTTACATCATTTTATGCTTCTTTAGGTAGCTGCGACTTTTTATTTTTCATACATATTGCATCCTAGATATGTAATTAACACACACGTTCCTACACATAAATATTATGCTGTTGTACAGTAAACAAAAACGGAAGTTTGCAATTTTTGCACATTTGCCGAACAAAGGCTTTTCATTTAGTTAGAGAATATTTCCAAAAAAAATATATGACAGGCAGAGTCCGCATCTTTAGCGTCTATATAATGTTGATCGCGCCTCGCTGTTTCCTAATGCAGAAAAATTCGATTAAAACCAGTTCAAAATAAAAAACTGTAACCTACACAATTTTGATTTTTCGTCATTATAAGTGTCGCCTTCTCTTGCGCAAGGATTATATTTAAAATTAAAATTGTCGCTTATATATTTTCAATCTTACAGGCTACATATAAGTGGACCAAAGAGTCATCAAAAATTAGTGGTTGTTAATGTTTTGGGTGGGCTTTGTTTTTGCTGGAGGAATCTTGCAAAAAATTCCAATTAATTCTCATTTTCTAACATGGGGAATAAATTTAATTAAACCTTGCAAAGAGAATAATCTTAACCTTTCTACTTGACTAAGGATTTCTTAAAAAAAGGAACCATCCGATTTTTACTATTTTTGTCGTACGCATTTTTTTCCAGCAGTTTCTACTTTTTCCTGAGATCTTTTCTATGCAATTTGACAAATAAACACTAAACCTTCTTTTTTCCATCAGCAGCCATCATTAGTCATTATTGACACAAATCAAACAAAGATGGCAAGTGAACACAAGCTGCTTCACTATCGATAATACTTTGAACTTTTATTACTTAAAACGTAAATTAGAACCGCCTTACGGTTTTCTCGCTACCAGTTCTTGACTTTTAAGTTGAAAATAGTCGTATAGAAATTAGCCAACCTTAATTATTTGTAGATTTTCTCTTTGGAATGCGATAAAAACAGAAAAAAGGCCGTTTTAAGATTACGATTTATACATGCACAGAAAAAAAATTGTGGAAAAGAACGAAAAAACTGGCAGCAAAAAACTATCCGATTTAACTTTAATCCCGATACGTTTTCGAAGAACCACATACGGTTTCATGAAAGCCATACAAAAATCGGATCTATTCTGTCCACCCCCCCCCCCCCCGCTTAGTAGTCTTAATTTTTTTACGCCCCCAGGCGCACGTGCTGTTTGTTTACATAGTAAGGTGCTATATAACAACATAACATTTGTAACGGGGGGGGGGCATAAAAATACTGGGGGTCGAAACAGAATAGATCCCAAAAATCATATCATATGTGATCTTAATCTGGTTATCCAGGGTTCATACACGATTTATAATTGGTACCAAACGTGACATTTTTGAGCCTGGAAAAAAATAAAAATTTTTACTGTTTAAACATTTCTTTTAAGAGGGGTTGATTTTTGAATGGTGAGTTATATGGTTGCAAAATTGCTCTAGTTAAGAGTTCTCGATAGGGAAAAATAAATCAAACACGCAAAGCAAGAAATTGAGGTATTATTTTGAAACCAATGGATAGACAAATAAATTGGTCAACAGTATTATGATCCGAATAAAATATATAGATCTTGAAATATTTTTGTTGTATATATATATATATATATATATATATATCCCAAAAATCTGATCTTAATCTGGTTATCCAGGGTTCATACCCATCGAAGTATATGTTGATCATACCTGGAACAATATATATAACAATCTATATATATATATATATATATACATCTATATATATATATATATATATATATATATATATATAAAACATCTATATATTTTTTTCGGATCATAACACTGTTGACCAATTTATTTGTCTGTCCATTGGTTTCAAAATAATACCTCATTTTCCTGCTTTGTGCTGGCAGCCGCCTTTTGATTTGATTTGCCCTATCGACAACTCTTATCTGATCCCACTTTTGTAATGTACTAGTACACATCTAATATTTTTCTTAACTTTCGAAACAATTTTGTTAACTTTTGAAACGTTTCATTAGAACAATTTCTCTCTGTAAAATATCTCAGTTATAATTAATCTGGGAAAATGTAAAATTGAAACAAGGTTGGAGAGGAGCAGCAAACACAAAAGGTTGTCGCATAAATTAGTTTCATGAATTAGAATTGTTGTCATTGTTCTGTTTAACTCGCTTAAGTAATAAGTTCAATCTAATAACTGCAGAATCTAACTTTTGGTTACTCTTCTATATGCATCAGAACAAAATGTAAAAAATCTGTTATCCAATATTGCCTTTAAAACTTCATACAAATGACCTTTTTAAAAAAATGGCTATAGGAGTTATTCCGTATAGAAGTTACACGAGCATTTCATTTCCACTTCCCCCTTCGTAAAATAGTTGCACAAGGAAAAAAAATTGAGAGAACCCAATTTACCATTAGGAAGCAAAAAGTATGTTGATCAGAAAAATGGCAGGCATGATACAGAAGTGATGAAGCTTTCTTTCCGTTATTAACTATCACTGAACTATCACTTTAACTGAACTATCACTTAACCCATTATTTAAAAGAGTCTTAAAGAGGTAAAAAACAATATCAAGTTTCTACGAATGTGGTTTTCGTAGAATGAGAGAGAGTAGGTATTGAGAAGTTTGGAAAACTTTACTCGAAAAAAGCCAGACGAAAACGACACGCTCTCCTATTCGTAGCATGAGAAAAGAGAACCATAAAAAAATGTTGTTATGGCCTTTGTGAAGTAACGACACTCCAATGAAAAAGAACGAATTTTTCAACACCTCAGTAGATACCAGAAGGCTATATCATCTTGTAATCTTTTCAAATCTTTAGGATCTTGCAAGATGAAAGTTAATCAGACAAGACCATAAGAATTTGCAAGATAGAGGATTATCTGGCACGATCCTGCAAGATGGATAGTTAGTTGTCGTAGAATACTCCTGCGAGTTCGTTTCGGTCAATTATTAGTCTAAACAGTTTATTTAATTTGTTATTTAGTCAAGAACTGCGAGTGAAAGCGAGTAGAAATTAGTTAAACCATCAATACCATATTTTTTGATCACATAATTCAACACTTATTACCTTTCTACTAAATTCAACTTAACATCCTTGAACAATTCGGTCAGCCAGCACTTGATCTAGTTTCACTCCTCTATTTGTTTTCCTCTATTTATAAAGAAAATTTAAGCGGGAAGGCAAACATTCAGAGCCCGATTTCTGTTATATTTTTTCCTACAGTTTTTATGAAGTTTGTTTGATAAACTGCATTGCTTTTACTTATTTTTCAGCATTTTTTATTAGCATGAAAATGAAATATATTTCAATATATTTCAAATTTTGGAGCTCATTTGTATTCTCTTTAATACTGACTATTCCAAACTTTCGATTCACAAAAAAGTTTTTAATTTCTCTAAGTTTGCGTTTCGAAAATATTTACGATTCAATACAAGGGTTATCATGCTCAAAACCACTCAAAATATTTATTTTGCAAGATCTTACAAGAAATGATTATTTTGTAAGATCTTGCAGAATTTTTTAAAAAATTGTTGCAAGTCGATGCATCGTTTTGCATAATACTGGCATAATCTTCCATTATTTTGAAAGATGAAATTTTTCTATCGACTAGGGTAACTTCAAGAGGACTAAATCTACAGGGTAATTATAACCAACTCTTGTCTCGATTACAATATTTCCATAACCTACGCTTCTTTGAGTTGATTAGACTACTTTTCCTGCCTGCAATACTTTCTCACCACTTTTCATTCAACAAACGCAGGCGAGAAAAGAGTGATTGAATTTTTTTCTGTTTTATAATAAACTATAGCTTGTTTGACCTCAGGTTTGCTGTGTAATAATAACATGCGTTCCAATTTTAAAGGGGGCGAGGCTCATTTATCAACCCGAGTCAGAGTCTAACTCAGGTCACGTTTTACACTGAATTTGTCTGATTCAGAGCTAATTCAGTGATTCATTCTGAATTATCTTCAGATTCAGGAGAATACAGAATATTTTCTCTGAATTTCGCTCTGATTCAGAAATTCAGAAATCACTTCACAGTTGGTTCTGAAATCTTTCTGAATTAGTAAAAAAACTTGAAATTTCTCAGAAATTGTTCTGAATCAGTACTGATTGTCACTGACCTTTAGGTAGGGAACAGATCTCGATTTCTAGTCCAGCTGTAACTGGCAAATGACCAGCATTCATCACTTTAAAAACAATTCAAAATAGCTTTGTGGGGTGAATGATAACAAATCTGCAAGAAAAATATTCCGTTGTCCATATTTAAAAAGTAAGAGACCTTTTTATTAAATAAAAGTGCTCACTCAAAAATGAAGAAAATTGAAGCAGCAAGTTACAAAATATCAACTGATTTGTTATTTTGAAAAAAATACTGGGTTTTTAAAAATACTGGATTATTTTGAAAATTTATTGGGTTTGTTAGTTTGAAAAAAAAATAAATGGAACTATATATAAGCGCTAAATGCGGCAACTAACCAATCTGCATATAAAAAATACGATTTTTAAAAGTGAACGGATACGAAATTAATAAAAAGAACAACACTGTTTAAAAATAACGAAATTAACAATCGATAATTGCACGACATCAAACAAGATCTAAACTTGAAGTTAACTTATAATTGAATGAATGTTATAGCAGAATAGAGCCATAAACTAATCGCCAAAAATCGTCAATTAACAAGCACGAAAATACAACAACAAAAATGCGCATTTACGTTCTCGCGGTGTCTGCTAAAATGGGTTCACATTTTGTCAAAATGATTTATAGCCCATGTGAACAGTGTCCGAGCTGTTGATTTATTAGTCTGGGTAAATTACCAAATCACTAACATCACCATGTGAAATGAAGCAATTAGGTGAATAATGCAAGTATAATCATTTTATATTACCATAGTCTGCTCTGGTTTTCCGTTTCCGCCAGCTTGTAAGAAAATTGTTCGTCTAAACAAAATAATAGGAAACCCTGTTTGCGTTTCTGTGAGGAAACTTTGTTTAAAACTTTGCAATTTAATAAATCTTGAATAAGTTTACTGATTTTGCCGCGCGGCAAGGGCACAGTTTTGCTATGTCTGTTTTTTCTGCTAGTCAACACAATATTACTGCTATTAACACATGAAAGAGGCGGGGTTGAATTAAGTTCAAAAATCTGAAATTATAGATTCAAGAGGTTTTAATTTGAGAGAAACGCCGACGTATGAACTGAATATTGCAGAATTTTCCTTTAAAGTGGATGATTTTTGTAAAGTACATTGTAAGATTATTTTTCAAGAATTTACGTCTAACATCAATCAAGTTATAACATGTATTCAAATTTCGTATAGAAATTTTGTTTTTGAGTACCCCGGTTGCGACTTCGCTGTAACCATACGCTGTTTATTTCCACAATTCTTGAACAATTTTTAGGGAATAGTCAATGATTCTGTACAAATAAGGGAGATCATATATGATAGATCTTATAGGATACCTAGGATTCAATGCAAGGATATTAATAGCATTGATTATAAAAACTCGGACAGTTTCAGAACATTTTATGTCCGAATTGAGGTCGTGGAATTATTCCTTGACACAAGCTTGTCATGGGGTGTCACTTTGGATTGTTAAATACACGGATCCAGGAGAAGTTAAATCGATTTCAAGGTCTTCAAGCATGATCGCAGTATGATTACATAAATCATATATATATATATATATATATATATATATATATATATATATATATATCTTCTTTGTATAATAACTACCAATTCACAAATGATCTATGCACGATAACAGGGATATCATTCAGGGGTAAATCACTTGTGAAACAAGTACTATTATTATAGGAAACATCTAATAAAATTTTAATCAGACTATAAGCTAAGCTCGTGATCAAAGACAGGTTTTTGTAGAACTCAAAATGTTCACCGCAAAGTGCATTTTTCAGCGCTGGACGCCTCCGAAATATGTAGTAGAACTTCTGCTGATATCAGCTAGAAGTTCTGTCTGTGATAAGTTTTTTCGCCACAACAAAAATTAGGACACGCGGGATCCAAACAACTTTACTATTTCTTAGTTGTTACAGGTTCTTCCACGGCACCAAGTCTGACTCGAATCATTTATTTTTGGTTTGCATTTAAATCAGATTCACCCCTAATGTCTGATGAAGCATATGACTTGAGTTTAGTGAAAGTAGCAGATGCTAGTTGAAAAGTTTTCAAACTTATCAGTTATCATCAATAGTTAGGATGTAATTCTATCCAATTCACAATTCCACAAGTCTCCTTAGAATATTTTATTATTTCATTGGAAGCAATCAGTACTCGGAGGGCTAGTAAATTCCCAATCCTACTGCTCTTAAATAGAACAAGCGGTTTTACCGAACCCTTTGTTCAACCCTTAAAAGAATTATTTCCAGGCGCTATCTTATCTTACTCATTTGCCAAACGTGTAAAGTTAGAATAATTTCAAATGCCCTTATTCGTTGAGTGATTTTATAAATTCTCAAGAATGTTATCATTAATTGAATTAAATAATTGCTCTGGTATTGGGAACTATACCAGGTTCTCCACTCAATTAATTAATCGCTTGGTCGATCAATTTAAATAAACAAGGTTACAGATGGCGTTAAGAAATTATCAGTGTTCACTCCACAAACCAATTGGGCGAGCATTAAGCTATTTGATAATAACATTAAGCCATTGCCTATTAGGTTTAGGGTTACTGTAGAACTTGTTGAGTCTACCTTGAGCACGTCCATACTACACGGGTAAACCTAGCTTAGCAAGACTTCTAGGAGTGGGCAATCCTTCCCTCAGAGAGGCTTCACTTATTTGTCTCCCAGAAGGAGGTGGCCGATTATTATTCTGAGAAACCACCAGTTCTCTTGGCGATGCTCGCGGTTGTCACTGGTGTTGTCTCTGGCTCGCTGTTTTACCGTGGCTCCACCCTAACATAGCCTACTTAATGATTTGTCGATCGTTAATTTAGTCAAATTTCACCAACAAAAATAAATACTTGTTAGGGAAGCAATTCCTTAAAAATTCTTTGATTTTATATAAGTTTAACGTCAGGTCACCAAATAATCCTTATAAACATATATTAGTTGCTTCGTAAAAGCGACAATCACTTCAGAATCCCCCTCGATTTCTAAAAATCAATACCGTGTTCCAGCAAGTTGGAAACAATCAATTGAAGCTGTTTTGGCGGCAAGGATACTAATGTTGACTTTAAATTAATAGAAATAAACGTTTATATCAGAAGTTTTGCTAACAAAAAAGTGAAAATCCAACGCAGTTTTACACGAACAAGCGACAGCTACCAGAGCGCACTTTCTCTAACCAAATAACCGATAATAACAATAACCATTTAAGATCAGTTATTTAAATAATGCTGAAAAATAGTATGAAAAACCGACCGAAGGTTAACATTGCGTTCACGGCTAATCTATGCAAGATGAAATTAATTCACTCCTTGTTTTGCTAACAATAGATTTATTCTTTGGGAAAAGTGCTTTTTTGGGAACTTTTAGGAAAGTCATGCGTAATTTTGATATTTTTAGTCCCAAATTTTGGGCTTCTAAGCGTATTTTTCTTGGGTGAGAATTTGAAGGCAGATCTAGAATTGGACTTTACCTGAATCAATAGTTACTTATTCAACCTTTCTCACCAGTTTAAGTTACATCGGCATTTTTTCTTTGTACAACTTTAAACATAGAGTTCGCAATCGTGGTCAGTATTTTTTGGTTTAATCCATAATGACTTTCATGCAAACAAACTCGTTCCTACATTTCTTAGTAGTTCGAGACTCTTCCAAGCACCACCTATGACTCGATTTATATTTATTGCATTTAATTCAGAGTCAATTTTAATACCTGGTGATGCATATGAGTTGCGTTTTGTAAAATTCGCAGTGCTGCTGGTGGTCGGCATTTAGTGGGTGTGATGAGAAAATATTCATGTTGCAAGAAATTGCATTTTTTCGCTGAAAATCCCAATATCGAGTTGTACTACGAGTTCTAATTTTGATGCTTAAAACTGAAAAATATTGATCAGTGATCACTTTTTTCTGTCTGGCTCTTCAAATATGTTCCCATTTTTGAATTTGGCCGCAAATTCTTAATTTTTGGGCTTCTTTTCGTTTTAAGTGCATTGATTAAACCGGATTTGGATTTTTAAAAAAGGTATAGAGTCTTTTTTGAGATCTTTGTTTTTCAGAAAAGACACTATGCATTGGTGTTACAAACATTACATAGAGTTCGATGAAATTGAATGTAAAGCATTTAAAAGCTTAGAGAGTTAAAAATGATATCAATGAAAAGCTTTGAATACTGATCACTATATTGGTCCATACAATTTTCAAATTTTTTGCTCGATTGGAAGCAAGCTCAGGCTGTTTTTTTCTGAATTCTTTCAAATTATTATTGTAGAATGTAAGCTGACATTTGTATGAAAATTAAAATTTGATGGCAAATATATTGATTTTCCTGAATATTTATGCGTGCGAGTGTCATCTGTTAATCGCTGCTCACGGGACTCCTTAGATTAATAACTAACAGCAATTAACTTGGTTAACATAACAGTGGTTATCAATTTAACAGATCAACAGTTTATGAATCTCATTTGATCAGCGTTTTATACTTTTCCACATAACAAAATGTTTGTTTTTTATTCTTCGCAATGTTGGTAACTAATGTTAAAACTGTACCACGTTAAAATAAAATGAATTAAAAGCTGATAAGATAAAAAATGATAAACTGCGGATCATGCGAAATTGTAATATCTCCCTGATTTGACTTCTTTCTTTTTGAAAAAAAAGACAAAAAACAAATTGAGTGGTGAATGAGTGAATTAAATATTTTTCTTGCTGTTTTCACAGCCTTCACTACAGTTTTTAAATATGTTAAATAGCAACAACATGACCAAAATTTAAATGCGATTAACACTGTGATTTCTTATAGTTTCCATCAGCTTTCTTAACTTTATTCCAACCATATCCGTTACATAAAAATTAATAGCATTTTTTTAAAAATGAACTACGGCAAAATTTACCAAATATTTTGGCAACACTTTAGTTGAAATGAAATAACAAGGAGGCTTGTTAATGTGCGTTTGCACATGATGTTCCGAACCGAGCTACTCTACTTTTTTGACTTAATTGTCAACCAAAATAAGAGATAATCAAAAATAGATGTTTGAGTTTAATGAAATCGTTACACATCCAAACTACTTAATGTTTTACATAATGTCATGGCTCATTATAGTGCTCACGAGATCTGCCATCATTGAGACTACGAGAAAAAAACAAACAACAAAGTAAATAAAAACAAAAAAACTTTTTCGTGGCAAAAACTCGATATCTAAATTTAAAAGAACCTAGCAACAGCGTCAAATTACAAACACATAAAACCATAATTACACAAATTTACTTTTCTTAACTGAAAAGCACATGGGACTTTTCTTTAATGAGGCTAAAGATGTTCACTTGGTCATCATTTTAAAATCGTTGAGATCTGTTAGTACGGAAATGTGTTAAAAGAAGAGGAAAGAAACACGAATATTGACAACTCAAAAATTATTTATGAAAACGCTTATTGTTCAGCAAACAAAACATCAGATACCACATAATATCAATAGACACGTTGTTAGACACAATTGACACAATGTTGAATTACAAACAAGTGGATGGGACCTCTCAATTATCAGAAAAAGTTGCAAGTTGACGAAAGAACAACAACAACTGAAAAAGTTTACAGAAAATTTTGAAAACAAACCTTAAGACTATTAGCTAAGCTGAGTGCACTGAGAGAATTCAATCAATCCTCATTTAGAAGATTATGAGAACTCTCAGCATTTAGAAAAGGTTTTACAACTACAAAAAGAATTAAAAAAACAGTGAAAAAGGGCAAATTCAAAAAAAAAATTGAGAAAAATGTCGAAGCCTTTAAAAGTTGAATTTTTCTGTGGAAACTTTTTTGTCTTTTCAAAAACTTGTCTAACAAAAATTGAACTTTTTTTGATGTAACAAAAAAAATTTTAATAATTGAACAATTATATTAAAACCACGAAATTTTAGAGAAAACCCGTCGTATCAAGAAAACCCGTAGCCATTAAGCATACGCTGAAATGTCCTTCAATTGGAAAACAATGAATTCTATCACTCATTTGCCAGCATTAGGTTATCGAAATAAGTCTTATTATTTTGAAAACGACAACCGATACAGGCAAAAACAAAAAAATCAGTAGAGAAGTGCGAAAAGAAATTGTCGAAGCCAGAGAATTCATAAGCTTTTCTATGAAAAATTTATCTCTGATCAATTGTTTGTCTTTTCTAAGTAAATGGGATTTGTCAATGTTAGGATAACGTCATAAGGTTCCAAAAGGAACCAAAATTTTCAAGAAATATCAAAATATTAAAAAAAGGTTAGAAAACTGGTGGCAATTGAAGTAATAAAATCAATAGTTAGAAGATAAAGCACAAATCACTTAAGTTTTCATTGCCGCAAAACAGAAAGGGTCCTGTCATAAGTGAGAATGACTTACAAGTTCACAGAAATAAATTTAAGATCGGCTAATGTTCAAAACTTTTATTCGAAGAACCATTAGATGTCCATCTAATGGCTCTTAGCTCTAA
Source organism: Convolutriloba macropyga (assembly GCF_964194025.1). Taxonomy (NCBI): domain Eukaryota; kingdom Metazoa; phylum Xenacoelomorpha; order Acoela; family Convolutidae; genus Convolutriloba; species Convolutriloba macropyga. The sequence continues at coordinate 2,310,543 of NC_134468.1, forward strand.
GCAAAGAGCTATTAGATGTCCACTGGAAACACGAGCTAGGTTCACATAAAAAGCATTTCGCATTTTTAGTTTTAGTTAACAAGTCTTTGCCGTAGAATTACAAAAAAGTTTCTAAGATTTTGAAAAAAATCAAAATTTCATTAAAAAATTACGAAAACTCAGAGTCGAAGCCAAAGAAAACATGAGCGATTCCTTGAAAACGAATTATTTATTCTTTGCCCATCATTTGACTGTAAATGAGATTTTATACATATGTAAATTTGATGTGAAAAGTGACTTGTCTCTAAATGTCTTAAAAAAGCAAACAAAAACAAAAAAATATGAAAAGATTTAAAAAAACAGCTCTCAAATAGAATTCGATTTCGTTTTGATAGTTAAAATCCTAAGAGGCCCAAACTAGCCTTTTTCGCCTTTCGTCTATTCGGAAAACAAATTTGTTTCGTTTTGTAGCGTAAAAAGTAATTTTGAATTGATATTTTTATAGAAGTAATCATTATTTGAACAAAAAATTACGCTAAACGTGACCAAAATCATGCCAAATATCACGAGTTCACTCAAAGCTATCAACTGCAAGAACTTATTGAAAAAAAAAGAATTCGAAAAACGTATTTGTTGTCAAATTCGATGCTGGATGAGCTTATTAATGATGCCGCTCACATTTCTCTGCGACGAATATATCGATCGCCCAAAATTGACTGAACAAAAAAAACCCATTTGAGTATATAGTTTCTTGCCCCCATAAGTGGGGGTGGAACCAACGATTATTTGTTTTTGCTGGAATTTCTTGCCTAACGTTGATAGTTTCAATGTCGTTGATGATAAGATTTTGTGTCGGTAGTGCCTTAATCTTTGCGCCCCGCAGAAAATGTAAAACGAAAGGGTGTTAGTACACACACACACACACACACACACACACACACACACACACACACACACACACACACACACACACACACACACACACACGCATACACACACACACCACACACACACACACACACACACGACACACACACACCACACACACCACACACACGCACACACACGCACACACACACGCACACACACGCACACACACACACACACACACACACGCACACATACACACGCACACACACGCACACACACACACACAAACACACACACGCACGCACACACGCACACGCACACACACAGACACAGACACACGCACACACGCACACACACACACGCACACACACACACGCACACGCACACACACACACGCGCGCACGCACGCACGCGCACGCACACACACACACGCACGCACGCACGCACGCACACACACACACGCACACACACACACACACACACATATATATATATATATATATATATATATATATATATATATATATATATGTGTGTGTGTGTGTATACAGAAAATAAAATGTAATGTTTATGCGTGTGTACATTAAATATCAAAGACAGCAAGTGATCTTACAGGAAATTTGTCAGAATTATGATAATTATCAGAAATATGACATTTATCAACAGCATGCAAGAACTTAGAAGACAGGCTCCTTGACTGCCTCACCGAATACTATTAATTTAATGTTATTTAGGATAGCATTAAAATTTTCCTGCACATGTGTACTGTTTGTCAATTAATTGTGAGGTAGTCCATTAGACCCCGTTGGTTTTTTAATACATTCCAAAAACTTCTTTTCTTACAAACGCTTTTCAATCGTCGTTATGTTTGAAAAACCTATGCAAAATTTTGTTGACTGGGTCGAACAACTGTGCTGGCGGTCAGTTGAAACACATTGACAGATATAAGGCCATTGTTCTTTTACTCGACCAAATTACACGTTATATAAAAACACAATCGATTTTTTGGTGATTTTTAACATACCTAACTGCACATTTCCATAAAGTAAGGCACAAAATAACACATAGCAAATTTACATTAAGCACAAAAATTTCATGAAATTTCTTTCAATTGTCTTGTGAGGCAATGCATTATCTGTCACGAAATTTTGTAGCAGGTTAGCTCATCAACTCTGAACTAATGCTAGCCATTAATGGGAGGCAGAGTAATGGGTAAAAATTCTGATTTAAGTTTTGTAGATAATAAGCAAATGCCAATCAAAACACCTAAAGATCGTACTCCAAAATCCATACAACTCTATATAATACTAACAATGGTCTAGATAGTAATATCTTACAAAAACAATTACATTTTAGAAAAAAATATGTAATAAATTTTGCAGAATTTTGGTTTACGTCCATCGAGCAATTATAGTAACAATTTACTCAGATATTTTTATAGCTCTAAATTATTTAGAAAATAAAGCCGTGAGTTTTTTTACGTTCTCTACTTTTCCCCCCGTATTTTTTGCCAAAATCTTTTGCCCGAATATTACCACGAGCTGTCTGTCTAAATAATGTACTGGTTTGAAAAGAAATAGTATAGTTTACATTTATTTTGTTAAATCTTTTTTATGCAAGGACGATTGTTTGGGACACTTGAATACTTTACAAAGTCAAGTGGATTTTAGAGTGCCTTCTAAGAGTATTTTAATCTATATTCGCCTAATGTTCACAAAACTTTATTTCAAAATTGTTGCCTAATTACAATAGAAAATGTGTTAGCCGAATCGAATTTTCGCCCAATATCCTCGTTAATAGATGGCAAACAATTCGGGAGAAAAAAATCTGGTACGCATTAAACTCATTGAATTGCTGCACTTCGGTTTCCAATGCTAATTATTTTACTTTCCCTGTGTTTGAGTCCACTAAAAACCGAAGAAGTTGAATAGCAGTGACCTAGTTGAAAAGACGGTCGTTGACCGATACTGAGTATGAAAAGACTTTGGTTCGACTATAATGGTCAAAGTTCACCATGCGTCGACCAAGGGACGAGAGATTTTTGTCGACTAAATTGAAAGAGGCTCTAGATCCAGCGAATAAGCTTCCAATAAAAGAGCTCAGTTATAACAATTTAGATTTAAATACCTTTTTTTGCAGCTGATGTTTTATTAGTACATTTGGGTACATAAATTTAACATCTAAAGCGCGGTTGAACCTGAAAAAAAGCACAATATACTCAATTTTAGCAACCAAAACCAAATCGGAAGGATCTCACACTCCAAGTGACAGAGACAACCAGAGTGTGAGTAGTCTTAGTATCTCAGTGAGTGAGAATCCGACCCCTGCCCAGGACACACCCCCCACTGACCACCAGGAGACACCAAGACCAATTTCTACCTCTTCAAATGTAGACACAGACTCTGTCACCTTATTCGACCGCGTGACCCCTCAATTGTTGACTGGATATGAGGACATTCGAATGAAGATGATGGCGCAGGAAGGTCGCTTTCGATCCCAGACGGCGCCAGTTTCGAAACTTTCTGGCCCTTCAGAGTCACCCAGTGAGAAAAAACGTGAAGGTGAGATAATAAGACTTTGACAAATTATGCCGTTTCATAATTCATTGTTTGAAGCATACCCAGGTTGAGGTGCCATCCGGAAGTGACCTCTGATCAGACCAAGTCCAACGCACACGGTGTGTTCCCAGACCAAAATTACAGGGTCTGGGATTTGGTTCCAGTGCACAATAGTATGATCAGAGGTCACTTCGGTCTGGGGATGGTATGATCAGAGGTCACTTCGGTCTGGTGATGGTATGATCAGAGGTCACTTCGGTCTGGGGATGGTATGATCAGAGGTCACTTCGGTCTGGGGATGGTATGATCAGAGGTGACTTTGGTCTGGGGATGGTATGATCAGAAGTCACTTCAGGATGGGAATGGTCTGATCAGAGGCGGATTCAAGTGCACATTAGTCTGATCAGAGACCATTTCGAGCGGAATTTTTTTTTTGATTTTTTGTTTTTTTTACAGAGAGATGTCGGCTCTGTCAAGAGGCAACGAAAAGCAGCATTCTGATCACAGACACATCTAGAGTCTGATGTCTTTGATCAGAACCAAAGGGGTCCAATTGATTGAACATGTCAGTCCCCTTACAAGGAAACTTTGTTTAACGGTAGAATACGACGTTTTATATGGAAAACTGTCTAAATTTATCCATTGAGTTGGAAATATGCACTAATGTATACTAAATAATTTTTACTCAGCAGTTGGGTTATCTTTTCTTTAGCAATAATACTTTTAGAATGGACTTTTTTTAGATGAATATAATAATGCAAACATCATTTTTTATGAAATGAATATATTATAGCAAAATTCGTGCTGTGAGGTGATTTCGAGCGCACAATAGTCTGATCAGAAGTGATTTTGAGCGCACAATCGTCTGGACAATGGTCTGGGCTTGAACTGGGCCATGGTCGCACAATCGTCTGAACAATGGTCTGATTATGGTCTGATCAGAGGTCCTTTCCGTCTGGGAAGGTCTGATCAGAGAGTTTCGAGCGCACTTAGAGCGCACACGGTGTTTCGAGCGCACTTTAGTCTGATCAGAGGATACTTTGGTCTGGGAGGGTCTGATCAGAGGTAACTTTCGTCTGGCACGGTCTGATCAGGGGTCACTTCCGGATGGCACCTCAACCTGGGTATATTACAGAAACCTTCGTTGTCTTTTATCACAAAAAAATAGTCAACAAGAAAACAAAATATGTCCTCTTGGCAGAATCGTGAAGGCTCCATATTTCGAGTTGACGACTTGGCAGGCAAGAATTGTTTTCAAATCGTTCATCATGATGATGATAAATAATTTTAAAAACATGCAATAGTTGACAAAACATTACTTTTAATTTTCATAACCAACTATGGGACCATTTCTGCAAACGAACTTCATTCAACAACTCACATAACAAGGAGGCTCGGTAATGTGCTTACGCATATAAAGCTCCGACCCCGCTCATCCACATTCTTGACTTAATTGGCTACCAAATGATGAAGAGTAGAAAACATTCAAAAACATACATATCGTTCTATAAACAGGCAATGGAAGACAATACTGCCAAGCTAGAGGGCCGATGAAATTTATTGATAATAGACTACTAGAAAGGACAATAATAAAAATCAACAAACATTAATTTTGACCAAAATTCGATGTCTATAATGAAAAAAAAAAGAATCAAACTCGCATCAGATAAAACCTAAACAATCCAATTTACCCTACAGTTCATTGAAAAAGATACGGGATGTGTACTCAATGCGACTGGTTAACAGGTCGACAAACAACAAAGAGGCGCGAAGTTCAAAAACACGTTTCTATTTTTTGAAAACAATTAATTTCACAGTTATTGATGTCATTAGATATCAACTGAAATCATTAAAATGTTCATATCTCCAGAGAAAGCAATTGAGACAATAATGTCATTATCCAGTGTTCAACTGCTCAAAATTTCAGAGCCAGTAGGACCTAAAATTCTTGTTATAAAATCAAAGGAAAACAAAAATCCTTTAATAGGTACAAATATATAAAATCTCAAACATTTTATAAAATCTCGTAGTAACAGTAGTAACAAAGCCGAGAAATGCAAGTTTCAATTTAAAACCGTTAAACAGATTAAATTATAGCTCACTGGAAACGGGTTGTGACCTGTGTTTACAGAGACTGAGCTACAGCTCGACCGAAAAACTATTTAAAAAATTGACGAAACCCAAATGTTTTTGAAAAAAAAATAGTTTAAAAATTCATAACAGACATAAAATTTGAACAAAATGTGATGGACTAAACTGCAACACCCCAGGAAGCAAATTGGACCTGTTAATAATGAGACTAAGTCACGACCTAAAAAATACCATCAAATAAGTAAATAAGCCAAAACTTACACAATTTTACGACATCACACTTCGTGGCACAAAAATTATGAGATGCTTTCTGCGAGAACTGTAAATCATCACTTTCTCCTCATCTTAACATAAACGAGTCTTCCTTATAAAAAGACTACAATGACATGACAACAAAAAGAAACCCAGAAACTGAAAAACTTGGAAAGCTTGAAAACTTTTACGAAACTAAATGGTCGAAGCAATCAAACTCAACGTATAAAAAGTGCGCAAAAAATTGTTTGAATCATAAAGTAATTGAGACTTCTATTTAGTGAGATCTAATTTAAGTAAATTGAGTTATACATCCTGGGGAAGCAATTGAGACCTATCGTTATCTGGTATATGGCGTAAAACAACAAAAAGACAGACAATCATAGGAAAAAAAAAACAAAGTTTTGCGAGATAAATGTGTCTCAGCACAAAAAGCGTGAATTATTCAACAAAAACAGTTTGCGTATCCAGATACGCCTTTTTCTAACGTTCTTCATTTCTCTACTATGCTTTTCTTCAATTGAACCTGCCAACAATGTGCTAATTCAACAAGGAAAAAAATTAACTCATAAAACATGCAATTATGCTCAAAATTAGAAAAAAATTAAAAAAGCGTAGTATCAAAACAAAGAAACCATTAGTTGATTATAAAACCGTTACTGATATTATTATATGACACACAGGAGACCGGTTATCACCTGTTTTTGCTGAGACTGCGCCCGAAATTGGGAGACAGAAGATAAAATACTTGCAATGTTCTTAACTTCACCGATATTTTCTTGAAACAAACATATTCAAAGTCATTGCGAACCTTAGATAACAACTAAAAGAAGAGGTTCATTATTGCTTTCTCAAAAACTAAGTGGATCTTTGATTGGGGACACTAAGTCATTGGGCTGCAAAAATTATAACAAATGAAAGCAAAACTCCATAAAAAAGAAGTCCATAAAATTTTTACGAAAAAAATGGTCAGAGCCATAAAAACCACGAGCTTAACTCTGAAACCTTAATATAATATTGTTGGGCCTTGTTTATTGTAAATGGTATCTGTCAATAATTGAGCCCTGATTTGAAATTTTTTTCAGTAATTTGCAAAGAAAACATTTACTTAGCGGAAAAATTTTAAAAATTCGTGCCCCTATAAAATCTAGTAATTTTTTTATCGTAAGGATCCATGGTCAGTCCAAGATCAGCCCAAATTGTGCTGCGCGTCTAAAAAAACACTCAATTGTTCAAACGGTTGCGAAATAGATCATTTTTTTAAAACAAATTCAGTTTACCAAAAATAAATAATGCATTTTATAAAATCTCGTAGTAACAGTAGTAACAAAGCCGAGAAATGCAAGTTTCAATTTAAAACCGTTAAACAGATTAAATTATAGCTCACTGGAAACGGGTTGTGACCTGTGTTTACAGAGACTGAGCTACAGCTCGACCGAAAAACTATTTAAAAAATTGACGAAACCCAAATGTTTTTGAAAAAAAAATAGTTTAAAAATTCATAACAGACATAAAATTTGAACAAAATGTGATGGACTAAACTGCAACACCCCAGGAAGCAAATTGGACCTGTTAATAATGAGACTAAGTCACGACCTAAAAAATACCATCAAATAAGTAAATAAGCCAAAACTTACACAATTTTACGACATCACACTTCGTGGCACAAAAATTATGAGATGCTTTCTGCGAGAACTGTAAATCATCACTTTCTCCTCATCTTAACATAAACGAGTCTTCCTTATAAAAAGACTACAATGACATGACAACAAAAAGAAACCCAGAAACTGAAAAACTTGGAAAGCTTGAAAACTTTTACGAAACTAAATGGTCGAAGCAATCAAACTCAACGTATAAAAAGTGCGCAAAAAATTTTTTGAATCATAAAGTAATTGAGACTTCTATTTAGTGAGATCTAATTTAAGTAAATTGAGTTATACATCCTGGGGAAGCAATTGAGACCTATCGTTATCTGGTATATGGCGTAAAACAACAAAAAGACAGACAATCATAGGAAAAAAAAACAAAGTTTTGCGAGATAAATGTGTCTCAGCACAAAAAGCGTGAATTATTCAACAAAAACAGTTTGCGTATCCAGATACGCCTTTTTCTAACGTTCTTCATTTCTCTACTATGCTTTTCTTCAATTGAACCTGCCAACAATGTGCTAATTCAACAAGGAAAAAAATTAACTCATAAAATATGCAATTATGCTCAAAATTAGAAAAAAATTAAAAAAGCGTAGTATCAAAACAAAGAAACCATTAGTTGATTATAAAACCGTTACTGATATTATTATATGACACACAGGAGACCGGTTATCACCTGTTTTTGCTGAGACTGCGCCCGAAATTGGGAGACAGAAGATAAAATACTTGCAATGTTCTTAACTTCACCGATATTTTCTTGAAACAAACATATTCAAAGTCATTGCGAACCTTAGATAACAACTAAAAGAAGAGGTTCATTATTGCTTTCTCAAAAACTAAGTGGATCTTTGACTGGGGACACTAAGTCATTGGGCTGCAAAAATTATAACAAATGAAAGCAAAACTCCATAAAAAAGAAGTCCATAAAATTTTTACGAAAAAAATGGTCAGAGCCATAAAAACCACGAGCTTAACTCTGAAACCTTAATATAATATTGTTGGGCCTTGTTTATTGTAAATGGTATCTGTCAATAATTGAGCCCTGATTTGAAATTTTTTTCAGTAATTTGCAAAGAAAACATTTACTTAGCGGAAAAATTTTAAAAATTCGTGCCCCTATAAAATCTAGTAATTTTTTTATCGTAAGGATCCATGGTCAGTCCAAGATCAGCCCAAATTGTGCTGCGCGTCTAACAAAACACTCAATTGTTCAAACGGTTGCGAAATAGATCATTTTTTTAAAACAAATTCAGTTTACCAAAGATAAATAATGCATTTTATAAAATCTCGTAGTAACAGTAGTAACAAAGCCGAGAAATGCAAGTTTCAATTTAAAACCGTTAAAAAGATTAAATTATAGCTCACTGGAAACGGGTTGTGACCTGTGTTTACAGAGACTGAGCTACAGCTCGACCGAAAAACTATTTAAAAAATTGACGAAACCCAAATGTTTTTGAAAAAAAAATAGTTTAAAAATTCATAACAGACATAAAATTTGAACAAAATGTGATGGACTAAACTGCAACACCCCAGGAAGCAAATTGGACCTGTTAATAATGAGACTAAGTCACGACCTAAAAAATACCATCAAATAAGTAAATAAGCCAAAACTTACACAATTTTACGACATCACACTTCGTGGCACAAAAATTATGAGATGCTTTCTGCGAGAACTGTAAATCATCACTTTCTCCTCATCTTAACATAAACGAGTCTTCCTTATAAAAAGACTACAATGACATGACAACAAAAAGAAACCCAGAAACTGAAAAACTTGGAAAGCTTGAAAACTTTTACGAAACTAAATGGTCGAAGCAATCAAACTCAACGTATAAAAAGTGCGCAAAAAATTGTTTGAATCATAAAGTAATTGAGACTTCTATTTAGTGAGATCTAATTTAAGTAAATTGAGTTATACATCCTGGGGAAGCAATTGAGACCTATCGTTATCTGGTATATGGCGTAAAACAACAAAAAGACAGACAATCATAGGAAAAAAAAAACAAAGTTTTGCGAGATAAATGTGTCTCAGCACAAAAAGCGTGAATTATTCAACAAAAACAGTTTGCGTATCCAGATACGCCTTTTTCTAACGTTCTTCATTTCTCTACTATGCTTTTCTTCAATTGAACCTGCCAACAATGTGCTAATTCAACAAGGAAAAAAATTAACTCATAAAATATGCAATTATGCTCAAAATTAGAAAAAAATTAAAAAAGCGTAGTATCAAAACAAAGAAACCATTAGTTGATTATAAAACCGTTACTGACATTATTATATGACACACAGGAGACCCGTTATCACCTGTTTTTGCTGAGACTGCGCCCGAAATTGGGAGACAGAAGATAAAATAGTTGCAATGTTCTTAACTTCACCGATATTTTCTTGAAACAAACATATTCAAAGTCATTGCGAACCTTAGATAACAACTAAAAGAAGAGGTTCATTATTGCTTTCTCAAAAACTAAGTGGATCTTTGATTGGGGACACTAAGTCATTGGGCTGCAAAAATTATAACAAATGAAAGCAAAACTCCATAAAAAAGAAGTCCATAAAATTTTTACGAAAACTCCATAAAAAATAAGTCCATAAAATTTTTACGAAAAAAATTGTCAGAGCCATAAAAACCACGAGCTTAACTCTGAAACCTTAATATAATATTGTTGGGCCTTGTTTATTGTAAATGGTATCTGTCAATAATTGAGCCCTGATTTGAAATTTTTTTCAGTAATTTGCAAAGAAAACATTTACTTAGCGAAAAAATTTTAAAAATTCGTGCCCCTATAAAATCTAGTAATTTTTTTATCGTAAGGATCCATGGTCAGTCCAAGATCAGCCCAAATTGTGCTGCGCGTCTAACAAAACACTCAATTGTTCAAACGGTTGCGAAATAGATCATTTTTTTAAAACAAATTCAGTTTACCAAAGATAAATAATGCATTTCGTACAATTATCGAGTATAAATTTGCAAAAAACTGGCAAAATTCTAAACACAGAAGACTCTTTGAAGCCAGCTCGAGTACAGCTAGCTCTTGAGCTTAGGAAGAATATTGCCGCAGTTTTAAGGTGTATGCTTCCTGCAAATATAAAGGAACTTGGCTAAAGAAGCAAATTGTCCCATTTTTGACGAAAAAGTCTGAATTTTGAAAAATTTAGCATAAATTCTTGCCTCGGATCGAAACTCGGATCGAACAATTCTGCAGCCCTCCTCTTTCTTTAGAGATATAATTGATAACACTACAGTTAACAGTTTTAACATATTTTCTATCAAAATTGAAAAAAAATTGGTCAAAAGTCCCGAAAATGTGAATAAAAACAGCTGAATTACGTCTAATATTCACAAAATTTCAACCTATAAAAAACGAAATTTGAAAAAATCTTTTTAATTCCATATTCTGCGCTGGGCGGTTTTTCCAATGATACCACTCACACCTCTCTACGATTATATCGATCGGCCAAAGTTGTCTGAACAAAAAAAACCCATTTGAGTATATAGTTCCTCCCCCACTAAAGTGGGTTGGAACAATAACTCATATTCATATGAACAAAAGAACATCATTCGAATTTCACTACAACCTTAAATGTCAAAACCAACTTTGGAATGAATTCGATTGTTACCACAGTGGCTTCGGTTGGCAAAAATGAAAACATTTTTAAGAAAACTTTGAACTTGTTGCTCTCACAATATGAAAAAATTTCTTTGAATAGTCCCGTACGAACTTTTAATAATTATTTTTATTTTTAGGAAGAAAACAATCAGAAGCTAATTTTTTAAGCGATTCTTTAAGAAAATCGATTGATACTTATAATTTTGCTTGAATGATTTGAATTATTGTTTTTTTCAAGTACATTTAACCATGTGGTTATAATTTTAATTTACTTGTTGCAAACAATTGACATTGTTTCAGCTAAGTCAAGCAAACAAAAACCCCCACAGTACACACCCATCAAGTCACGTCACAAGACAATGCAACACAACCCAGTCAAACCGAAAGCGAAACCCGAATCTCCTAAATATGAGTCAGAACCAACCAATTACAATAACGAAGCTCTCAGCCAATCAGCATTGGGATACGTCCGCATCTCAAACTGTGCAACATACGAAGAAGCTGTTTGTACGTTTGAGGGCATAAAGTCTAGAAGTTACTGGCGCGAGTTTGGAGAAGTTTCCAAGAGCTGGCAGGCACTGGTGAAGATGTCAAATCTGCTTCAACACAGTCCAGAGAAGGCAGAGGTCATGTTTGACGAACACAGGGAGATCCTAGACATAAAGTAAGTATAGTGTAACTCAGGTTCAGATCAAAAATTATCATATAAGCATCCAAAAATCTCGATCAGATTCATTTATAACCAGGCTTAGACTTTTCCTCGTTCTAGGTCATGCCCGCGGGTTCTACAGCATATGTGCTCAGACTATGGGGGGGGGGGGTGGTTATAAACCATTGTAAGGGGGATATTGGCATTGATTACTTAGTGTAGGACTCTAGTTAACTGTAGATCAAAGCTAAATTTGATTTTCATGCCTACAATTTGTCGAGAACGGTATTTTCATACGTCGAGGGTAGATATAGTCACCTTTAAATTTATGTTTAATATGTGTATAACCGTTGGTAGAGTTGGTAAAACTTGAGAGGAGTTTCTTTAAACCACGAAGAGATCGAAAAAACGAACGCTTTTCTTTATTTACGGGACAAAATAACCCCTATGTCAAAATATCCCGATACCAAACAAACATTGTGCCAAAACATACCCATAATTTTACGCAGTGGCATTGGGTAAATTGTTGTGCAGCCAGAATTTACAACTAATTAAATTTATCTAGGGCACAATTCAATTTTCAGTAACTTGAATAATTTTGAGTAATTAAGAGTAACTTGAACGGATAATTGAAAAACATAGCTGCTCAGATTGCCAGAAAATAGCCGCAATAGATTCGTAGATCTGCAGTCCCAAAAAAAAACAATAAAAAAGACAGACCAAAAAATTCGTCTTTTCATTGAAGGCTGATCTGTTATATTTTGATTAAAAATCTGTATAATTTATTGCTGCCTCTATTAGCTGATCTCAAATAACATTCATTTAGAGTGACACACACCCATTTGACCTTATCTCTTTGAATTAAAGTAAATAAAAGTCGATTTCAAAGTGAGGAAGTCATTTTTGAGAGTGAGGTAAGTCAAGTGTGACCAAAAATTTAATCACGCGCATGAACAAAAATATTCGCTCCACTAAGAGCGAAAAATGACGTCACACATGCAATTCAGTTGAAATTGCATGAACGAATGAACAAAAAGTGGCTGTGACGTCATATGGTCGTAACAAAAATCATGACGACGAAATAAAAAAAAACCAAGAGAAGGCCAATAATAGCCCCAGCTATCGCTGTGCGGCTATTAAAAAAGGACTTTATAATCATAGCATGACTTCCTTAAATTGTTTCAGGTTACTTTTGGTGCTCAATAACGACAACAATACAGAAGTTCTCTCACGTTGGGTTTCCCGGAAGTTACTTGAAGTTCAGTCTAAATTGGAACTCTGGCAGTCAAGTTTGCTTCGCAGTTTGCAACTTTTCGATTGGGACTTCGCGATTCTCATAGGAGTTCTTCTCGACATCTTAAAGTCTCTGAATGAAGCTCTTAGTCCGCCAGTTGAGTGTAAGTGAACAATTTACAGGTGCAAACCTGGACTCAAAATAGAAGCAAAAGTATTAGGCGGGTTCAGCAATGTTTTGTAGGATTGGAACCTTAGTTTTTGTTAATAAAATTGGTTATCCATTCTCAAACACCATCTTTCGTTTGAGAGTCGAGGAGTTTTCTAAACATTATGCGATTGATGTAAACAAAGAAATTAAAAGTTACTTCATTGCAGTAAAGTTCAGTTGCTGCAGCCCGGGTTGAGAAATTTGCCGAAAATTATGTAAGAAATGCGCTGCAATGCGCTTATTTTTCAAAAAGTTCAGCGCAAAAACCTTACATAATAATGCGCTGAGATGTGCTGATATGCGGTGAAACTTTCTAAGACACGCGCTGAAAAAAGTGCTTAAACTTTTGCAAGAATTGTACTCAAAATGCGCTGAAATTATGTAAGAAGTGCGCTAAATATGCGCTGAAATTTTGAATTTTCAGCGCCTCTTCAAAGCTTCAGCGCATTCAGCGCTTTTCTTACATAATTTCAGCGCATTCAGCGCGCTTTGTACAAAAAAAATGCGCTGAAACGGCGCTTACATCTCGACCCGGGAGTTAATAAGTAAGGTCCTTCAGTTTCAATCAAGTACCAGCCAACGGCGTATTTGTTTTGGTGATAGTTTGCTCTTTTGTCTAGTTTCAACTAAACAGAAACGATACCTTGATATGTCTCCGCCGTTTTTTCTAATAAGTTTAGAACAGCGACTGCATACTTCAATGACAATTGCGATGAATTGCGCTGAATTTTCAAAAAATTCAGCTTGAAATCTTTAAAAACAAAATACTTAACACGAACGGAATAGATTAAAAAAAAAAACAAAATGAAAGTGTTTCGAGCGATATTAGAGTTTAATTCTCTCGTTCTGTAATGGATGCTTTAGTTGTTTGTTCTAGATTTCCAGTGCAGATCATGCAATAGGATCAGATCCAACTTAGAGCCAGAGAACCAGGCCAGTCTACAGTGGGAACGAGGCTACCTTATTGACGAAGTCGTGTCCATCATTAAGCAGAATGACCCGGTAAGGTGTCAACCGGGAACTGAATAAGTTATGCCGAGAATTGACAGCTCTTTCATGGAATTGTTGACAAATTTTTTCTGACGCGACGAAACAACGAAAAACAAATACAAAAATATGTGAGCCCAAACATTACTAATGAAAAGGCCAAACATATCACGTTTTAAAAGAACTTGTATAGATAATGAAGAGAAAATTGGTGAAAACAGAAATCAATTTGCGGCGCAAGGAAAAAGCTGGCTCTCACAAACAATAAATCTGATTAAAACCTTTTTTTACTACTTCGCTAAGGCAGTTTGAAAAAAGTCACGACATAAAACTTCTCGCTTTCTCCTCCTCTTACTACTCCAGCCTAATTAAAATCACTACTCCAATTTAACTTCTCGACAAGAGAAGGTCGAAAAAAAAGGAGAAAAGATCTTGAAAAACAGACAGCGCACCAATACAATTAAAATTCTTTCAAATGTAAAAAATATCATAGGAGCGCAATAATAGTCTGCTGAGAAGATGAGGGTAGATAATAAAACCTGAGAACAAAAACAACACAGCTTCAAAAAGAAGCACCTGAACAAAAAATTCACTGGCTGAGCGAAAATTTTTCGCACCTACACTCGCTCTGTTTCAAAAGAAGGTATGAACAAAATTACCACTCTTTTTCTGCTGTTTTCAAATGTGATCACCGAAACACTTCTTTCAAAATTTATTTGATCCCGGTTTTTATTATTTCCGGTTTTTTCCCTCGCTCACAAAAACAGAACAACACAACGCCTATTCGAGTCGTAAGAAATATTGCCCTAACACAATTCTAATTCCTTTTATTGTAATAAAGAAAACAAAACTCGAATCTCGAACAATTGTAAAGGTTTTAGTCTTATAACAACTCGTAAACTTTAATGGCACGGTTACAAAAGTGATAGAATAGTTGCTAAAGATATATTTATTAATCACCAAATCTTTCAACAAAAACGATAAACTGCAGACTTTAATCAGCGCTATAAAAATACGTCAAAAAAGAAAATGACACGCAATATCGACGCTTAGAAACTTTGGTTTGCATTGAGTGGTCAGGGTGTCTGCGCCAAAACAACTTTGAAAAATTCTCACTGAGATAATGTACTTGAAAAATCCTGTTCTAAAAAGCAGCAAGACTAATCTATAGCAAGATTTGCAAAGTTCCAAACGAAAAACGTTTTTCAAAAAATCCATTCTTTATAAAAATTGCAAAATTGAAGCTGTACTGCTTTTCAGTAACTTGATACTAAAAATTATGAGACAGTATGATGTGGAAACCTTGATTCAAACTTCTCGCTGATTAAAAGCTTCAGTTCTGCGGACATATTTCAATGAACGCCAATTTCACAGTATTCTCTAAAAATATGGCATTCTGCAAAGTCAAAACTTGAAACAAAATATTAAACAAAAACCGAAGAAAAAAATCATCTGCGTTTTAACGTCATTTTAAAACGTGCGCGTTTCGTGTTTTAGGAATGGTTAAGTGACTCTGCAGAAGTCACTTCGAAATTTTGACATAATATCTCGAACTGCTTCGCGGTTCTCGATAAACGCCAGAAGCTCTGAGTGACTTCAAGCAGAGTCACTTGACCATTATTTAAAACACAAAACGAGCACGTCTAAAAATGAAGAGAGTCAACTTCTGGCTAAGTAGGAACTTTTGGCATTTTAACTTCTGGCACTGCAGGCTTTCGGCATTTTAAAATGTGCATGTGAGTGTTTTAATTTAACTTCAGGCTATGTATAGAAGAACTTCTGGCACTGCAAACGTGTGGCATTTTAAAACTCGCAAGTTTCAACCACACTAAGTGTTTTTAGTCCATGAAGGTTGCTTTGCTAAATGAAAAATTAAGAAGTGAGAAATCTTGGATCTATTCTGTTCGTCCCACACCGTGTTAAAAATTGGGTTCTTTCCATTATACCCCCACATTAGAGGTCAGATAAACTATAGCCCCGCATCATGGCAAATTTACCATAATCGGGGACTATAGTTTGATAGGGGGCTATGATGGGAAAGACCCAAAAATTGTGGTTATATAGCACTTCATTATGAAAAAAGAAGCACGTGCGCCTGGGGTCGAAAAAATAAATGCGCACAGAGTCTGAAATACATTCCAAATCTGCATCTATTCTGTTTCGGCCCCCAGTGTTTTTTATGACCCCCAGTTACAAATTCTAGCACGTTACTATGAAAGAAAATAGCACGTGCGTCTGGGGGCCATAAAAATTATGCTCACTAAACTGGGGGGGGGACAGAATAGATCCTCAAATCTTTATAAACGTTTTCAGACTATGGAAAGTATAACAGAAGATGCGTTCACGACAGAGGCAGGAGCCATAAATGTGAGTGGGTACCTGGAAGCACTTCACTCTAGTCCCAGAATAGCAGACAGACTGGAGTTGTGTACAGTCCAGTTGAGAGACAAGTCACTCATTTTGAAAGAAGTTGACGCTGTTTTGAAGCAAAATTCCGACGAAAATGCGGTAATTTTTCTATATATTTTAGCTCTTCTTTAAAAGATTTTGTTTTTAGATTTGGATCTTTTAAGTTGGTACCAAAAGTACGTTATTCACCCCCAATTACAGAGAACGTGCAATTACATAGTAAATCATGATCTATTTTTTCGGACTGGGGGTGCAAATACTATGTACTCGTTACGCTGGTGGGGGGGGGGGGGGGTGGGGGGGCAAACAGGACATGGATAAATTTTTCCAGTTTTCCGTTAACAAGTCGCAACTATGAAGTAACAAATGCATGTTGATCATTACCCAGCTCTGTCTCCAGAACTTGATACTGCGAGTATCGAAGTATTAAACACTAAATGCGCATACAGGTTTCACGGGCTCACTTGCAAATCATTTTTATTAGCCTCAAATTATTGGAAGCAGTGAAATTTTTTGCGTGTCCGGAATAGGTGAGCAACACGAGAGGGGAAATTTTGGGATAGAGCTTCGTCGCTGAACGTTTTCTATGTAGAAAATGTGTTAGTGTGCTAGGACCTCTTGATCAAAGTTAGTATAAATTTTTTTCTAGATATCCGTGTGGTTGATAATCCTGGAGCTTTCAACAGCTGAGTCCAACGAGTCTCAATTCTGTTTTTGTCACAAACAGTATCCCGAGGAATCGAGGAAAGCGTTCGTAATTTCTTTCACAGAAGAGCTACTTTTTGAATTCTACAAACTCCACAATATAGATGATTTGCGGAATCTGATAGCCGAATGGACTCCTGAGATCAGTAAGGATTGTGATCAAACGTTAGAAAAGCGGAACCTGTCTTCCGAGTTGTTCTATCGCAAAGTGATTCACAGTGAAGCGTGGGTTATGCGCAAGAAACAGAAGATGTTCAAGTTGTTTAAGAAAGCTGACAAAAGCACTTTGGTTCGGCGAGAGACTGGGACATTTTTCGGTCGCCAGAGAAGTGCCACAAAAAGCAGGCAGGATGAGGCAACTTGGAAAATATCTACAGAAGTTCACAATTTGGTTAGTTTTCTTGATAACTTTTGAGCATTCTGCGTTGTCCATTTCATAAAAGAAAATAACATTCTGGGCAGGATAACGGACCCTATTCAATACACTGAGAGTTTTGAGGGAATAATGATTTTCCACAGTCAAATTTGGGATGACTTTTTGTGGAGCCACTTTCTGGTGATGCCATATAAAACCTGTCCAATTTAACAAAATAGCTCAGGCGCTGATTACTTAGAAAAGCGGGAGAAAAACGCACAGCCTCCCAACACTTCATACACAATAGTCCGATTGCTAACTAGCCGCTGAAAAATGGCCATGTTTGATCATACTCATTATAGTTAACCGAGTTCAGTTGTGATACGTTCATAGCACGGGCTGCTGGGGCGTGGGCTTTGCAATTACATAATAAATTATCTTGCTTAGGTTTGATTTTGCTAAATTGTCTTTGATTTTTAGCAGTGGTTAATCTGTACTGACATTAAAATGGCATAACAACCGTCAAAAAACTTGAATTTTCAGCAATTGAATTTAGCTTACTAATGATACATTATCAACTTGCTTGATTTTTTTCTGATCTAGGGATCTGCATGTGAAATATCGCTTGGTCTTAAGCGCCTCCCAACAAAAACTTCAGATATGTAAATTATGTCCCCAATGGAGGTCAGAACAATAAAAACCCAGATTTCTGAATCAAAATTTACTCCAATACTCAACTGGGTTGTTTCGCTTTGCTTTCAGAAGTGCGCCATTTGCAATGGTTCCATAATGGACAAGCAGAGGAAAGGTTTCAGTAAAGTAGAAATGCTCAACGTCTTCAAGTGTGGCCACACAACACATGTCTCCTGCTGGCTTGAACCTTCCCTTTGTCCAGTCGAACGATGCGGCAACAATTCATTTTCAAAAATTCCTGTATTGTTCGATTTTTGAATCTTTTAATAGATAATTAATTATCAACTGCCTTTTCCGGAGGACAGGCTCAGCTTGCTTGGCCTCTCATTGTGTAGTAGATCAAGTGCATACTAGATTAATTTATTAAATCTGAGATAATTATTTATAAGCTTTCTTTAACAAGAGGATTCAAAAACAAGTAACATAGCTGGCAGAGTACCTAATGTAGCTGCGATATAGTCTTGCGTGCGCTAAAATATAGAAAATGCAGAGATTATTCATGAAGTTATCGACGCCTATGAATAGCCTAGTAGAAAAAAATTTGATAATCATCGAGCAGTTTATTTCATTATTACAGGGGACTTTCATTAGAGATTTGAGTATAATTGACTTTAAACTAATTTCACTCAAACAAATTTTGAAGCACAGAAGTCAAATTGTTGAGCAATATAAGTCATGTTTCATCAAAACCTAGTAACGCAAATGACCTGTATACCTGCTAGAGGGAGTGAAAAATGACTTACGGCATGCAACTGCCGTTAAGAATCCAATGGATAAAACTGACCGTTCAGCTTATTCGTGTCAACGAAAAAAAAAGGAAAATGCATTCACGACGAAAATACGATAACAGCCGAAAGAATTCGACAAGAAGCCATGCCCCCAAAAAAATTTAACTAATAATCATAAGACAGGCGCAAAAAGTCTGATAAGTAATTTCAAGAACATAGCTGGCAGATTGCCAGAAAATAGGCGCAATAGCTTTGTAGATCTACAGTCTAAAAAATTTAGAAATACAGACTAAAAAATTAGTCTTTTCTCAAAGAAAGGACATTTTGAAATATTAATTAGTAATCTGTATAACTTATTGCTGCTTCTATTAGCTGCTGTTTAATAACCTTCAATTAGAGTAATATACACTCACTTGACCTTATCTCTTTGAATTAAAGTAAAGAAAAAGTCAATTTCAGAGTGAGGAAGTCAATTTTGAGACTGAGGCAAGTCACGTGTGACCAAAAATTTAATCACGCGAATGACCAAAAGAACTCGCTCCACTTAGAGTGAAAAATGACGTCACGCAAGCAATTCAGTTGAAATTGTATGAACGAATGATTATTAAGCAGATTTGAAGTGATTGTGACGTCATTTGGTCGTAACAAAAATCGGGACGAATTAAAAAAAAATAGCAGGACCAGTCCTGATGTACAATTCAAAGAATTTTCATTGACTAAACAAAAAAAAACGGACTATGAGTGAATTGCGGAAAACTATTTCTAACAAATCGATAAAAAAAGCAAAAAAAAAAACAGAAAACCAATGTCAAATTGCCGCTAGGGAGAACGTAAAACCACTAGCAATAAATGTAAATTTGATTCTAACAAAAACCTAGGCCTAGAATGAACTATGAATGGATTGGAAAACCATTTAGGACAAAATGCAATCCAAAAAACTAAGAAAACAGTAAATACCAAAGTGAAATTGCCACTTGTGAACAAAAAACAACTAGCAAGAAAGCGAATTTTTGTTCAAACACTGTTTTTTCACTCTACTCTAAAATTAGAGCGAAGAAAATTCACGCCGCAAAACCACTCGCTTTTTCGCTCCATTTCCTGTTTCGGCGTGACCAAAATCACTACTCCAATTTGACTTCAAAAATCATTAAAATGTGTTAACAGATCTTACAAAAAAAGACAGCGCCCCAATACAATGCAAAATCTTTGAATTGTAAAAAAAACAAAGGGAAGGCAAATGATAGCTTCAGCTATCACTTCGCGGATATTAATAAATGACAGCCGAAATTGAGGGTACAAGGTTTGAATTTTGTTTCGAAGTTCTCGCTCGAAGTCTAACTGAATAGAATGAGGAAGGACCAAGGAACAATTAAATTTGGAGAAACTAGAAGGATCTGATATTGGTATCAACGCTATTCATTTTTGGAACCATAATATCTGCAAACAATGATCAATTGTTCAATAGGAAAGATTACCAAAGCAGATTTAAGACCAACAAAACCGAATAGATTCAATGGTGGGAGGGGGTCTTTGGCTGCACGGGGCCCTGACCTAAACGATGTGCAGAGTGGGGGTGAAGAGAGGGGGCTGATGTGGGGGTTGTTGTTGTGGGGGGGGGGGGTCAACTTCTAAGAACCACCCTTCACACCATAAGTATAAGTCTCCAAAACAGTTTCTGTGAATCGCATACTTGGAGACTAATACAAGCTGGCCGCGACCTGTTTAACCGACTTTTGAGCACGAAAATTCAAATGGGTCAGACGAAAAATCGATCAAGCAAAAAATCGCATAAAAAGACCAATAAGATTAATATAATTGCTACTAACTTCGTTTGAGAATCCAAATCATCGGATCAGTGTTCTATACTGCAAACAATAAAAAAAAGGATTCGTTTAGGGGATTATCGCATCAAGGAGAGCACTTCTTTCTTTGTCAAATGACTCTGAAATTCTTTACTGTCATGAAATTAATCAGGAAAGGCAAAACTGGAGAAAAACTTGGTATTAGAGATCCTCCTGAAATTTTCAAAGCAATTGATCCTTTATCGGAAGTGAGAAACATCAGAAGTTGAAAGGATCTGCCCTAGCGTGAAATGAAACAATGGCAATTGGTGATTGGTTTCTCCGAAAAAAGACAAAGCCAGAACTTGAAAATATCTATTTAAATATATCAATATTATCAAAATTATGACATGTTTTGGGCAAAGAGAAAAAAACAATAAATAACAAAAATAGAATTTCAAGCATAGTAAAATCAGTACGACAATGACAACTTAGAAACAAATGCAAAAACAAGGTCTATAATTCTACATTAGAAAAAACTATTAAATACAATGAAATTCATTGCTAAAATGAAGAGATCTTCATTGAAATATGAAGAAAGTTAGAAAAGCCGTTCACCTCAAAAAACATAGCCGGCAAATTGCCGAAAAAATAGCCGCCGTTGACCCGCTTGACGTGCCAGTCTTCCAATTTGGTGTGCAAATTCTGCGTTTTCGGTTGAATCAAAAATTACACTTAATAAAGCTTCTAAACTGGACGCTACTAAGCAAAATAATAAAGCCAGCTAGCAATAGCTATATTGAACTTTGCTAACCGAATGCATTTCGTAACCGAGATTTATATGTTTATCCCGTTTCACTTGATTTTTCTCTTTTGACTTTGACCCTATTCACTACATTGCGTAATTCGATAAGTAAAAGAACTAAGAATCCAATCAGTTGAAACTGTGACTGAGGCAAGTCGGAAGTCAAACCTGAAAATTGTGATTTATGTAAAACGAAAGACGTGATCAGAAGGTATAGCGAAATAAAAAATATAACAGGACAAGTCCTGACGTACAAGTCAAAGAATTCTCATTGACCAAACAAAAGTAGACCTAGAAAGAGTGAAATGCGAAAAATTTCCCAAAAATCAGATGAAAAACTGAAAATCAATGTCAAAATGCCTCATGTGAACTAAAAACCACTAGCCAGAAAGAGAAATTTGTTTCAAACAAAAAACTGGGCCTAGAATGGACTGTTGATGGATGAGGACAAACCATTTAGAAAAAAACCCGATCCAAAAAATCGGAAAAAAAACATTAAAAATAAAAGTGAAATTCCCGCTTGTGAACAAAAAAAACCACTAGCGAGAAAGCGAATGATTGTTCAAACACCTTTTTCCTACTCTACTTCAAATTTACAGTGCAAAAAATCTCCACCGCAAAGCCACTCGCTTTTTCCCTCCACTCCTGTTTCGGCGTGACTAAAATCAGTATTCCAATTTGACTTCAACAATCATGAAAACGTGTGAACAGATCTAAAAACATAGCCGGAAGAATTGCGGAAACGAAAAAGTCGTCTCTCTCAAAAAATAGCTTATAAATTAACTGGTGCTTGCCAAAGTGACTACTAATACAAAATAATTAGGTCAAAAATTTGAAAAATAGCCCATAAAACCAACCAAAAAAATATTGAAAAAGTCCATTACTCCTGTTTTGAAAACAGGCAAAAATTACTATGAAAATTCTTTTTTAGAATTTAAAACAACAAACTGCAAGCTATTTCAAGCTGTCAAAATTTTCCGCGTTGAAAGAAAAATTTAAAAACTGCAAGAAAAAAGAATTACAAAAATTATCAACTTCCGTAACTTTTCTCATACCAAATAAAACACTAATTTATACCATATAAACTATAATAAATTAATAGCGAAATCCACCTTAAGCAGCAGTTGTCATTTTAAATCCCAATGAACGCGATAAAACTAAACAATGGCCAACAAATTTATCAAGTCAGAAATTAATCAAGGAAACCTTATAAGAAGGATCAGTATTAGAAAGCTTTAAAATTATTGCAAAATTTAAAAAAGCTTCACGATTTCGCAGTGAAAATGTTTAAAACTATTTTCAGTCTCTGATGCTATGTCAAATAACCCATCGGCAAGACTTGAAGAGCTTCGTTAACAAGTAATGATCGTTAAACTCAAAGGACAAAAATTTTGAAAACTTTGAAAATTTTGAAATTTTGAAAACAATCGCAAATTTTAACAAAATCTTGCTAAAAATCAAGATATTAAAATCTACACACCATTTCATTGTCACAAGAGACTATCCAGTATCCATATTTCAAGCTTTAAATAGTTTCACTGACTCAAAATTGAAAATTGATAAAAATTTTCCGAACATTTGAAAAAAAAATTAAATTTATCAAAAAATTGCAAAAACTCGAGTCCTTAAAATAATGATAACCATTCCATTAACTTTAGAAACTATGCATCAGCTTAATATCAAACCTTGGTGGATGTCCCTGAGGCCCCTGGTGCTGGAAAAAAAATTCATAAAGATTCAAAATCGCAGATATTAAAATCCTGAAAAGCACTCCATTACATCTAGAAGCTATGCAGTAACCTATAATCAAACCCTAGAGGAGGATAAATGCCTTTTGAGGCTGGCGAAACCTAAAAAATGACAAAAATTTAAAAAAACTTTCAAAAAAATTGCAAATTGCATAAAAAACTACAAAAATTTGTTATAATAATAGTAGTGGTAGTAGTAGTAGTAGTAGTAGTAGTAGTAGTAGTAGTAGTAGTAGTAGTAGTAGTAGTAGTAGTAGTAGTAGCCATTTCTGAATTTGGGCAATTTCTTCGCCCATTTTCAGAACGGCCCTGAAAAACCGCCCCCCAAATTAAGAAGACCATTTTAGGAAAAACTTCCGCCTCCCAAATTCAGAAGAGGGTTGCCCAAATTCAGAAATGGATTTTTTGACCAATTTCGGAATTGGCCCGGTGCCCATTTTCCTACTCCACTCCTACTACTCCTTGAAATTTGGGTAAGTGTTCTGGGGATTGTGGCCGAATCAAAAATTGGGCTGAAAAGTGTTGTGAAACTAAGACAAAAGAAAGACACTTCTCATTTTCAAGCTTTTCAAAAATTAAATAAAAAAATGCAATAATTCGAACAGAAATTTAACATACACGAAAAAAAATTTTGCCCAAATTAGGGTGGAAGTGCAGGTCAATTGTTAAGTATAACTGGCATACCTTCGACAAAAAGCTCTAACAAAAATGTCTTTCCTCTATTTAAATCGAAGCAGTCGGCAGCAATTGTGAAGCTAGGAAACGACTTCCTCGTGATGTATCTGTCCACGTAGGGCGAATTCTAAGATAATGTTTGGCTTTCTCTCGAGCAAGCTTCTCATCGTGTTTTGAACTTTTATATTGTGCTAATGTTGTTTTGATTGGTTATTTGGCGTGTTTTGCGTTTATTTTCAAATCAGTGAAGTCGTTTCCTAGAGATGAACGCATTCAGAACTTGCTAGAATATTTTGAGATGATTCAAAACTTGCAAGATACTTGCTGGAATCTTGCAAGATATCAATGCGAGAAAACAAGTAAAATAAATTAAAAAATACTTTAGAAAGTTTTTTTGAGACACAATATGGCTAATAAAAACAAGTTACCAAATTGATAATCAAGAGAAATTTTTTTTAATCCAGATTCAAAATCTTGCGAGAATCTGCAATAATCTTGAGAATTTTTAATTTCTGACAAATTTTTTTAGATTATTTTGTGCACCTAATTGAAAGCCAGCTGAAGTGTTTTTTAAGAGCATGTCGAAATGCAGAACTCATTCTAATTGACTTTTCCTAAATACCGTTCAAACATGAAGATTATGAAAAATTGGGTATATTTGAGGAATTTGTTAATATCTCCTGAAGTACTGTTTCAAAAGTGTTCAGCATAGTCGCATTTTGATGATACTAAGCTGTTCTTGTTTACCCGGCTAGCTGTTTTCTTCATTCGTTATAATAGAAAAATTATTCACTGCCAAACTTGATAAAAAAATCTTTAGAGACTAAAGATTCTAAATCTTTAGAAAAATAAAGACTTTAGAGTCGATAACGTGTTTCAAATACTCATTTTCTCAAAAACAGTTCAAAGATTGCTTTAAAAATTTATTTTTTTATAATAAAACTGAGTGAAATAGTAAGCACTAAAAACGATCGAACAGAAGCATCCAGTGCGTTCCAGATTGTGATATTAAATATTTTATTCGAATTTTTGTTCTGCAGAAAGCATTTTCTGAGAGTCCCTTAATTTTAAATTATTATTAGGTAGCAAGTACTACAAAAAACAATTGTCAGTAATTATTTGAGAGGACAAATTAAATAGTTGCTGCGAAATATTAAATCATACGTTTTGCGTTGCGATAACATCATTTTTCTCTGATGAAATAGATACCTGCCGAAAATCCTAAATGGTCGAAAGTCTCAACGTTCTAATCCCTTTGAAACTATTTCTGTAACCAAATAGGACTTCTGTTGAACTTTAGACAAGTTTGAGGTGAGAATTAAGTCTCAAAAAATTAGGAAAATTGAAACAAAAATTGAAAAGTTTTGATTTTTAGAAGTTGTAAAAAAGTTAGGGTAAAATGGATCAAGGATAGTTTTTGATACTTTTTCATGATTGCTTCAATAGTTTTTTCTGTTCATAACAAAACTGAGTGAAGTGGCATCTAGTACAAAGATCGAACAAAAGCATCCAGTGTGTTCCAGATTGTGATTTTAAATATTTTATTCGACTTTTTGTTCTGTAGAAAGCATTTTCTGAGAGTCTCTTTATCTTAAATTGTTATTAGATAGCAAGTATTACAAAAAAAAATGTCAGTAGTAAGTTGAGAGGGAAAAATTAAAAAGTTGCTGCGAAATTGTCAATCATACGTTTTTTGTTGCGATAACATTGTTTTTCTCTGATGAAATAGAGACCTGGCAAAAATCCTAAATGGTCAAATGCCCCAACGTTCTAGTCCCTTTTAAGCTCATTCTGAAGCAGAATTGAGCCTTCGTTGAACCTTACACAAGTTTGAAGTGAGAATTAAGGCTCAAAATTTTGGGAACATTGAAAAAAATTGAAAACTTTTTGATTTTTAGAAATTGTAAAAAATTTAGGGTAAAGTTGATCAAAGATAGTTTTTGCTACTTTTTCGTTAGACTTTTGCTCTTTATTGGTTACACAATCAAAAAAATCAACAGTGCACATATTTTAAAGTATAAAACTTCATTTCATTGATTTTTATAATTATAAAATTAAAAAGTTTTTAACTAACCTTTTTTCATCCTTAATAAGCCAAAGGAAAGTTTTTGTGTTGCAAGTGAACTCAAACTCTCAAATTCCATTTCAGCCTAGTCCTCATAACGTTTATGAACGTTCTACAACTTCACTTGTGGAAAGAACGCAGCGCTAAGACTGTGCTGCACTTTAACAACCAGAAAAATTAATTAAAGTCTCTAAAAAATTTTCTTGCATGCTTTTCAATTGTTTGACTCTCTTTAGTTTTTTGACGCCTCCTTCAAGTGCTAATGTTTGTTTCATCAAGTGTCCTTTACTAGCTTCTTTAATTTTTTCTCTCAGCTATTGGTTATTAAGAACAACAACATTTTTTTCTTGAAATGAAAATTTATCAAATTTTTTGTCTGATAAAAGTAAAATACTCTTTTGAAAGCAATTGTTTGGCAGTTAGAAATTTCTCTCAATTGTATCTTTTTGATCATTTACGTTGTTCCAAGCCTAAAAAAGATAATACCCGGGTTATTTGAAGTATTTACGGTGGATAATCAAGTAGAGTCTGCAAATGCTGAGGAACGAAGTTTATTTCGTCGCAAAAAAAGGCAATTAGTTTTTGTACTTTCTTCTTATTTCTCTATCAATTAATAATCAAATTACGTAGATTAGGTTGCATTCTCTTCTTGTTAAGCGTATCTTTAATGGGGTTATTAGTTTCTCACTAAAAAGTTTTTGTGAAAGTAATTTTACAGTGAATACTGAAAAACATAACATTTCTCAAATTTTAATCGCGTACTGTTGTTTTGCGCAAAGAACAGGTTTTTCAGCGTGCAGTATGTGTTTTCTAGTCTCCATTCATGTCCCTGGAGCTACTTGTATGAAAGGATGAGGTTAGTTCAACAATTTCACTTTTTTCACGATTTCATCAAATTTCTTTGGATGTTGTTTTGTGTCCAAACACACAAAACATCATAGCCTTCATGGCGAGGTGGGAAATTTTTTCCCACCTCACCATGAAGGTTCGCCGTGACCTAGAACGTGGAAGTGGACCAGAATTACACCCACAAATACGCCGGGCACGCGTTTTCACGTTGTTTTACGTCGGTTTCGGAGATCTTGGGCTTCGATTTTAGCCCAAAAAATGGGGTACAGAACAGTAATGTGTTAATATCTGCTAAAGTACTGGACTAAATTAAACGGGAGTGGTCGCATTTTGTTGACACTGAACCCCTCTTGCTTGCAGTGTTTAGTTGGTTTCTCAAATCGGTCTTATCAGAAAGTTATTAATGTTTAAATTTGAAAAAAGTTGAATTTTTGGGCTGTTCTGGGTGACCCAAATTTCGGTACAACAAAACGCGCGATTTACCAAACAAATGTTAGTGTTTTAGAATCCCCAGTTAGTGGGGATTCTCCCCATATATATTTTCTATAGTGTTTTATGGCATTTACATAGTCAAATTTGGCTCTGTAGTCAGGTCACCTCGCTTTTTTCGTCATTTGGCAGGGTACCTATTTTTTGCTATAACTTCTTCTAGAATGCACCGATTGTGCTCATTTTTTAATATGATGCGTATCTCAAGCAGTGCTACAAACTGTACTAAGGGGGTTTAGTTTTGTTCCGTCGTTTTAGAGAAATTAGCCAGTAAACTTGCCCTCGATATTAGCCCCAGAAGCGGTTGGCACCATCCGGCACCAGTTTTGAAGCTTTGAATTTTGTTACTTCAGGTTACAAAATTAGTGTTCTGAATAGCCCGTCTAATGTAGATTCTGAATATGTATACTTTATGTAGCGTTTTCTCAGGTTTAAATGTTCAATTTTAGCTCTGAAGTCAGGTCACCTCGCTTTTTTGGTCATTTCGTACCGTACCTTATAATTGCTATAACTCCTCGAAGAATGTACCGATTGGGCTCAATTTTTAATATGATGCGTATCTCAAGCAGTTCTACAAACTTTGTTAAGGGGGTTCATTTTTGTTCCGCCGTTTTAGAGAAATTGGCCAGTAAAATTGCCCTCGGTTTTAGCACCAGAAGCGGTTGACATCGGATTGACAGACAGTAAAGATAGGATTGTTTCTTCTTTCAGATAGTTGTTTGAGTAAACCGTGTTCATAAACGACCTTTGGATCGTGCCTGGATTGCTTGCCGTAAGTTTCATGTTAAAGTATAGAGTCGTAAATTAGAGATCGAGCTCATGAGTCCTTGAAAAAATGGTCATAGTAACTGAATGCTCATCGGCTTTGATTTCCTAAGTACTTAAAGGAAACCAGTTATGGTATATATAGTTTTAAAGCCCGTGTTAAGCGCGATCTAATGAGCTATGTCTCGTTTTGATTGGTTCATTATTTTAGAAGTTAATAACGATTTTCGACCTCAAACCTCCGAAAATGACCACGTGCTCACTGCTCGATCTTTAATTTTTCTTTAATCAGAGTGTTTATGTTGATAACCGGTTAATATGAGTTGCGATATCATCGCACCAAACTTTTAAGACTATGGCGAAGTCTTTTGATGCACCCTTCGGGAAACTATAACAGAACGAGCGTTTGGTACTAATTTAAAAAAGAGCATAGTAACTGAATGCTCATCGGCTTTGATTTCCTAAGTACTTAAAGGAAACCAGTTATGGTATATATAGTTTTAAAGCCCGTTTTAAGCGCGATCTAATGAGCTATGTCTCGTTTCGATTGGTTCATTATTTTAGAAGTTATTAACAATTTTCGACGTCAAACCTCCGAAAATGACCACACGCTCACTGCTCGACTTATAATTTTTCTTTAATCAGAGTGTTTATGTTGATAACCGGTTAATATGAGTTGCCATATCATCGCACCAAACTTTTAAGACTATGGCGAAGTCTTTTGATGCACCCTTCGGGAAACTATAACAGAACGAGCGTTTGGTACCATTTGAAAAAAGAGCATAGTGGCTGAATGCTCATCGGCTTTGACTGAATTCCCAAGGTCCAGATCCAATTTGGGTTATGATCAGACCCAGTCTAGCGCACTCCCGTGCGTTCTCAAATTACAGGGTCTGGAAGGAAGTTTGAGCGCACTACAGGAGGTCTGGACCATGGTCTGATCTCAACTCCTTCGGTCTGGAAAATCTGGACAATGGTCTGGAGATGGTCTGATCAGAGGCCAATTTGGTCACAAAAGTCTGATCATAGGCGGATTTGAGCGCAATTGGGTCTGATCATAACCTCTTCGAGCGCACTTGGGTCTGATCATAGTCTGATTAAGGCCTGAACAATGGTCTGAATTTGAGTCTGGAAATTTGCGATTATTTCAAATATTTAATTTTTAAATTTAGTATTTTTCATCGGGTCAAGGAAATGTTCAAATCGAACCAAACTCGGCGTGGAGTATACCATGGGTACCTAGATTGTAAAACAAAAAGAATTTTTGCTATAGTTTGCCTAGGAAAAAAGTTAGTTTTTCATACGGAAATTTGCGAACTTCGCAAAAAACGAATTTCAAAAATAGGTCTTTTTCATCGGGTCAAGGAGTTGTTCAAATCGCACCATACTCGGTATGGAGTATCCCCTTTGTGTATAGAGTCTAAAACAAAAAGAGTTTTTGCATTAGCTTGCCTAGGAAAAGGGTTAGGTTTTCATACGGAAATTTGCGATTATTTCGAATAGTTAATTTCAAAAGTCGGTCTTTTTCATCGGGTCAAGGAAGTGACCAAATCGAACCAAACTGGGTATGGAGTGTACCACGGGTACCTAGAGTGTAAAACAAAAATAATTTTTGCAATAGCTTGTCTAGAAAAAAAGTTAGCTTTTCATACGGAAATTTGCCATTATTTAGAGTAAAATTTTATTCGAAATCGCAAATTTCCGTATGAAAAGCTTACTTTTTTACTAGACAAGCTATACCAAAAATTCTTTTTGTTTTACACTCTAGGTACCCGTGGTACACTCCATACCCAGTTTGGTTTGATTTGGTCAACTCCTTGACCCGATGAAAAAGACCTACTTTTGAAATTAACTATTCGAAATAATTGCAAATTTCCGTATGAAAACCTAACCTTTTTCCTAGGCAAGCTATTGCAAAAACTCTTTTTGTTTTAGACTCTATAAACAAAGGGGATACTCCATACCGAGTATGGTTCGATTTGAACAACTCCTTGACCCGATGAAAAAGACCTATTTTTGAAATTCGTTTTTTGCGAAATTCGCAAATTTCCGTATGAAAAACTAACTTTTTTTCCTAGGCAAACTATAGCAAAAATTCTTTTTGTTTTACAATCTAGGTACCCATGGTATAATCCATACCTAGTTTGGTTTTGTTTGAACATCTCCTTGACCCGATAAAAAATACTATATTCAACATTCAACATCCACCATGCCCTTCTTTCAATTGTTACCAAACGCTCGTTCGGTTATAGTTTCCCGAAGGGTGCATCAAAAGACTTCACCATAGTCTTAAATGTTTAGTGCGATGATATGGCAACTCATATTAACCAATTATCAACATAAACACTCTGATTAAAGAAAAATTAAGATACTTGTCCAAAATAGTTTTTTCTGCTTTTCAGACTGTTCTTGTTTTGTGTCTGCTTTCTCGGTTGAAGAATCTACACATGGCCTCACCATTTTCTCCTAAAGCTGGTCCCAGTGTAAGTCCATTTTTTACAAAGAAGAAATACAATAAATAAATTGTTTTTCGATTACAGAGCAAACTTGAGTAGCAGAGTATTTTGGAAAAGGTTCTAGCCACCATTTGAGTTTCATTTAAAAGTGAAATGAGTAAACTTTGATTACGTGGTACTGTGAATTGTTCTCAAACGGCAAATCTCTCAATATTGCGAACAAAAGACCCATTGAAGTCTTAAGAGTCAAACACAGTGTAAAATAGTTCTTAAGGTGTGAAAAGTCATTGCTTTTTTTTAGAATCGAAAACCCAAAAGACCGCTTAAACCACAAATTCACGAGGCACACGTGCGAGACAAAGTTTTAATCGAAGGAGTGAGCAAACCAGAAGTTAGTCTGTTCACGCATCGTTTCGAGAACGATATTGCAATAGACACTTTGCTCATAGGAGATTCAATTGCTGATGGAATAGTGGCTGATGGGATGAAAACAATAGCAGTGCCAGGTGGTAAAATTGAAGACCTAGTAAAAGTTATTACTGACGAGGAGATGACTCAATTCAACTATTTCATCATTTTTGCCGGCGGAAACAATCTTCATGCCAGATCACATGTACCATCGGACATTGCTGAAGAGCCAGTGGCTGTATTTGCCAAACTGCAGCTACTTCTCTCAAAAGTTAGAGAACTGCCTAACTTTCGAGAACTTGCAGTTTTGACATTGCTACCTCGCTACGAAGTAGGTAGCCCCGAAGCCAAGCAGCAGTGGCTTGTAGACGGGAAACTACCTTGCCAGAATATTCATCGTTATAACGACATGCTTTTCGAAACAACACTTAACCTCATAAACTCACGATCTTACTGCAGAAGATATTTTGACTATGACAATGATGGAATTCATTTGAGCGTGCGTGGGCGACAAAATTTGGCTTGTGCCATTAAGAAAGGTCGAATTGATTAATTTCAGTTTAATGCAAGTAAAGAAAAATTAAACAATTGATTGCCCATTCCTTCGACTTCTCTGATTTATTTCATTTGGCAGGTTTTATTACTTTTATGCAATTAGTTTAATTACATGTGAACTTAATTTGTGTGAATTTTTTGATATGGAGAAATATTTAATTCTGAAGAAAATTGAGTTGCTCGTCTTATTGAATTAGTATTTGGACGCATTTGATTGACAATTTTTTTCAAAAATGATGTTTGTAAATTTTATTTCTTTGGTTCATCAATAATGTTCGCAAAATTTTCGATTGATGCTGCAGTAGAGATTAAGCGATTGAACGCGAATATTTGGCTATTCACTCATTTTTTGAAAACCTTTGGGTGCCGTGGAGGTTTCCCAGACTCAAAAGTTTTCAAAAGTTTTTGTTTATCAATTTATAACTCCTGTTGCACAAAATTTTTTCAGACATTTCAAAAATTTCATGACTGTTTCCAATTTTTGAAAACCTTTGGGTGCCGTGGAGGTTTCCCAGACTCTAAGGTTTTCAAAAGTTTTTGTTTATCAATTTATAACTCCTATTGCAGAAAATTTTTTCAGACATTTCAAAAATTTCATGGCTGTTTTCAATTTTTGAAAACCTTTGGCTGCCGGGGAGGTTTCCCAGACTCAAAGGTTTTCAAAAGTGTTGTTTATCAATTTATAACTCCTAATGCAGAAAATTTTTTCAGACATTTCAAAAATTTCATGACTGTTTCCAATTTTTGAAAACCTTTGGGTGCCGTGGAGGTTTCCCAGACTCAAAGGTTTTCAAAAGTTTTTGTTTATCAATTTATAACTCCTATTGCACAAAATTTTTTCAAACATTTCACAAATTTCATGGCTGTTTTCAATTTTTGAAAACCTTTGGGTGCCGTGGAGGTTTCCCAGACTCAAAGGTTTTCAAAAGTGTTGTTTATCAAATTATAACTCCTATTGCAGAAATTTTTTTCAGTTATTTCAAAAATTTCATGACTGTTTCCAATTTTTGAAAACCTTTGGGTGCCGTGGAGGTTTCCCAGACTCAAAGGTTTTCAAAAGTTTTTGTTTATCAATTTATAACTCCTATTGCACAAAATTTTTTCAGACATTTCAAAAATTTCATGGCTGTTTTCAATTTTTGAAAACCTTTGGGTGCCGTGGAGGTTTCCCAGACTCAAAGGTTTTCAAAAGTGTTGTTTATCAATTTATAACTCCTATTGCAGAAAATTTTTTCAGACATTTCAAAAGTTTCAAGGCTGTTTCCAATTTTCGTTTATCAATTTCGGGCGGAAAAAATATTCTTGTGCAGTTTCATAAAAAGCGATTTTCATCCCAGTCAAGGACTTGTTCAATTGAATTGAGGTTCTACGTAGGAGTGTCATAATCCTAGTAGGTTCCAAAACAGAGCTAATTTATTATCAGGCTTTGAGTTCTTCAGGTATGTCTGGTAGATCGCGGCGCGAAAGAGTTAATATTGTTGATTACCTTAACCGAGACCCTGTTGAATGGTTTTACAAAGCAAAAATAAACGAGAAAATTGGATTCGGCTTGTTTGCAAAAAGAAAGTTTTCGCGAGGAGATTTTCTTCTGTTTTATCGAGGTAAACGAATATCAAGTTCTGCCTACTTTCAACTTGAGGATAAAAGTTATGCCTTTTCGAATGAGAAAGATCTTTTCATTGACGCCTCCAATGAAAGTGCGGGTTTGGCACGGTTCATGAATGACTCGTACAAAAATCCCAATTGTGTGTCGTCCGTGTTTCGCTTCAAAGGACTTGCCCATGTTCTGTTCAAGGCCCTAAAAGACATTGAGATAAATGAAGAGTTAAGGTACAGCTACGGACCTCATAAAGGGAAAAACCCGATTTCACGACCTTGGGAGGAAAATTCGGTTGAAGCTGCAGAAAAAAGCAGTATAATATCAGCTAAGGAGAACGAGCAGAATAAGCAGGCCGCAGACAAAAGCACACTTGCAGCAAAATCAGCTGAGTTGGTCACAGACTTGACCCCCCATAATGATGTCGGTTCCAGAGAAGATGAGGAAAAAGAAGATGGTATGATCTTTTCCCTGATTATTTAGTTCTCAAAAAATGTTCTCCTTAATCCTCTGCTGGCTGGTCTGTTGAAAATTTTTGAATTGTGTTTTATTCAGTCGGCTTCGAGGGTATTTGGCCTACGTCTCTGTTCTCATCGCGTCGTTTTGTATCATTATTGGGGAATCTGTTTTCTAGATGCTTATATGTGAGTGTTTTAGAAATTGACCAGAACGAACAGTATAAGCAGGCCTCAGACAAAAGCACACTTGCAGCAAAATCAGCTGAGTTGGTCACAGACTTGACCCCCCATAATGATGTCGGTTCCAGAGAAGATGAGGAAAAAGAAGATGGTATGATCTTTTCCCTGATTATTTAGTTCTCAAATAATGTTCTCCTTAATCCTCTACTGGCTGGTCTGTTGAAAAGTTTTGAATTGTGGTTTATTCAGCCGGCATCGAGGGTATTTGGCCTACGTCTCTGTTCTCATCGCGTCGTTTTGTATCATTATTGGGGAATCTGTTTTCTAGATGCTTATATGTGAGTTTTTTTAGAAATTGACCAGAACGAACAGTATAAGCAGGCCTCAGACAAAAGCACACTTGCAGCAAAATCAGCTGAGTTGGTCACAGACTTAACCCCCCATAAAGATGTCGGTTCCAGAGAAGATGAGGAAAAAGAAGATGGTATGATCTTTTCCCTGAATATTTAGTTCTCAAATAATGTTCTCCTTAATCCTCTACTGGCTGGTCTGTTGAAAAGTTTTGAATTGTGGTTTATTCAGTCGGCATCGAGGGTATTTGGCCTACGTCTCTGTTCTCATCGCGTCGTTTTGTATCATTATTGGGGAATCTGTTTTCTAGATGCTTATATGTGAGTTTTTTAGAAATTGACCAGAACGAACAGTATAAGCAGGCCTCAGACAAAAGCACACTTGCAGGAAAATCAGCTGAGTTGGTCACAGACTTGACCCCCCATAAAGATGTCGGTTCCAGAGAAGATGAGGAAAAAGAAGATGGTATGATCTTTTCCCTGAATATTTAGTTCTCAAATAGTGTTCTCCTTAATCCTGTACTGGCTGGTCTGTTAAAAAATTTTGAATTGTGGTTTATTCAGCCGGCATCGAGGGTATTTGGCCTACGTCTCTGTTCTCATCGCGTCGTTTTGTATCATTATTGGGGAATCTGTTTTCTAGATGCTTATATGTGAGTTTTTTAGAAAATGACCAGAACGAACAGTATAAGCAGGCCTCAGACAAAAGCACACTTGCAGCAAAATCAGCTGAGTTGGTCACAGACTTGACCCCCCATGAAGATGTCGGTTCCAGAGAAGATGAGGAAAAAGATGGTATGATCTTTTCCCTGAATGTTTAGTTCTCAAATAATGTTCTCCTTAATCCTCTACTGGCTGGTCTGTTGAAAAGTTTTGAATTGTGGTTTATTCAGTCGGCATCGAGGGTATTTGGCCTACGTCTCTGTTCTCATCGCGTCGTTTTTATCATTATTGGGGAATCTGTTTTCTAGATGCTTATATGTGAGTTTTTTAGAAATTGACCAGAACGAACAGTATAAGCAGGCCTCAGACAAAAGCACACTTGCAGGAAAATCAGCTGAGTTGGTCACAGACTTGACCCACCATAAAGATGTCGGTTCCATAGAAGATGAGGAAAAAGAAGATGGTATGATCTTTTCCCTGAATATTTAGTTCTCAAATAATGTTCTCCTTAATCCTGTACTGGCTGGTCTGTTAAAAAATTTTGAATTGTGGTTTATTCAGTCGGCATCGAGGGTATTTGGCCTACGTCTCTGTTCTCATCACGTCGTTTTGTATCCTTATCGGGGAATCTGTTTTCTAGATGCTTATATGTGAGTTTTTTAGAAATTGACCAGAACGAACAGTATAAGCAGGCCTCAGACAAAAGCACACTTGCAGGAAAATCAGCTGAGTTGGTCACAGACTTGACCCACCATAAAGATGTCGGTTCCATAGAAGATGAGGAAAAAGAAGATGGTATGATCTTTTCCCTGAATATTTAGTTCTCAAATAATGTTCTCCTTAATCCTGTACTGGCTGGTCTGTTAAAAAATTTTGAATTGTGGTTTATTCAGTCGGCATCGAGGGTATTTGGCCTACGTCTCTGTTCTCATCACGTCGTTTTGTATCCTTATCGGGGAATCTGTTTTCTAGATGCTTATCTGTGAGTGTTTTAGAAATTGACCAGAACGAACAGTATAAGCAGGCCTCAGACAAAAGCACACTTGCAGCAAAATCAGCTGAGTTGGTCACGGACTTGACCCCCCATAAAGATGTTGGTTCCAGAGAAGATGAGGAAAAAGAAGATGGTATGATCTTTTCCCTGATTATTTAGTTCTCAAAAAATGTTCTCCTTAATCCTCTGCTGGCTGGTCTGTTGAAAATTTTTGAATTGTGTTTTATTCAGTCGGCTTCGAGGGTATTTGGCCTACGTCTCTGTTCTCATCACGTCGTTTTGTATCCTTATCGGGGAATCTGTTTTCTAGATGCTTATCTGTGAGTTTTTAAGAAATTGACCAGAACGAACAGTATAATAAAATATGGTTTGATTATTTAAAATTGAGTTGCATTTTGATGAAAAAGAGTT
This sequence comes from Convolutriloba macropyga, assembly GCF_964194025.1. NCBI lineage: Eukaryota > Metazoa > Xenacoelomorpha > Acoela > Convolutidae > Convolutriloba > Convolutriloba macropyga. Next base: position 2,346,769 of record NC_134468.1, read on the forward strand.
AGAAGGTTTTTTGCCTGCTTCTTTTTCAAAATACAGTTCAGTTTTGTTTGATTATTTAGGTGATAGATCTACAGTCTGCAGAGCTAATTTTATCAATAAATTCAGTCACGAGAGAGCTCCAAATGCTGAGCCTCCTTCCGAGTACTTTGCTACTGTAATTCGAAACCTTGTTAAGCGAAGCATTGATGAAGTAATCATGGAAGTTAGTGCCGAAAATGAATGTGCTTGTGAAAATGAAAACTCCAAAGATACTCAACCAATATACACCCCTAGCAACGGATCTCCAACAAAAAGCAGCTCTGGCGAGTCTGATGATTGTGATTACAGGTCAGAACATGAAGACAGCTTGCAACAGCCGACAGAGGAGTTGAATGCAACTAATGTTACCAATTCTACTCAAAATCAGTTGCCAACAGCAAATGATACGGAAATTGATTATGACGAGTCTGCTGCATACCTACCTTTAGAGTGTTTTTTTTGTGGCCAGAATTTGTTTGGGGATCATCAGCTTGCCAGGCATGTGTTCCTCCAGGAGTGTCAAAAGAATTTCAATGTTTTGGACCCGCAACTCTTCCAGTGGGTAGGTTGTCGATTGTGCCCAACCGTGTTCCCAGGTGCAAGTGCCGTGGAAATTCGTTGCCATTTATGTAATGACCATGGATCATCAGTAAAACTGAGAACCACTGAGGACAATTCAGGAACGATTGAGCTTCTCCAAGTGCATCCAGCTGTCATTGAAAAAGTTTGCGCGGATTTCAGGCGAGGTTTGCTGAAAAGAAGGACAACCGAGGATCATAGTCTTGGATCAGCGTCTTGGCTGCAAAAGAAGCCAAATACACGCAGAAGAAAAAATTCCGATCCGGATTATTGTCCGGACGAAAACAGGACAAACAGTTGCAAGAAAGCCAAAAAAGGTTCTTTATTGAGAGACTTTTCCACGCTATCAAGTGGGAAGCAGAACATTTGCATTAGCAATAGTGTGAACAGCAATTTTGATAACCAGGAGCCAAGACACTCAGAACACTCATTGCTTGAAAATTCTGCGGGCGGAATTGATGCACAGTTTAAAAATGACGGCAATGCAAATACTGCGCCAAGAGCTGAAGTTCCAGAAGCTTCAATTGTAGGGACTGAATTGGTTGAAACCAACAGTAATTCCAATGAATCACCAAAGCAATCGACGTCACTAGCGATCGAGTCTCGTGATTTGAAAATGCGCTGCACCTTATGTCATAACGTTCTCAGCCGTTATTCGCTGTCGTTGCACCTAACTTTTGTTCATCGTGTAAAAAATCCAAAACAAAATTTTCTCATTTGCAAAGTAATGTTTTTTGAAACTCGCAGAGGTTATGATGGACGCAAAAAGTTATATGTTTGCTTGAAAGAAGGTTGCTGGCAAGCGTTCCACAGGAGAGATAAACATTGCAGACAGTTAGGACGAAATGAGGACGCCTCTCAGCATATTCCTTTCATAAAAAAGGTTCTTAAAGTGAATGAACTTCCCGAAGAGCTGTTGCCTCTAAATGTCAACTCTATCAGTTTAGCCGATCTGAAGGAAAACGTCTACGGCATCAATTTTGGCAAGATAATTTCAGCGTGGACAGCGGAAAAAGTAGAGGATTATGATGATGGCATTGGCAAAAGGACTTTTGCTCCGGAAAGAATGGGAGCATTGGAGAAAAAACTTGCACTGCTTGTGTCTGAAACTGATGGTTTTGAATGTCCTTCTGCGGTAGACGAATTGTTTCGTTTGTTTGCTGAGAAATTCACAGTTCGTAGCGCCAAATCGAAGGTTATTTATTGCAGGCATTTTCTTGATTTTATCCAATTTGCCAACATTCACGACGGAAGAAGTGTGAAGCTCAAAGATAGATTAGAGTGGGACAGGGCGTGCACAAAAATGACGCTAGCAGTGAAACGCGTTCTTTCTCGTTCCCAGGGTTCAGTTAGTGCAGAACATTCCATCAATCATGAGTTTAAGTCCTACACAAAACTCTCTAAAGACACCGTCACCAAGATTTACGAAGATATTGTCAACCTTCTTGAAGAACTTCTAAAATTTTTTGAAAGTGAATTGTACTCAAAGGAAGCGGAAAAAGTTGTCAATTACAAATACAAACTCCTGCAATGCTGTCTAGTGTTCATTGTTTCGAATAGAAACGTTTCGCGTGTCGGATCTGCAATTTGGTTGAAGAAAACATTCTTCAGTCAATGCAGTTATAGCTCTTCTCAAGGAATTGTTCTTTTCAAATGCGTTGATACACACAGATTAGAACAGTGTTTGCGAAAAAGAAACGTTAAAAACTTACGGCAACATAAAATGGAATTGACTCTGGAAATCATGAAATCAAACAAAAATTTCAAAAATGAAGCTGCAAAGCAATTAATTATGACATACAAAGAGTATACTTACATGATGCGGTATTTGGCGATAAAAGAAAATTTGAAAATTGGATCTCAGATATATTTGTTTTTGAAAAGAAACCAAACTGATGAAAACTTGAATCGAAATGTGATTGGAAAATGGCATAATGTGCTGGAAACTCATCTAAAACTGGAAGTAAAAATCAACACACGAATTTGGAGGCAGAGTATGTGCACTATCTTTTCGGAGCAAGTTACCGATATGGTGACTCAGAACTCTTTGGACCGCCATATTGGACATTCGAGAAAGGTCGCTCAACTTTTTTATGAGATCAAGTGCAAGATGGTTGACGCCTGCGTTACATCAAGAGCCGTAGACACTGTCCTCGAATCTCAGGGAGATGGCGCCGAAAACCCAAAAAAGACGACTTTAGTTGAAAGGGTCTTAGATGAAAATCCGATGACAATGAAGGATTTCGATGAAACGCCGTCGATATGGCAAATCTGCGCTCAAACTTTTAAGAGTGAATGCGTACCAGTCGATGAAATTAAAATGAAAAACGAAGTAATTTCTGATAACGAACACGATGAAAATGAGGATGAAGATGAACAGGACGACGAAGATGGTCGTTTGCTTGAAAAATCAGCCTCAGAAGTCACTGCTGTAGTGCCAAAGGCTGTATCACTGGCTCACGTAAACACAGAGAATGATTTCATTGGTGGTCTGCCCTCTAAAAATTTCATCTTCAACTTCCTTATTGAGTCCGCTAGAAAAAAGAATTTGACCGTCGATCAATATCGTATGGTTGCTGAGTATTTCTCCGATTTCATTTCTGGTTCAGCATGTAAATCGTTCAGGGAGCTCCATACGGACATCCAAGCTGTGCAGTCGAACCCAAGAGCCACGTATGACCACATATGTCATCTTCTCAAAAAATTGAACTCTTGGAAGGAAAACGACTATAAATAACTCCATTGGTTGAGCTTAGATCTGTTTTGTTTACCTTTTCAATTCATCATGAATAACTGCGTGCTTGATTTTTCCGACCAAGTGTTTCCCTCGTTTTTCTTGAACCTGTTTTATCTCGTTCTCTTAATAATATATAAGTCAATTGTTATGTTGCTATTTTCCATTGATTTGACCTGTTTTTCGTTATTGGTGAGCTTTTTATCTTGAAATTTGTTTCCGGCTATGTTTGCGAAACTGCAGTTTATAGCATTGCTTTTGAGTGATTTAATCACAATGATTTGAATTTATTGTATTATGCTTGTTGGACTCATGTTTTGGAGCTGCTATGAAAACGGCCGTATTATGCTAATTTGAATCTAATACTACTTAAAAGCCCAAGTGTACTCAAGAATTAACTGTTTGGAGCTTTCTTCTGTTTGAGAAAGAATAGGACCAAATCGTTCGCTTGAAGGTTTCTCTAAAAAATTTCCTATTAGGTTAAAAGTCTTTCCGTATGAAAAGACGGAACCCTACAGTTTTGGGATAAAATGCTGATATAGTGCAAAGTTCTTTGAAAAGTGAGCGGAACGCAAAACACTTTAAGAAACCCTTGCTACAATAGTAACTTCAGAGTTGGTAAATACATACAGAATTAAATGATTCAATTTTTTGACAGTTTTGTCATAGTTGACCAAATACATACAAGGCCAGAGTAAGAAGACGGTTGAAACGCACGAAATAACTGACTGTTCAAACTGCGTCCACACTTTACATAACAATGCGAAGTTTTGAAAACCTTTGGGTGCCGTGGAGGTTTCCCAGACTCAAAGGTTTTCAAAAGTTTTTGTTTATCAATTTATAACTCCTATTTAACAAAATTTTTTCAGACATTGTAAAAATTTCATTGCTGTTTCCAATTTTTGAAAACCTTTGGGTGCCGTGGAGGTTTCCCAGACTCAAAGGTTTTCAAAAGTGAGTTTTATCAATTTATAACTCCAATTGCACAAAATTTTTTCAGACATTTCAAAAAATTTCATGACTGCTTCTAATTTTTGAAAACCTTTGGGTGCCGTGGAGGTTTCCCAGACTCAAAGGTTTTCAAAAGTTTTTGTTTATCAATTTATAACTCCTATTGCACAAAATTTTTCAGACATTTCAAAAATTTCATGGCTTTTTCCAATTTTTGAAAACCTTTGGGTGCCGTGGAGGTTTCCCAGACTCAAAGGTTTTCAAAAGTTTTTGTTTATCAATTTATAACTCCTATTGCACAACATTTTTTCAGACATTGTAAAAATTTCATGGCTGTTTTCAGTTTTTGAAAACCTTTGGGTGCCGTGGAGGTTTCCCAGACTCAAAGGTTTTCAAAAGTGTTGTTTATCAATTTATAAATCCTATTGCAGAAAATTTTTCAGACATTTCAAGGCTGTTTCCAATTTTCGTTTATCAATTTCGGGCGGAAAAAATATTCTTGTGCAGTTTCATAAAAAGCAATTTTCATCCTAGTCAAGGACTTGTTCAAATGAATTGAGGTTCTACGTTTGAGTGTCATGATCCCAGTAGGTTCTAACACAGAGCTAATTTTTGATCAAGGTGGTCTGGGGAAAAAGTGCTTAACACGTCAAATTTCGTGCTCAAAAAGTATTCTTGTGCAGTTTCATAAAAAGTGATTTTCAGTCTAGTCAAGGACTTGTTCAAAAGAATTGAGGTTCTACGTAGGACTGTCATAATTCTAGTAGGTTCTGAAACAGAATCAATTTCTGATCAAGGTGGTCTGGGTAAAAAGTACTTAACATGCTGTCAAATTTCGAGCGCAAAATATATCCTTGTGCAGTTTCATAAAGTGATTTTCAGTCTAGTCAAGGACTTCTTCAAATGAATTGAGGTTCTACGTAGGAGTGTCATAATTCCAGTAGGTTCTAACACGGAGCTGTTTTTGATCAAGGTGGTCCGGGGAAAAAGTACTTTACACGTTGTCAAATTTCGAGCTAAAAAATGTTCTTCCGCAATTTCATAAAAAGTAATTTTCAGTATGGTCAAAGACTTGTTCAGATGAATAGAGGTTCTACGTAGGAGTGTCATAATCCCAGTTGTTTCTAACACAGAGCTAATTTTTGATCAATGTGGTCTCGGGAAAAAGTACTTAACACGTTGTCCAATTTCGAGCTCAAAAAATGTCCTTTCGCAATTTCTTAAAGTGATTTTCATTCTTGTCAAGGACTTGTTCAAATGAATTGAGGTTCTACGTAGTAGTGTCATGATCCCATTAGGTTCTAATACAGAGCTAATTTTTGATCAAGGTGGTCTGGGAAAAAAGTGCTTAAAACGTTGTCAAATTTCGATCTCACAAATATTCTTTCGCAATTTTATAAAGTGATTTTCAGTCTTGTCAAAGACTTGTTCAAATCAATTGAGGTTCTGCGTAGGAGTGTCATAATCCCAGTAGGTTCTAACACAGAGCTAATTTTTGATCAAGGTGGTCTCGGGAAAAAGAACTTAACACGTTGTCAAATTTCGAGCTAAAAAATGTTCTTCCGCAATTTCATAAAAAGTAATTTTCAGTTTGGTCAAAGACTTGTTCAGATGAATAGAGGCTCTACGTAGGAGTGTCATAATCCCAGTAGTTTCTAACACAGAGCTAATTTTTGATCAAGGTGGTCTGGGGAAAAAGGGCTTAACACGTCAAATTTCGAGCTCAATAATATTCTTTCGCAATTTTATAAAAAGTGATTTTCAGTCTAGTCAAAGACTTGTTCAAATCAATTGAGGTTCTACGTAGGAGTGTCATGATCGTAGTAGGTTCTAACACAGAGCTAATTTTTGATCAAGTGGTCTGGGGAAAAAGTACTTAACACGTTGTCAAATTTCGAGCTCAAAAAATATTCTTTCGCAATTTCATAAAAAGTGATTTTCAGTCTAGTCAAAGACTTGTTCAATTGAATTGAGGTTTAACTTAGGAGTTTCATAATACCTGTAGGTAGTAGAGTTGGTCAATACATACAGAGTAAGAGTTTTCAATTTTTGGACAAAGTTTTGTCATAGTTGACCAATTACATACAAGGCCAGAGTAAGAAGACGGTTGAAACGCACGAAATAACTGACTGTTCAAACTGCGTCCAAACTTTACATAACAATGGAAAAGAGTTTTTTCCCAGTTTGAGCATTTCAAAATAGCTTCTTGGTTTTTACAATTTACTATGACTACTATTACTACCGCTATCGCACCAATTCTGAATTTGGGTAAAGGTGGCCACTGATTTTTTGAAAACGCTATGCGACGGAACAGGAAGCTCAGTACAACCAAATTGAATGGTTAATTTGATATTTCTTGGTAAACAGAGCCCGATTTTCAAAAATGGCGCCGAGAAAAATTTCGATAGGACCTTTTTTACTGAGATCAAATTTTAAAAAAATTTTATTTTGGCGTTTCTATCCTTTTTAAACATAAACATAATACTTGTTATAAGTTTCCGTTACTGCAAAGGGGCCCACAGTGCAAGTTGGGACAAATGGTCAAAACATCTACAGATATTCAAAAACATCTACAAAACATTTGAAAAAGCCCAATCAGTCTGGTCTTCTCGAACAATTAGATGTTTTGACCCCTCCTCACAAGTTGATCAGTGGCTCCTTTGCAGTAACGGAAACATATAACAAGTTTGTTTGTGTTTAGAAAGAGGACAGAAACGACAAACAGAGAATTGAAAAAAAAATTGGTCTCAGTAAAAAAGGTCTTGTCAATTTTTTCTCGGCGCCATTCTTCGAGCTCAAAAAATAATCTTGTGCAGTTTCATGAAAAGTGATTTTCAGTCTAGTCAAGGACTTGTTCAAATGAATTGAAGTTCTACGTAGGAGTGTCATAATCGCAGTAGGTTCTAACACAGAGCTAATTTTTGATCAAGGTTGTCTGGGGAAAAAGTGCTTAACACGTTGTCAAATTTCGAGCTCAAAAAGTATTCTTTCGCAATTTTATAAAAAGTGATTTTCAGTCTAGTCAAAGACTTGTTCAAATCAATTGAGGTTCTACGTAGGAGTGTCATCACTGCAGTAGGTTCTAGCACAGAGCTAATTTTTGATCAAGTGGTCTGGGGAAAAAGTACTTAACACGTTGTCAAATTTCGAGCTCAAAAAATATTCTTTCGCAATTTCATAGTGATTTTCAGTCTAGTCAAAGACTTGTTCAAATGAATTGAGGTTTTACGTAGGAGGGTCACAATACCTGTAGGTAGTAGAGTTGGTCAATACATACAGAGTAAGAATTCTCAATTTTTGGACAAAGTTTTGTCATAGTTGACCAATTACATACAAGGCCAGAGTAAGAAGACGGTTGAAACGCACGAAATAACTGACTGTTCAAACTGCGTCCAAACTTTACATAACAATGCGAAAAGAGTTTTTTCCCAGTTTGAGCATTTCAAAATAGCTTCTTGGTTTTTACAATTTACTATGACTACTATTACTACCGCTATCGCACCAATTCTGAATTTGGGTAAAGGTGGCCACTGATTTTTTTAAAACGCTATGCGACGGAAGAAGAAGCTCAGTACAACCAAATTGAACGGTTAATTTGATATTTCTTGGTAAACAGAGCCCGATTTTTAAAAATGGCGCCGAGAAAAAATTCGATAGGACCTTTTTTAATGAGATCAAATTTAAAAAAAAAATTTATTTTGGCGTTTCTATCCTTTTTAAACATAAACATAATACTTGTTATAAGGTTTCGTTACTGCAAAGGGGCCCACAGTGCAAGTTGGGACGAATGGTCAAAACATCTACAGATATTCAAAAGCATCTACAAAACATTTGAAAAAGCCCAATCGGTCTGGTCTTCTCGAACAATTAGATGTTTTGACCCCTCCTCACAAGTTGATCAGTGGCCCCTTAGCAGTAACGGAAACATATAACAAGTTTGTTTGCATTTAGAAAGAGGATAGAAATGACAAACAGAAAATTGAAAAAATTGGTCGCAGTAAAAAAGGTCTTGTCAATTTTTTCTCGGCGCCATTCTTCGAGCTCAAAAAATAATCTTGTGCAGTTTCATGAAAAGTGATTTTCAGTCTAGTCAAGGACTTGTTCAAATGAATTGAGGTTCTACGTAGGAGTGTCATAATCGCAGTAGGTTCTAACACAGAGCTAATTTTTGATCAAGGTGGTCTGGGGAAAAAGTGCTTAACAGGTTGTCAAATTTCGAGCTCAATAATATTCTTTCGCAATTTTATAAAAAGTGATTTTCAGTCTAGTCAGACTTGTTCAAATCAATTGAGGTTCTACGTAGGAGTGTCATAATCGCAGTAGGTTCTAACACAGAGCTAATTTTTGATCAAGTGGTCTGGGGAAAAAGTACTTAACACGTTGTCAAATTTCGAGCTCAAAAAATATTCTTTCGCAATTTCATAAAAAGTGATTTTCAGTCTAGTCAAAGTCTTGTTCAAATCAATTGAGGTTCTACGTAGGAGTGTCATAATCGCATTAGGTTCTAACACAGAGCTAATTTTTGATCAAGGTGGTCTGGGGAAAAAGTGGTTAACACGTTGTCAAATTTCGAGCTCAATAATATTCTTTCGCAATTTTATAAAAAGTGATTTTCAGTCTAGTCAAAGACTTGTTCAAATCAATTGAGGTTCTACGTAGGAGTGTCATAATTGCAGTAGGTTCTAACACAGAGCTAATTTTTGATCAAGTGGTCTGGGGAAAAAGTACTTAACACGTTGTCAAATTTCGAGCTCAAAAAATATTCTTTCGCAATTTCATAAAAAGTGATTTTCAGTCTAGTCAAAGACTTGTTCAAATCAATTGAGGTTCTACGTAGGAGTGTCATAACCGCAGTAGGTTCTAACACAGAGCTAATTTTTGATCAAGGTGGTCTGGGGAAAAAGTGCTTAACACGTCAAATTTCGAGCTCAATAATATTCTTTCGCAATTTTATAAAAAGTGATTTTCAGTCTAGTCAAAGACTTGTTCAAGTCAATTGAGGTTCTACGTAGGAGTGTCATAATCGCAGTAGGTTCTAACACAGAGCTAATTTTTGATCAAGTGCTCTGGGGAAAAAGTACTTAACACGTTGTCAAATTTCGAGCTCAAAAAATGTTCATTCGCAATTTCATAAAAAGTGATTTTCAGTCTAGTCAAAGACTTTTTCAAATGAATTGAGGTTTTACGTAGGAGTGTCATAATACCTGTAGGTAGTAGAGTTGGTCAATACATACAGAGTAACAATATACAATTTTTGGACAAAGTTTTGTCATAGTTGACCAAATACATACAAGGCCAGAGTAAGAAGACAGTTGAAACGCACGAAATAACTGACTGCTCAAACTGCTTCCACACTTTACATAACAATGCGAAAAGAGTTTTTTCCCAGTTTGAGCATGTCAAAATAGCTTCTTGGTTTTTACAATTTACTATGACTACTATTACTACCGCTATCGCACCAATTCTGAATTTGGGTAAAGGTGGCCACTGATTTTTTGAAAACGCTATGCGACGGAACAAGAAGCTCAGTACAACCAAATTGAACGGGTAATTTGATATTTCTTGGTAAACAGAGCCCGATTTTTGAAAATGGCGCCGGCCGAGAAAAAATTCGATAGGACCTTTTTTACTGAGATCAAATATTAAAAAAGTTTTATTTTGGCGTTTCTAGCCTTTTTAAACATAAACAATACTTATAAGTTTTCGTTACTGCAAAGGGACCCACAGTGCAAGTTGGGACGAATGGTCAAAACATCTACAGATATTCAAAAACATCTACAAAACATTTGAAAAAGCCCAATCGGTCTGGTCTTCTCGAACAATTAGATGTTTTGACCCCTCCTCACAAGTTGATCAGTAGCCCCTTAGCAGTAACGGAAACAAATAACAAGTTTGTTTGCGTTTAGAAAGAGGATAGAAACGACAAACACAAAATTGAAAAAAAAATTGGTCTCAGTAAAAAAGGTCTTGTCAATTTTTTCTCGGCGCCATTCTTCGAGCTCAAAAAATAATCTTGAGCAGTTTCATGAAAAGTGATTTTCAGTCTAGTCATGGACTTGTTCAAATGAGTTGAGGTTCTACGTAGGAGTGTCATAATCGCAGTAGGTTCTAACACAGAGCTAATTTTTGATCAAGGTGGTCTGGGGAAAAAGTGCTTAACACGTTGTCAAATTTCGAGCTCAATAATATTCTTTCGCAATTTTATAAAGTGATTTTCAGTCTAGTCAAAAACTTGTTCAAATCAATTGAGGTTCTACGTAGGAGTGTCATAATTGCAGTAGGTTCTAACACAGAGCTAATTTTTGATCAAGTGGTCTGGGGAAAAAGTACTTAACACGTTGTCAAATTTCGAGCTCAAAAAATATTCTTTCGCAATTTTATAAAAAGTGATTTTCAGTCTAGTCAAAGACTTGTTCAAATCAATTGAGGTTCTACGTAGGAGTGTCATAATCGCAGTAGGTTCTAACACAGAGCTAATTTTTGATCAAGTGGTCTGGGGAAAAAATACTTAACACGTTGTCAAATTTCGAGCTCAATAATGTTCTTTCGCAATTTTATAAAAAGTGATTTTCAGTCTGGTCAAAGACTTGTTCAAATCAATTGAGGTTCTACGTAGGAGTGTCATAATTGCAGTAGGTTCTAACACAGAGCTAATTTTTGATCAAGTGGTCTGGGGAAAAAGTACTTAACACGTTGTCAAATTTCGAGCTCAAAAATTCTTTCGCAATTTCGTAAAGTGATTTTCAGTCTAGTCAAAGACTTGTTCAAATGAATTGAGGTTTTACGTAGGAGGGTCACAATACCTGTAGGTAGTAGAGTTGGTCAATACATACAGAGTAACAATATTCAATTTTTGGACAAAGTTTTGTCATAGTTGACCAAATACATACAAGGCCAGAGTCAGAAGACAGTTGAAACGCACGAAATAACTGACTGCTCAAACTGCTTCCACACTTTACATAACAATGCGAAAAGAGTTTTTTCCCAGTTTGAGCAGCTCAAAATAGCTTCTTGGTTTTTACAATTTACTATGACTACTATTACTACCGCTATCGCACCAATTCTGAATTTGGGTAAAGGTGGCCACTGATTTTTTGAAAACGCTATGCGACGGAACAAGAAGCTCAGTACAACCAAATTGAACGGGTAATTTGATATTTCTTGGTAAACAGAGCCCGATTTTTGAAAATGGCGCCGGCCGAGAAAAAATTCGATAGGACCTTTTTTACTGAGATCAAATATTAAAAAAGTTTTATTTTGGCGTTTCTAGCCTTTTTAAACATAAACAATACTTATAAGTTTTCGTTACTGCAAAGGGACCCACAGTGCAAGTTGGGACGAATGGTCAAAACATCTACAGATATTCAAAAACATCTACAAAACATTTGAAAAAGCCCAATCGGTCTGGTCTTCTCGAACAATTAGATGTTTTGACCCCTCCTCACAAGTTGATCAGTGGCTTCTTAGCAGTAACGGAAACATATAACAAGTTTGTTTGCGTGTAGAAAGAGGATAGAAACGACAAACAGAAAATTGGAAAAAAATTGGTCTCAGTAAAAAAGGTTTTGTCAATTTTTTCTCGGCGCCATTCTTCGAGCTCAAAAAATAATCTTGTGCAGTTTCATGAAAAGTGATTTTCAGTCTGGTCAAGGACTTGTTCAAATGAATTGAGGTTCTACGTAGGAGTGTCATAATGGCAGTAGGTTCTAACACAGAGCTAATATTTGATCAAGTGGTCTGGGGAAAAAGCACTTAACACGTTGTCAAATTTCGAGCTCAAAAAATATTCATTCGCAATTTCATAAAAAGTGATTTTCAGTCTAGTCAAAGACTTGTTCAAATGACTTGAGGTTTTACGTAGGAGTGTCATAATACCTGTAGGTAGTAGAGTTGGTCAATACATACAGAGTAACAATATTCAATTTTTGGACAAAGTTTTGTCATAGTTGACCAATTACATACAAGGCCAGAGTAAGAAGACGGTTGAAACGCACGAAATAACTGACTGTTCAAACTGCGTCCACACTTTACATAACAATGCGAAAAGAGTTTTTTCCCAGTTTGAGCATTTCAAATTAGCTTCTTGGTTTTTACAATTTACTATGACTACTATTACTACCGCTATCGCACCAATTCTGAATTTGGGTAAAGGTGGCCACTGATTTTTTGAAAACGCTATGCGACGGAACAAGAAGCTCAGTACAACCAAATTGAATGGTTAATTTGATATTTCTTGGTAAACAGAGCCCGATTTTCAAAAATGGCGCCGAGAAAAATTTCGATAGGACCTTTTTTACTGAGATCAAATTTTAAAAAAATTTTATTTTGGCGTTTCTATCCTTTTTAAACATAAACATAATACTTGTTATAAGTTTTCGTTACTGCAAAGGGGCCCACAGTGCAAGTTGGGACGAATGGTCAAAACATCTACAGATATTCAAAAATATCTACAAAACATTTGAAAAAGCCCAATCGGTCTGGTCTTCTCGAACAATTAGATGTTTTGACCCCTCCTCACAAGTTGATCAGTGACCTCTTAGCAGTAACGGAAACATATAACAAGTTTGTTTGCGTTTAGAAAGAGGATAGAAACGACAAGCAGAAAATTGAAAAAAGAATGCTCTCAGTAAAAAAGGTCTTGTCAATTTTTTCTCGGCGCCATTCTTCGAGCTCAAAAAATAATCTTGTGCAGTTTCATGAAAAGTGATTTTCAGTCTATTCAAGGACTTGTTCAAATGAATTGAGGTTCTACGTAGGAGTGTCATTATCGCAGTAGGTTCTAACACAGAGCTAATTTTTGATCAAGGTGGTCTGGGGAAAAAGTGCTTAACACGTTGTCAAATTTCGAGCGAGCTCAATAATATTCTTTCGCAATTTTATAAAAAGTGATTTTCAGTCTAGTCAAAGACTTGTTCAAATCAATTGAGGTTCTACGTAGGAGTGTCATAATCGCAGTAGGTTTTAACACATAGCTAATTTTTGATCAAGTGGTCTGGGGAAAAAGTACTTAACACGTTGTCAAATTTCGAGCTCAAAAAATATTCTTTCGCAATTTCATAAAAAGTGATTTTCAGTCTAGTCAAAGACTTGTTCAAATGAATTGAGGTTTCACGTAGGAGTTTCATTATACCTGTATGTAGTAGAGTTGGTCAATATATACAGAGTAACAATATTCAATTTTTGGACAAAGTTTTGTCATAGTTGACCAATTACATACAAGGCCAGAGTAAGAAGACAGTTGAAACGCACGAAATAACTGACTGTTCAAACTGCGTCCACACTTTTCATAACAATGCGAAAAGAGTTTTTTCCCAGTTTGAGCATGTCAAAATAGCTTCTTGGTTTTTACAATTTGCTATGACTACTATTACTACCGCTATCGCACCAATTCTGAATTTGGGTAAAGGTGGCCACTGATTTTTTGAAAACGCTATGCGAGGGAACAAGAAGCTCAGTACAACCAAATTGAACGGTTAATTTGATATTTCTTGGTAAACAGAGCCCGATTTTTAAAAATGGCGCCGAGAAAAAATTCGATAGGACCTTTTTTACTGAGATCAAATTTTAAAAAAATTTTTTTTGGCGTTTCTATCCTTTTTAAACATAATACTTGTTAGTTTTCGTTACTGCAAAGAGGCCCACAGTGCAAGTTGGGACGAATGGTCAAAACATCTACAGATATTCAAAAACATCTACAAAGCATTTGAAAAAGCCCAATCGGTCTGGTCTTCTCGAACAATTAGATGTTTTGACCCCTCCTCCCAAGTTGATCTGTTGCCCCCTAGCAGTAACGGAAACATATAACAAGTTTGTTTGCGTTTAGAAAGAGGATAAAAACGACAAACAGAAAATTGAAAAAAATTGGTCTCAGTAAAAAAGGTCTTGTCAATTTTTTCTCGGCGCCATTCTTCGAGCTCAAAAAATAATCTTGTGCAGTTTCATGAAAAGTGATTTTCAGTCTAGTCAAGGACTTGTTCAAATAAATTGAGGTTCTACGTAGGAGTGTCATAATCACAGTAGGTTCTAACACAGAGCTAATTTTTGATCAAGTGGTCTGGGGAAAAAGTACTTAACACGTTGTCAAATTTCGAGCTCAAAAAATATTGTTTCGCAATTTTATAAAAAGTGATTTTCAGTCTTGTCAAAGACTTGTTCAAATCAATTGAGGTTTTACGTAGGAGTGTCATAATCGCAGTAGGTTCTAACACAGAGCTATTTTTTTGATCAAGGTGGTCTGGGGAAAAAGTGCTTAACACGTTGTCAAATTTCGAGCTCAATATTTCGCAATTTTATAAAAAGTGATTTTTAGTCTAGTCAAAGACTTGTTCAAATCAATTGAGGTTCTACGTAGGAGTGTCATTATACCTGTAGGTAGTAGAGTTGGTCAATACATACAGAGTAACAATATTCAATTTTTGGACAAAGTTTTGTCATAGTTGACCAATTACATACAAGGCCAGAGTAAGAAGACAGTTGAAACGCACGAAATAACTGACTGTTCAAACTGCGTCCACACATTACATAACAATGCGAAAAGAGTTTTTTCCCAGTTTGAGCATGTCAAAATAGCTTCTTGGTTTTTACAATTTACTATGACTACTATTACTACCGCTATCGCACCAATTCTGAATTTGGGTAAAGGTGGCCACTGATTTTTTGAAAACGCTATGCGAGGGAACAAGAAGCTCAGTACAACCAAATTGAACGGTTAATTTGACATTTCTTGGTAAACAGAGCCCGATTTTTAAAAATGGCGCCGAGAAAAAATTCGATAGGACCTTTTTTACTGAGATCAAATTTTAAAAAAATTTTTTTTTGGCGTTTCTATCCTTTTTAAACATAAACATAATACTTGTTAGTTTTCGTTACTGCAAAGAGGCCCACAGTGCAAGTTGGGACGAATGGTCAAAACATCTACAGATATTCAAAAACATCTACAAAGCATTTGAAAAAGCCCAATCGGTCTGGTCTTCTCGAACAATTAGATGTTTTGACCCCTCCTCCCAAGTTGATCTGTTGCCCCCTAGCAGTAACGGAAACATATAACAAGTTTGTTTGCGTTTAGAAAGAGGATAGAAACGACAAACAGAAAAATGAAAAAAATTGGTCTCAGTAAAAAAGGTCTTGTCAATTTTTTCTCGGCGCCATTCTTCGAGCTCAAAAAATAATCTTGTGCAGTTTCATGAAAAGTGATTTTCAGTCTAGTCAAGGACTTGTTCAAATCAATTGAGGTTTTACGTAGGAGTGTCATAATCGCAGTAGGTTCTAACACAGAGCTATTTTTTGATCAAGGTGGTCTGGGGAAAAAGTGCTTAACACGTTGTCAAATTTCGAGCTCAATAATATTCTTTCGCAATTTTATAAAAAGTGATTTTTAGTCTAGTCAAAGACTTGTTCAAATCAATTGAGGTTCTACGTAGGAGTGTCATAATCACAGTAGGTTCTAACACAGAGCTAATTTTTGATCAAGTGGTCTGGGGAAAAAGTACTTAACACGTTGTCAAATTTCCAGCTCAAAAAATATTCTTTCGCAATTTTATAAGTGATTTTCAGTCTAATAAAAGACTTGTTCAAATCAATTGAGGTTCTACGTAAGAGTGTCATAATCGCAGTAGGTTCTAACACAGAGCTAATTTTTGATCAAGTGGTCTGGGGAAAAAGTACTTAACACGTTGTCAAATTTCGAGCTCAAAAAATGTTCATTCGCAATTTCATAAAAAGTCATTTTCAGTCTAGTCAAAGACTTGTTCAAATGAATTGAGGTTTTACGTAGGAGTGTCATAATACCTGTAGGTAGTAGAGTTGGTCAATACATACAGAGTAAGAATATTCAATTTTTGGACAAAGTTTTGTCATAGTTGACCAAATACATACAAGGCCAGAGTCAGAAGACAGTTGAAACGCACGAAATAACTGACTGTTCAAACTGCCTCCACACTTTACATAACAATGCGAAAAGAGTTTTTTCCCAGTTTGAGCATGTCAAAATAGCTTCTTGGTTTTTACAATTTACTATGACTACTATTACTACCGCTATCGCACCAATTCTGAATTTGGGTAAAGGTGGCCACTGATTTTTTGAAAACGCTATGCGAGGGAACAAGAAGCTCAGTACAACCAAATTGAACGGTTAATTTGACATTTCTTGGTAAACAGAGCCCGATTTTTAAAAATGGCGCCGAGAAAAAATTCGATAGGACCTTTTTTACTGAGATCAAATTTTAAAAAAAATTTTTTTTGGCGTTTCTATCCTTTTCAAACATAAACATAATACTTGTTAGTTTTCGTTACTGCAAAGAGGCCCACAGTGCAAGTTGGGACGAATGGTCAAAACATCTACAGATATTCAAAAACATCTACAAAGCATTTGAAAAAGCCCAATCGGTCTGGTCTTCTCGAACAATTAGATGTTTTGACCCCTCCTCCCAAGTTGATCTGTTGCCCCCTAGCAGTAACGGAAACATATAACAAGTTTGTTTGCGTTTAGAAAGAGGATAGAAACGACAAACAGAAAATTGAAAAAAATTGGTCTCAGTAAAAAAGGTCTTGTCAATTTTTTCTCGGCGCCATTCTTCGAGCTCAAAAAATAATCTTGTGCAGTTTCATGAAAAGTGATTTTCAGTCTAGTCAAGGACTTGTTCAAATCAATTGAGGTTTTACGTAGGAGTGTCATAATCGCAGTAGGTTCTAACACAGAGCTATTTTTTGATCAAGGTGGTCTGGGGAAAAAGTGCTTAACACGTTGTCAAATTTCGAGCTCAATAATATTCTTTCGCAATTTTATAAAAAGTGATTTTTAGTCTAGTCAAAGACTTGTTCAAATCAATTGAGGTTCTGCGTAGGAGTGTCATAATCACAGTAGGTTCTAACACAGAGCTAATTTTTGATCAAGTGGTCTGGGGAAAAAGTACTTAACACGTTGTCAAATTTCCAGCTCAAAAAATATTCTTTCGCAATTTTATAAGTGATTTTCAGTCTAATAAAAGACTTGTTCAAATCAATTGAGGTTCTACGTAAGAGTGTCATAATCGCAGTAGGTTCTAACACAGAGCTATTTTTTGATCAAGTGGTCTGGGGAAAAAGTACTTAACACGTTGTCAAATTTCGAGCTCAAGAAATATTCTTTCGCAATTTCATAAAAAGTCATTTTCAGTCTAGTCAAAGACTTGTTCAAATGAATTGAGGTTTTACGTAGGAGTGTCATAATACCTGTAGGTAGTAGAGTTGGTCAATACATACAGAGTAAGAATATTCAATTTTTGGACAAAGTTTTGTCATAGTTGACCAAATACATACAAGGCCAGAGTCAGAAGACAGTTGAAACGCACGAAATAACTGACTGTTCAAACTGCCTCCACACTTTACATAACAATGCGAAAAGAGTTTTTTCCCAGTTTGAGCATGTCAAAATAGCTTCTTGGTTTTTACAATTTACTATGACTACTATGACTACCGCTATCGCACGAATTCTGAATTTGGGTAAAGGTGGCCACTGATTTTTTTGAAAACGCTATGCGACGGAACAAGAAGCTCAGTACAACAAAATTGAACGGTTAATTTGATATTTCTTGGTAAGCAGAGCCCGATTTTTAAAAATGGCGCCGAGAAAAAATTCGATAGGACCTTTTTTACTGAGATCAAATTTTAAAAAAAAATTTATTTTGGCGTTTCTATCCTTTTTTAAACATAATAATAATACTTGTTATAAGTTTCCGTTACTGCAAAGCGTCCCACAGTGCAAGTTGGGACGAATGGTCAAAACATCTACAGATATTCAAAAACATCTACAAAACATTTGAAAAAATCCAATCGGTCTGGTCTTCTCGAACAATTAGATGTTTTGACCCCTCCTCACAAGTTGATCAGTGGCCCCTTAGCAGTAACGGAAAGTTATAACAAGTTTGTTTGCGTTTAGAAAGAGGATAGAAACGACAAACAGAAAACTGAAAAAAAATGGTCTCAGTAAAAAAGGTCTTGTCAATTTTTTCTCGGCGCCATTCTTCGAGCTCAAAAAATAATCTTGTGCAGTTTCATGAAAAGTGATTTTCAGTCTAGTCAAGGACTTGTTCAAATAAATTGAGGTTCTACGTAGGAGTGTCATAATCGCAGTAGGTTCTAGCACAGAGGTAATTTTTGATCAAGTGGTCTGGGGAAAAAGTACTTAACACGTTGATAAAATTCGAGCTCAGAAAATATTCTTTCGCAATTTCATAAAAAGTGATTTTCAGTCTAGTCAAAGACTTGTTCAAATGAATTAAGGTTCTACGTAGGAGTGTCATGATCCCATTAGGTTCTAACACAGGGCTAATTTTTGATCAAGGGGTTCTGGGGAAAAAGCGCTTAACACGTCAAATTTCGAGCTCAAAAATATTCTTTCGCAATTTCTTTAAAAGTGCTTTTCAGTCTTGTCAAAGACTTGTTCAAATGAATTGAGGTTCTACGTAGGAGACTCATAATCCCAGTAGGTTCTACACAGAGTTAATTTTTGATCAAGGTGGCCTGGGGAAAAGTACTCAACACGTTGTCGAATTTCGAGCTCAAAAAATATTCTTTCGCAATTTCATAAAAAGTGATTTTCAGTCTTGTCAAAGACTTGTTCAAATGAATTGAGGTTCTGCGTAGGAGTGTCATAATCCCAGTAGGTTCTAGCACAGAGCTAATTTTTGATCAAGGTGGTCTGGGGAAAAAGTACTTAACACGTTGCCAAATTTCGAGCTCAAAAATGTTCTTTCGCAATTTTTGTAAAAAGTGATTTTCAGTCTTGTCAAGGACTTGTTCAAAAGAGTTGAGGTTCTACGAGGACTGTCATAATTCTAGTAGGTTCTGAAACAGAGCTAATTTTTGATCAAGGTGGTCTGGGGAAAAAGTACTTAACACGTTGTCAAATTTCGAGCTCAAAAAATATTCTTTCGCAATTTCATAAGTGATTTTCAGTCTTGTCAAAGACTTGTTCAAATGAATTGAGGTTCTGCGTAGGAGTGTCATAATCCCAGTAGGTTCTAGCACAGAGCTAAGTTTTGATCAAGGTGGTCTGGGGAAAAAGTACTTAACACATTGTCAAGTTTCGAGCTCAAAAATTTTCTTTCGCAATTTTATGAAAAGTGATTTTCAGTCTTGTCAAAGACTTGTTCAAATGAATTGAGGTTCTACGTAGGAGTGTCATCATCCCAGTAGGTTCTAACACAGAGCTAATTTTTAATCAAGGTGGTCTGGGGAAAAATTACTTAACACGTTGTCAAATTTTTTGCTCAAAAAATATTCTTTCGCAATTTCATAAGTGATTTTCAGTCTTGTCAAAGACTTGTTCAAATAAATAGAAGTTCTGGCTGCAATTGGATTAGTCTGGTGTTTGTGAGTTTCAAGTGTTTTGTTACATTAGCGTTTCGTGTATTTGTCGATCTATAAATTTACTCTTTTCACAAAAGTTTTTGAAAAAATTTTCAATGAGATTCTTTTTTGAAGAACTGTTTGCACGATATCACTGTTTTATCGCAAACATTTTGGCTTTCCAGGAAAACAAATAGCCTTGCGAAAAGATTTGCTGACCGCCAGTTTCCTCCAAATGTCAAATTTTTGCACCGAAACACAGTTTCACTTGATAAATTGCCTACTTTTAGAAAAAAATTATTTGCAAAAAACATAAAAAAAATCCCCAGTGGGCCATTTGGCCCACTGGGGATTTTTTTTGACCCCTCATCCCAAACCTCTCTTGCGTGCGTCATTTTGCGCTAATAAAAAATTCCAGGCGTATTGCGGAAAGACAGCTGTATTTCGTTTTGCCGTGGAGAGCCGTGAAAAAAATTTTGTTCCTATTTAAAAAAAAACAACGTTTTTTGCGTTGTTTTGGAAGTTCTGGCTGCAATTGGATTAATCTAGTACTTGTGCGTTTCAAGTGCTTCGTTGCTTTAGCGTTTCATGTATTTGGCGATTTATAAATTTACTCTTTTCACAAAAGTTTTTGAAAAAATTTTCAATGAGATTCTTTTTTGAAGAACTGTTTGCACGATATCACTGTTTTATCGCAAACATTTTGGCTTTCCAGGAAAACAAATAGCCTTGCGAAAAGATTTGCTGACCGCCAGTTTCCTCCAAATGTCAAATTTTTGCACCGAAACTCAGTTTCACCTGATAAATTGCCTACTTTTAGAAAAAAAATTGTTTGCAAGAAACATAAAAAAAATCCTCAGTGGGCCATTTGGCCCACTGGGGATTTTTTTTGACCCCTCATCCCAAACCTCTCTTGCGTGCGTCATTTTGCGCTAATAAAAAATTCCAGGCGTATTGCGGAAAGACAGCTGTATTTCGTTTTGCCGTGGAGAGCCGTGAAAAAAATTTTGTTCCTATTTAAAAAAAAACAACGTTTTTTGCGTTGTTTTGGAAGTTCTGGCTGCAATTGGATTAATCTAGTACTTGTGCGTTTCAAGTGCTTCGTTGCTTTAGCGTTTCATGTATTTGGCGATTTATAAATTTACTCTTTTCAGAAAAGTTTTTGAAAAAATTTGCAATGAGATTCTTTTTTGAAGAACTGTTTGCACTATATCACTGTTTTATCTCAAACATTTTGGCTTTCCAGGAAAACAAATGGCCTTGAGAAAAGATCTGCTAACCGCCAGTTTCTTCCAAATAACAAATTTTTGCACCGAAACTCAGTTTCACCTGATAAATTGCCTACTTTTAGAAAAAAAATTGTTTGCAAGAAACATAAAAAAAATCCTCAGTGGGCCATTTGGCCCACTGGGGATTTTTTTTGACCCCTCATCCCAAACCTCTCTTGCGTGCGTCATTTTGCGCTAATAAAAAATTCCAGGCGTATTGCGGAAAGACAGCTGTATTTCGTTTTGCCGTGGAGAGCCGTGAAAAAAATTTTGTTCCTATTTAAAAAAAAACAATGTTTGCGTTGTTTTGGAAGTTCTGGCTGCAATTGGATTAGTCTAGTACTTGTGCGTTTCAAGTGCTTCGTTGCCTTAGCGTTTCATGTATTTGGAGATTTATAAATTTACTCTTTTCAGAAAAGTTTTTGAAAAAATTTGCAATGAGATTCTTTTTTGAAGAACTGTTTGCACGATATCACTGTTTTATCTCAAACTTTTTGGCTTTCCAGGATAACAAATGGCCCTGAGAAAAGATCTGCTGACCACCAGTTTCCTCCAAATGTCAAAGTTTTGCACCGAAACTCAGTTTCACCTGATAAATTGCCTACTTTTAGAAAAAAAATTGTTTGCAAGAAACATAAAAAAAAATCCCCAGTGGGCCATTTGGCCCACTGGGGATTTTTTTTTACCCCTCATCCCAAACTTCTCTTGCGTGCGTCATTTTGCGCTAATAAAAAATTCCAGGCGTATTACGGAAAGACAGCTGTATTTCGTTTTGCCGTGGAGAGCCGTGAAAAAAATTTTGTTCCTATTTAAAAAAAACAACGTTTTTTTGCGTTGTTTAGGAAGTTCTGGCTGCAATTAGATTAGACTGGTATGTGTGCGTTTCAAGTGTTTCTTTAACTTAGCGTTTCTTGTATTTGGCGATTTATGAATTTCCTCTTTTCAGAAAAGTTTTTGAAAAAATTTGCAATGAGATTCTTTTTTGAAGAACTGTTTGCACGATATCACTGTTTTATCGCAAACATTTTGGCTTTCCAGGAAAACAAATGACCTTGAGAAAAGATCTGCTAAACGCCAGTTTCCTCCATATAACAAATTTTTGCACCGAAATTCAGTTTCACTTGTTAAATTGCCTATTCTTAGAAAAAAATCTTTGCAAAAAAACATTAAAAAAATCCCCAGTGGGCCATTTGGCCCACTGGAGATTTTTTTGACCCCTCATCACAAACCTCTCTTGCGTGCGTCATTTCGCGCTAATAAAAAATTCCAGGCGTATTAGGGAAAGACAGCTGTATTTCAGAAAAGTTTTTGAAAAAATTTGCAATGAGATTCTTTTTTGAAGAATTGTTTGCACAATATCACTGTTTTATCTCAAACATTTTGGCTTTCCAGGAAAACAAATAGCCTTGTGAAAAGATTTGCTGACCACCAGTTTCCTCCAAATGTCAAAGTTTTGCACCGAAACTCAGTTTCACCTGATAAATTGCCTACTTTTAGAAAAAAATTGTTTGCAAGAAATATAAAAAAAAATCCCGTGGGCCATTTGGCCCACTGGGGATTTTTTTTGACCCCTCATCCCAAACCTCTCTTGCGTGCGTCATTTTGCGCTAATAAAAAATTCCAGGCGTATTAGGGAAAGACAGCTGTATTTCAGAAAAGTTTTTGAAAAAATTTGCAATGAGATTCTTTTTTGAAGAATTGTTTGCACGATATCACTGTTTTATCTCAAACATTTTGGCTTTCCAGGATAACAAATGGCCTTGAGAAAAGATCTACTAAACGCCAGTTTCCTCCAAATGTCAAATTTTTGCACCGAAACACAGTTTCACTTGATAAATTGCCTACTTTTAGAAAAAAATTATTTGCAAAAAACATTAAAAAAAATCCCCAGTGGGCCATTTGGCCCACTGAGGATTTTTTTTGACCCCTCATCCCAAACCTCTCTTGCGTGCGTCATTTTGCGCTAATAAAAAATTCCAGGCGTATTACGGAAAGAGCTGTATTTCAGAAAAGTTTTCGAAAAATTTTTCAACGAGATCCTTTTTTGAAGAACTGTTTGCACGATATCACTGTTTTATCTCAAACATTTTGGCTTTCCAGGAAAACAAATAGCCTTGCGAAAAGATTTGCTGACCGCCAGTTTCCTCCAAATGTCAAATTTTTGCACCGAAACACAGTTTCACTTGATAAATTGCCTACTTTTAGAAAAAAATTATTTGCAAAAAACATAAAAAAAAATCCCCAGTGGGCCATTTGGCCCACTGGTGATTTTTTTTTGACCCCTCATCCCAAACCTCTCTTGCGTGCGTCATTTTGCGCTAATAAAAAATTCCAGGCGTATAACGGAAAGACAGCTGTATTTCAGAAAATTTTTTGAAAAAATTTGCAATGAGATTCTTTTTTGAAGAATTGTTTGCACGATATCACTGTTTTATCTCAAACTTTTTGGCTTTCCAGGATAACAAATGGCCCTGAGAAAAGATCTGCTGACCACCAGTTTCCTCCAAATGTCAAAGTTTTGCACCGAAACTCAGTTTCACCTGATAAATTGCCTACTTTTAGAAAAAAAATTGTTTGCAAGAAACATAAAAAAAATCCCCAGTGGGCCAATTGGCCCACTGGGGATTTTTTTTTGACCCCTCATCCCAAACCTCTCTTGCGTGCGTCATTTTGCGCTAATAAAAAATTCCAGGCGTATTAGGGAAAGACAGCTGTATTTCAGAAAAGTTTTTGAAAAAAATTGCAATGAGATTCTTTTTTGAAGAATTGTTTGCACGATATCACTGTTTTATCTCAAACATTTTGGCTTTCCAGGATAACAAATGGCCTTGAGAAAAGATCTACTAAACGCCAGTTTCCTCCAAATGTCAAATTTTTGCACCGAAACACAGTTTCACTTGATAAATTGCCTACTTTTAGAAAAAAATTATTTGCAAAAAACATAAAAAAAAATCCCCAGTGGGCCATTTGGCCCACTGGGGATTTTTTTTGACCCCTCATCCCAAACCTCTCTTGCGTGCGTCATTTTGCGCTAATAAAAAATTCCAGGCGTATTAGGGAAAGACAGCTGTATTTCAGAAAAGTTTTTGAAAAAATTTGCAATGAGATTCTTTTTTGAAGAATTGTTTGCACGATATCACTGTTTTATCTCAAACATTTTGGCTTTCCAGGATAACAAATGGCCTTGAGAAAAGATCTGCTAAACGCCAGTTTCCTCCAAATGTCAAATTTTTGCACCGAAACACAGTTTCACTTGATAAATTACCTACTTTTAGAAAAAAAATTATTTGCAAAAAACATAAAAAAAAAATCCCCAGTGGGCCATTTGGCCCACTGGGGATTTTTTTTTGACCCCTCATCCCAAACCTCTCTTGCGTGCGTCATTTTGCGCTAATAAAAAATTCCAGGCGTATAACGGAAAGACAGCTGTATTTCAGAAAAGTTTTTGAAAAAATTTGCAATGAGATTCTTTTTTGAAGAACTGTTTGCACGATATCACTGTTTTATCTCAAACATTTTGGCTTTCCAGGAAAACAAATAGCCTTGCAAAAAGATTTGCTGACCGCCAGTTTCCTCCAAATGTCAAATTTTTGCACCGAAACACAGTTTCACTTGATAAATTGCCTACTTTTAGAAAAAAATTATTTGCAAAAAACATAAAAAAAATCCCCAGTGGGCCATTTGTCTCACTGGGGATTTTTTTTGACCCCTCATCCCAAACCTCTCTTGCGTGCGTCATTTTGCGCTAATAAAAAATTCCAGGCGTATTACGGAAAGACAGCTGTATTTCAGAAAAGATTTTGAAAAAATTTGCAATGAGATTCTTTTTTGAAGAACTGTTTGCACGATATCACTGTTTTATCTCAAACATTTTGGCTTTCCAGGAAAACAAATAGCCTTGCGAAAAGATTTGCTGACCGCCAGTTTCCTCCAAATGTCAAATTTTTGCACCGAAACACAGTTTCACTTGATAAATTGCCTACTTTTAGAAAAAAATTATTTGCAAAAAACATAAAAAAAATCCCCAGTGGGCCATTTGGCCCACTGGGGATTTTTTTTGACCCCTCATCCCAAACCTCTCTTGCGTGCGTCATTTTGCGCTAATAAAAAATTCCAGGCGTATTACGGAAAGACAGCTGTATTTCAGAAAAGTTTTCGAAAAATTTTTCAACGAGATCCTTTTTTGAAGAACTGTTTGCACGATATCACTGTTTTATCTCAAACATTTTGGCTTTTCAGGAAAACAAATAGCCTTGCGAAAAGATTTGCTGACCGCCAGTTTCCTCCAAATGTCGAATTTTTGCACCGAAACACAGTTTCACTTGATAAATTGCCTACTTTTAGAAAAAAATTATTTGCAAAAAACAAAAAAAAAAATTCCCAGTGGGCCATTTGGCCCACTGGGGATTTTTTTTTTGACCCCTCATCTCAAACCTCTTTTGCGTGCGTCATTTTGCGCTAATAAAAAATTCCAAGCTTTTTGCGGAAAAACATTGCTTTAGGGAGAAAGAATACCTGGAGAAACGAAATTCAAGGATTCTATGTATTGTGTCATCCTGTGGGGTATAAATAGGCGTCCAATGAGTTAAAATTTATATTTTTGAACTTCTTTAATATGGGAAATTATGTTAAAACAATAAATTTGCACTTTCTCTCTCTAAACTTTTGCTCTAGGAAGCAAAAATACCTGGAGAAACGAAATATTTTCAAGTTTTCTATCTATTCTGTCATCCTGAGGGATATTTTTGACCAATTTTAAGATCGACATTATTGCAGTATATAAATTTTTGAATTTTTTTTGTATTGAAAATTGGGCGAAGATAATAAAAGAGGCATTTTTTGGCCGCGTTGACCATGAAACGACTCTTTGAACGCTTATGTCCAAAAAAGACAAGATGCCACTAGTGATTGTTTTTTTGAAAAGGTAACAAATATTGTTTTACATTGCTTCAAATATAGCTCATTTCGAAGCTCTTAAAATAGGACTTGCAGCCTTTTTTTTTATTTTTATGAATAGTGGCTTCAAGGGTACTTAAACTGGCATCAAACATAAAAAAAAATCCTGTCGTTTTTGACTTGGTAAATATTGGCTAAGTCCGCCCAATTTTTAGAATAGTACAATAGCCCTATATAAAGTTTCGAAAAGATCTTGTATACAAAATTGCGCGATGATAAAAAAAATGCATTTTTTGACCGCTTTGACCATAAAACGGCTCTTTGAACGCTTAGGCCCAAAATAGACAAGTTGCAAATTTTGTTTGTTTTACTCAAAAGGTAACAAATATTAGCTCAATTTGCTTCTTTTGTAGCTCATTTTAATGCATTTTGGGTAGGCTTTGCAGTCGTGTGTATTATTATTTGTAAACGATTGCTTCAAGGGTACCTGAAGTGGCTTCGAAGATAAAAGAAAAATCGAAGCTATTATGACTTGGTAAATAGTGGCTGAGTCCGCCTACTTTTAAGAATGGTACAATAGCCCTATATAAAGTTTTGAAAAGCTCTTGTGTGGACAATTGCGCGAGGAAAAAAAACGGGCAATTTTTGACCGTTTAGGTGCGTTAATGTCTCCTAGAAGCACTGGTCAGCGAGTTGAAATTTCGATTTGTATATGATGTAAAATTTCTCTACGAATATTCACTCAAATGAATTGATATATAGTTCACTTTGAAGACAAGAATCCCTTTGTTGCAGCCATTAGCTAATTGGGATCGTAAGAGGGCTGTAAGTATTAGTTTTTCTCAAAATTGTCATTTTTCGTGCTCATTTCTAAAAATTTTTGTAAAAAGTAAAGATATTGGATGTTTAATGAATAACTAATCAAATGAAACACATATCGTTGCAAAGCTCCTACATTGTAGTTGACGTAGATATATTTGTTTGTGTCCAAATTTTGCCTAGAAGATCTCAAGTTCAGGATTTATTAGAGAAAAGCAAGTTGAAATATTTTTGATTTATAAATTTGTAGTAAATCCTAATACTTATATAAAAGCAGAGCCAATGGTTCATGTTTTTTTTTCAATGCACTTTGCAGACAAATCTGCTAAGATTATAAAAATGGCGCTCTGGGACCTTTTAGGTACGTTTAGAGTACCTAGAGTATTTTTATTTAAGCGGATTGGAATTGGAATAATTTTCAATACCCAAATTCAGAAAAACTGCGCTGATGCAATCAAAAGCTGTAAATATCACCAAAAACGTTTTTTTAAAGATTTTTTCTACTTCAGCCTCATCACGATATAAATAAATACCTGATCGCTGCAAAAAACGAGGCTTAGAACGAATTAAGTCAGTGTCAGTGATCATTCAAAAATGAAAAATTCTAGGACTTCCTTGCAGAAAAATTGTTTCAATTTGCCCCCTTCTAGAACTTGTAGGTCTGTTTTTTTAAGGAGACCTCCACTGCATTACAGCAGCAATCAAAGGCAGCTTTCTTTAAACGTTAAATAACTGTTGCTTTTAAATGGCCTCAAGTTCTCTGATGAACGGTCTGATTTCGAAACTGACATCAACACAACTTCTTAAAAAAAATAACTGTTACTGGCATTTTTTTAATGGCCGCATTTGTCTCCGGCATGTGCCCAAAAACTCGACTTCCAATTGAGTTGCTTTATTTCCAAATTCTCATTCGTTCAGAAGAAATGCTGAAGTGGCCAGACTAAGGGAAACTTCCGCCTCCCAAATTTAGAACGTTTTTTTTTTCAACCCTTTTTTCTCAAAATCAATAAGATCACTTGTTTCAAAACTTTGCATATGAATTTGTTGTACTAAAAGGAAGCCACATGCCAAATTTCAGGTTTCTATGATGATTTTTGCCAAATCACTTATTTTTGGATCCTTGGATTTTGCAGGTGAGGTCTACTAGTACAAACCTGAATCAAAAGCTGAAAAATCGGTCGTTTCTAAAAAGACTACGCACTATCTTGCAAATACCAAAAACGCTTTAAAGTACTCCGACAGGACACATATCAAAAAATTTTTGCGAAAGAACGTGTATTCACGGAGAAAATGCATTTTCTCGATTTCGCAGTTTTTGTGGTGTTTGGCCGCTTTTGGTACCCTACTCCGCTCGGTTCATAAATCCTCGAATATTCAACTTACAACCATCAGTCAATTTGCTACGGATTGTGCGTGAGCCGTACTTTATTCTGAATACAATTTGTTTGTAAAAATTGTGAGAAAAAGTTTAAAAAAATACCAAAATTTGCAAAAAAAAAAATTTGAAAAATTTTCGATCAACTTAAAAATGGTCCTATGAACTGTTTTTTCGGGGCTTTTTTTGATTTTTGAGCTACAAATACGTTGACCTATCACTTTATGGCTTGTGTTTTGGACCCGGAACGCGTTTTCATTGTTTGCGGGGGTATGCTAAATCCGTGGCTTAGGTGGACCAAATTCAGAAATGCCGTAGTAGTAGTAGTAGTAGTAGTAGCAGTAGTAGTAGTAGTAGTAGTAGTAGTAGTAGTAGTAGTAGTGGTAGTAGTAGTAAAAGACTTCAGTAGTAAAAGACTTCAATTGACCAATTTATAGATTCTAATACAACGCATCAGAAAGATCTATGCATATGGTACAAACCAGAAAAATTATCTATAGCAACTACAACTAGGGAAAATACAAAACTTAAGAACGGCAAAACGCACAACGGCATTTAATGGACCAACTAGAGGTCATGTCCGGATTAAACTTTGAGTCACGCAGTGTGAAAAAAAATTTTCAGTAAAACTTTGTAGCTGGCTGGTGGCCTCAGGATGTTGAAGTTACCAGTGTCACTGAAATCATTCACATAGATTTGTACCTGATTAAAAAATGATTTAGCTGTCAGCTGCTTTTTCGTGGGGCTCATTACAATATGATCATGAGAGTTAGTTCGAAGCATTTTAGAATACGTCTTGATAGAGAAAAAGTCCTCGAATTTTATGCACGTATTGCCCAAAACAATGGAAAAAAAGAAGCGAAGATCACGTTCAATCAGTTGATAACATATTGGAGTATTATTTGACGCACGAAGAAGTGTGTTGTAGTCATTCCTTTCATAGCACCAGCGTAAACCCTTCCAATAACAATTTTCTAATAATCTAATATGGCTAATATCAGCAAACCACGCTTGAGAACTATAAAGCAGAATTGACAGAACACAGGCAGAATATAAATTATACTTGACGCTGTTCGGTAAGCTGTAAAGCACATTATGTCAAGATAATCAAAACTTCTCTGAGCTTTCGCTAGCTTGGTCCTCACACGAATACTCCACTTTAAGGTACTTGAGATTTCTAGGCCTAAGTCACTTGTTTTGTCAACTTTTTGTATCAAATTGGACTCAATACTCAAACCACTATCGCACTTTTCAGATACTTGAAGATACACATTTGTCAGCGTTGAAGGTAAGATCATTATCGGCAGCACAAGTAAATAGCTTATCAAGGTCTTCCTGGCATTTGTTAAACATGTCTTCTCCCGCACATGCCAACTTTGTGCCAACAAAGCAGAAACAATTTGAGAATTCCGGTAAGGACAGCATGTCGTCAATATACACAAGAAACAGCATAAAAGTTGAAAACTAATTCGTGTCCTACAAAAAAAATCCAGTAACTTATTATCAAACCCTAACGGAGGTTTGTGACCCCTGAGGCTCAAAAAAGCTTGAATAATGACTAGAATTGTCAAAAGAAATTTGAAAAAACTTGCATATTTTGTTTAAAAAAATGCTTTAATTCGTGATGTTAAAATCTTGAAAGACATAACATTACATCTAGAAACTATAGAGTAATCTATTGTCACACCCTAGAGGAGGTTTCTAGACTCTTGAGGCTGGAGAAACCTAAAAACCGACAATTTTCAAAAAAACTTGAAAAAAGTGCAAGTTTTATCAATAATTTGTCCTATTAAAAAATTGTCCTAAAAATTTGTCCTATTAAAGCTAAACTAGGGCAGATAAAAATTTTTCAGTAACTTATTATCAAAACCTTAAGGACGTTTTCTGGCCCCTGCGTCTGGAAAGACGTCAATAATGAAAAATAAATGTCGAAAAAAGATGAAAAAAATTGCACGTTTTGTCAAAAAAAAAATGCTAAAATTCGTAATGTTAAAATGTTGAACCCATTGCATTACCACTAGAAAATATGCAGTAACCTATTATAAAACCCTAGAGGAGGCTCCTTGACACCTAGGGCTGAAAGAACTCAAAAAATGACAAACTTTCAAAAAGCTTGAAAAAATTGTGAAAATTACTATAAAATTGCGTGTTTTTAGCGATCGGTTGTTCGTCAGTAGACACGGGGGGGGGGGGGGGTGCACTCTGATGGGGAGGGGAGGGGGTGGGCAACAGCGCGGCGAGGGGGGCAATAGTGGGGGGGACAACAGAGGGGGTGTCTTCAACCTCTAAGAACCGCCCTTCACACCTTAAGTATAAGTCTCCAAAACAGTTTGAGCTGAAACATAGCTGAAAAGCTCTAAGAGCACTTAACGCCCGCTGGGCGGTACCTGTTTATCCCATTTTTGAGGACGAAAAGTCAAAAGCGTCAGACGAAAATCGGTCAAGCGAAAAATCGCATAAAAAAAGACCGACAGGACTAATATAATTGCTACAAACTTCGTTTCAGAGCAGTTAAAAAAAGAAGGATCAGCTGATGATCCGTTGTTTCCTCTAAGCTTTCTTTTTCTTTTGGGAAAAAACGCTCAAAATTCAAAACTATATTTGCCCATTTACATCCATTTAGTGTCACGGTTCAACCGATCTAAACTACAATATAAATTCAGCAATATTAATTTGATCTCGCTTTTACAAATAAAACACTTAAACAAGGTCAAAATATCAGTCACCCGTTGGGAAAGAATGTTGTTAAAGAGAACTCGTAAACAGCGTTAATGATGCCCCAGCTAAGCAGTGATCTTGGGAAGTTGATGTAAGCTCCCGTGTACATCCGTAGCAGGGAGCGATCTCTCTGTATATAGGCTAGCTTGAGTGCACCCCAAATGGAGAGAAAGGGTTCTTTAGCACCAACTGGTTCCATCATCTTCATTTTGGCCACAGCCACTGGATAGAACACAGTGGACAGAGAAGCACCTATTAGAGATCCAGTACAGAAGTCCAGAATCAGTTCCTGTGATCTGTACAAAATAGGGATGGTTAATTGATTGTTGGTTGTAAGGAAGACTATATGAGAAACCCGAGTTCAAAACTAATGCCAAGTTTGCAAAACTTTGCAAATTTTTCCTCGATAATGCCAAATTTGTAAAAATTTGCAAATTATCTTTTCACAAGGCAAATTTTGCAAAACAATTTTAATTTTGCAAAAATTTGCAAACGATCGATCGTGTTCGTTCCGGTCGAGCTCTGTTTAATATAGCAATTTGTGTTATTTTCCCAACAATTTCTTGGAGATTGCAAGAATTATTCCAATTAATCCTTAATTCAATTGAAGGATGTATAAAGTACAGCTTCTAAACGATATGTGTGGTAAAATCACCCTACAGGGCCATCACCGAACGGTAATGGACAAAAATATTCAGACCCGTTTGCAAATATTGGTGAAATTAATGCATTATTTTACAAAAATTGCAAATTTCTCTATAAATAATTGCAAATTTGACATTAAGTTAAAACTAGGGAAGCATATAATTAATGGCGCAACAGTTCAATTAGTGCAGTAGACATTGAATTGCCATGCGCGGCTCTTGTCGCCATTGCAAGGAATCACTGTACCTCCAATCTATTTTTACTTTAATGGCAAACAAAGGTTCTCTGTTCTTCAGAAACACTTGTTTCATTCAGCGTAATAAACCATCATTTAAGCGAAGTAAACTATTGAGTAAGCAAAAAGACATACATTGAATGACAATTGAGGATACAAAACATTCACACAGATAGGTTTGTTTAGAGGCCAGTGACGTTGCATTACATGGAGGACCAACTTTTCATTTGACAAATTGGATAAAAGCATTTGAAGGATACATTAAAATGAATAACTAGTGTTTCACATTTCACCTGAAGAGTAAGCAAAAATTGAGAAGTGAAATTGAGACCTTTCATTTCAAAAATCTTCGCGGATAACAACGTCCATCCGAGAGAGTATTTTTGGAATATTATTTTTGAAAGACACTCATTATTAGAAACCAGAAGGTAACAAACACGTCACGAAACCTTATTGAGCGAAACATTATGAGCACACCAAACTGCCAATTTAAAGTTATGAAAGATATTGAGAACGTTATTGTTGCTTTAAAAAAACGACATAGACTGCTTCAACGGATGTTTAGAATCAAATAGAGTACCAAAATAAAAAAGATCCGTACTGAACGTTGGTTCTCTTTCAACACAAATACCGATCCATTGAATAATGCCACTCAAAAATACACTAAAATAATCGAACTAAACAAAATATAAACATTGCAAAAACTGTTAAAACCAAAATTTACCAAAATTAAAAACTTGAAAAATGCATATTTTATTGAAATGTTGCTAAAATTTGTGATAATAACATCTTCAGAAAGAACCATTGCATTGTCCCCACAAACTATCCGGCAAACCATTTTCAAGCCTAAAAGGTTTTACTGGCCCATAAAGATCGATAAACTCGGAATATGAAAAAAATTTGCAGCAAAAATTAAATAAAATTCAAATTCTATCAAAAATGGCGCAGACTATAATTTCAAAACTTCGTGATATAAAAATGTTGAAAACTATTCCATTGGCCCTAGCAACTATACAGTAACCCATTATCAAACTCAAGGGGAATTTCACTCGCCTGCTGGAAAAACTCAAATAAGGACAAAATTTTCAAAAAATTTAAAAAAATGCAAAAATTAGTATCATTTTGCGTGTTTGTTTGCAGTACAAAAACATTAGTCAAAAACGGTCATAAAAAGTAATCATGACTGGCAGAACACCACTTTTGCCAACTTTGAAAAAACGTTAATTTGAGACTAAGCAAATAAAAACTCGAATAAACACAGCCGGCAGATTGCCGGAAAATAGCCGCGATAGACGCTTCTGTCCTTCCATTAAACGAAACAAATAAAGAAATAAGATACAGATTGGTCACCAGTCCTCTAATAGACCACTAGAAATCTGTTAGATTAAGACTGTCATTTTCATGAGACACGTACGCTCTATAAGGAAAAAAAACCCTAATGGAACTTTCAAAATTAATATTCGAAATCAAAAACTCAAGACTCTAATACTCAAGAATTCGGGCATATACGTTTGGCACTACTTAGATGCATACTAAGATGCTGACTGTTAGATGCTGACTGTTAACTAGTAAATAATCATAAAATTTAAAGTTCCTTAAGCGAGTTCAGAAGTCATTTTTTTGAGTGAGGTAAGTCGCGCAATTGACCTAAAAGCAGAACAAATAACGTCACGCACACAAATTTTAACTGCAAAGCCGCAGAAATCACTGAAATAAAAAAAGTCAATTCCAAGAAGTCAGGTAACAAGAATCATCGATGGAGATGACGAATTTAAAAAAAAACACAATGTCCCCATTAATAGCCGCTATCGCTTCGCGGCTATTAATAACGAAAAAACGTGAGAAATTGCAGCTTTTTGGGCTGAAAAACTCCTAAAATGACCTTAAAAAGGCCTTCCAAGCAGTTGCACAACTCTAAGGACTTGAAGGACAACTAAAGCCATCTGCGGTCCTCTACTAAAACTTAATGCCCGCCGAGTTTTACTCGTTTATCCCGTTTCAAAAGCTCAAAGTCATAACATCTTACAAAAAAGGAGCACTAATACAATTCAAATATTTTGCATTGTAAAAAACCAAGGGCACTGCAATATAGCTCCACTCAGCTTACAGCTATAAAAATACCGTAATTACTAAGTGAATTGCTGGAAATCGCAGAAAAAGAAAAGACTTATATAATTGCTAGGCTTTGGCGCGCAATTAAAGGACAGAAAAAGGCCAAAATTCGAGAATTTTCTAATCCAGTACCTTATACAATAAAACACAATAAAAGATCAAAAATAAGTCAGCGCCCGATCTCTCTTTTTCCACTCTAAGCAGTTTGATCAAAATCACTGTTTCTTTGTCAAAAAACTACATTTGCTCATTAACTTGTTCACTAATTTTTGTATATTTAGGCAAAAACAACATGAGGCAATCCAATTAAACTCACTCTAGAACATAGCTGGCAGATTGCCAGAAAATAGCCGCAATAGCTTTGCAGATCTGCAGTCTCAAAAACAGAAGACAGACAAAAAAATTCGTTTTTTTCATTGAAGGCTGGTATGTTATATTTTGATTAAAATCTGTCTAAGTTTTTGCTGCCTCTATTAGCTGCTCTCAAATAACCTTCATTTAGAGTGTTACACACGCATTACCTTATCTCGTTGAATTAAAGTAAATAAAAGTCAATTTCAAAATGAGGAAGTCATTTTTAGAGTGAGGTAAGTCAAGTGTGACAAAAAATTTAATCACGCGAATGAACAAAAAACTCGCTCCACTAAGAGGGGAAAATGACGTCACGCACACACTCTAGTTGAAAATGCATGAACGAATGAACAATAAGCAGATTTGAAGTGGTTATCAGGTCATATGCTTGGAACACAAATCGCGACGACGAAAGAAAAAGACATAGCAGGACAAATCCTGACGTACAATTCAAAGAATTTTGATTGACTAAACAGAAAACTAGACCAAGAACGGACTATGAATGGATTGGGAAAACCAGTTAGAAAAAAAATCCGATCCAAAAAATCGAAAAACTGTAAAAATCAAAGTGAAATTGCCGCATGTGAACAAAAAAGCACTAGCGAGAAAGCGAATTTTTGTTCAAACACCGTTTTCTCACTCTACTTTAAAATTTGAGTGAAAAAAATTAACGCCGCAAAACCACTCGCTTTTTCGCTCCATTTCCTGTTTCGGCGTGACCAAAATCACTACTCCAATTTGACTTCAAAAATCATGAAAATGTGTGAACAGATCTTAAAAAAAGACAGTGCCCCAATACAATTCAAATTCTTTGAATTGCAAAAATTCTTTGAATTGTAAAAAACCAAGAGAAGGCCAATAATAGCCCCAGCTAACGCTGTGCGGCTATTAAAAAGAAATAAGAACGATCATACAAGTATCAGTTATAAGAAAACAAACAGATAAAAAGCAGTTAGTATTGCGAAAAAACAAATATGTTCAAAAAAAGCTGCAATCTGTTTAGGAGCAGTTAATTACAGTAAAAAGCTCATAGCTTGAAGCTGTGACTTTTCGAACACTGGCAGCATTCAAGTGAGCAGACGCAATAACCGCAGCCAGAGCACCACTATTTTCGGCAGATAGAGGGGCATATATTGGAGGTCTTTAAAAATTTTGCTTTTTCCCAACAGCGGATACTGAGATTGAAATTTCCCCGGAATGTACCAACACTTTCGTACACTGAACACATTAATTCGCAACCGATTCCCCATTTTAAAGATCAGGATAATAACAGCAATGTCTATTCACCTTATAGACAACTCACGCGTCCATAACAAGTTGATTTTCTCCGACAGGCAGCTTTAACCGCAAATGAAAAATTTGTATTTAACTATACAATAATTAAGTAGTTCAATGAGACCGTATAATTTCAGGTATCAACTATTTTTACTCTTTAACAATTGAACTAGCTACACTCTAAACAACGTATAGGTCAATTCGCCTGAACAGAGTGTAGTAAAGGCCATGTGCAGTAAAATTTACCTGCACAATTCGACTCAAAATTGCTTACCTGCGCACTATTCAGGTAAATTACCTGCAAAAAATAGTTTTTAAGGGATAAATATGAAGCAAAAAGCCCCAAGAAGAATTGCACATATAGAAATTATTTTGTAATTCATCTTTTTAGTCTAGAAGAAAAAATTTCTCTATGATTCACCAAAGCTAGAAAGAAATGAACCATTATTATGTTTCAGATTTTTATTATTAAAAGATTTTTATAGCACTTTTGTCATCATCATCTCAACTTCCGTTAGTAGATATTGGTCCGTTTGTAGATAAAGATCACAGACAAAATATGACGCAGTTAATGTCATCCCCAGAACAGATTTTTCCCTCTGTATTAGCATTCGCTATTGATAATTTTGTTTTCCGATGGTCGCAAACATTGTTCTATTCTTCAATTTTAAGTGAATCCGAGACAAGATGGCGTCTAGTAACAGAGTTTGAGTTAAGAAATTGAAATATTAAATTTTCGTCGATAACTCAAAGGCCAAAATTTATATAATCTCTCGAGACATGAACGTAAAAGCAATTCAAATTGTCCCCCCCCCCCCCAAAAAAAACCCCTGAATAGAGGACCGCTACAAATTGAGCTAAGCTCTTACACAGTTCACATTGCATAGATTTGGATTATCATAGCTGCTATGAATGCACTAGAATGCGCAGTGCAAGGCAACAATTTTTCTACGCAGAAGCCTGAGTTTTGGAGTAATATGGATCATTCATAGTAAAAAAGTGTGATGCGTAAAATATAGTTCATACATAACGTGCAGAGAACTTATGATTTGCCTGGAGCTATTATTGGCCAAGTAAAATGTTAATTTATGAAGCTGAAAAACATTCTGCATGTTCAAGTCAGTCTGAAGATAAACTGTGAACAATCCGAATTAAAAAACAATCGATTGAAGAGTACATCAGACCTGCATACTTACAGGTTCAACTTATTCGCATCAACTTGTTTTGTATAGATTTGGATCATCATAACGTCAGCATGAGCTTTGGGGTAATTTGGAGCATTCTGAGCAAAACATAGTACATGACGCGTACAATAAAGTTCTCACAAAACGTGATGAGAGCCGATGTGTTTGAAACCAAGCTCGGCTACATCAAAGCGCAGAACATTAATCAAAACCTAAAAATGTTCTGCGAACTGAAGTCAGTGTGACTAGCGTGACTAATTCATGCAACCAATTTCAACCGCTGATTCTCACTCGATTTCTTGTTTATTTTTGTTGTTCCAAAAGTACTCGTGGCAGAATGAAGAGTAACAATATGGTCTATAAAGAAATCTTTCCGTTAGTGATTGTTATTGATGGATTTTCGTTGCGATGCTCTCTATCTTTTGTGTATTCTTTCCTGTGCGCTTAAATAGTGTCAAGTCTACTTGAGCTGCACCAAATCATTAACGATTTGGTCCTACCATATTTTGCGTGAAAATTTCAGTTAATGTGTCTTAGCTCACAGATCAAATTAGTGCTATATCTTACAAATTTCTGATCTCCTGAGCTACAGAACGGTACTGTTTACTGTACTGTACTCGTCTGAGCAAAATTTTGAGGTACAAACTTGAGATTTAGTGTTCCATTGGATTTTACTGCTTTTTGATTGTCCTTCACTCAATTTAGTTAATATAAAATTCGTTTAATTCATTTAATGTTCAACCATATGAACAATTTTCATAAAATCATGAAACTCCTGATGTCGTCGCTTTTTTTTGTCTTTGAAACGTGAAAACGTCATTTCCTTTAACAAGCATGAACGGGCACAGGCACATTTTGCGGATACCCAATTCTTGATTTTGCTAACCAGTTGCTTCCATAAATCAAAGTGGTCAAAAAGTTATGGATAAAGTTGCAAGAAGTAGCTTTTTGAAGGTCACGCTGGTGTCAGCCAAATTTTGGTACCCCGAAACACACGAGTAACCCGAACATGGTTTCGTTAGTTTCCTCAGTTAGCGGGGAACATCCATATATAGATATTCCATCTATTTTTTGCTGAATTGGAGAATTTTTTACCTGTATGACCGGAACCCCTTTTGGGCTGATTTTCAGCTGTGTCGGCGGTAATATCGTAAAGTTGTCAATTCCAGACTTCTGATTAAAAATTGGAGTGATGAAGACTCCTAACTTAACCCCCTTCTTCACGCATTCAATGGATATTACAGTGAAACCCGGTAAGTGGTGGCCCAGAAATGTCATTTGCTACCAGACCTTGTTTTTGAAATATTTGAAACATTTCCTCATAGAGTGAATCGATTTTCGATATCATTTATTTATAACTCATCATGCGCTCTACTTTGATACCCGTAAATGGCGGTTTCGCAATATCCGATTCCGGCGTCTTTCTTCGACTTGGGAGAATTAAAAAATTGGTTTCAGGGATTGAGGATTTGATCTCCATTGATAATTGGGAAACTCCACATATATAGATTAAACACATGATGGCACTAATCCGATCGATGATGTAATTACACGCTACGGGATAGGGCACTAAGAGTGTGTTTCGTAAGTTTAAGCGAATGACTTTGTTTACGGTGGGTTGGAATTTTGCTCCATGGCATGCCATTTCTTCTCCAATTTGAGATTCTTTAGGGATAACGTTTTGATTTTCACTAAGTGCTTTGCACCAGAGTGAGAAACAGATCTGGTCTTCTGCTCTGCAGCAAGCTAATTGTTGTAATATTTAGAAAAACAAACCATAATTGGGCTCCAGAACACGTTTTCTCGGGTCAGTAAAATTAACAAACTGACATTTTGCTATAAATGTCACTTTTTTGTGTTTCTACCATGATTGCCGTTATATGCTACAGCCTGCCAGTCTTTCTTACATTAAGTCAATTAAGTCAATTCTTTCTTTTTATGAAACTTCTTTTAGGAAACGATAAATTCGTAATAGAGTGCAAAATAGAAGCAACCAGAGCATATACTCAATGAGGATATTCCGATTCCGTTATTCCTCCACAAAAAGATTGAAACCCCGTTGACTCAAAAAAATGTTTGAGGGTTAATTTGTTCACAATTGTAATAGAGGTTGAGTTTAAATAAGTCCATGTTTCAAGCTCTCAAATTGATTTTTGCGTTTTTGAAACCAATGATTCAATAATCACGAAAGCATAAAATGATACGCCAATTGATTTAGTTTCCCCGTCAATTACTCAATTCTTCAAAAAGCTGTTTTTGCCGGTGCGTGCCACTCAAAAGAAGTTCATTTTTGTTAGTTTACAGCAGCTTATGTTTGAAAAGTTGTCGCAGCGAAACTAGTTGAAACTACTTAAATAAACATAAACCGACAAATGTCGGAAGAATTGCTCTTGAACGACAGACGAGGCAATTTAATTCATGGTCTTTAGTATAGTTCAAATTTTCTTTATGTGATCACTCAAAAATGATGAACGAAAGCGTGAAAAAGTCACTTGAGAAGTCAAAGAATGTTCTAGAAGAAAAGCGCAAAATTATCAAGTGAAAAATTTGCATAAAAAAAGACACACACGTTTACAATAATTGCTACGAACTGCGTTCAAGAGCAATTGAAAAGCTCAGATTTGAACTGCAAAGTAAAGCCCGAAAAAGTATACGACCTTACTTGGTTCCCTCAGCTTTGGACCTCAAAGCTGCTGATTCTTTTTTACTTCAACCTTTTAAGGAAGTAAGTTGAAAAACAAACAACTTTCTCAGGAAAAAAAAACAAAATTTTGTGACAGGTTTTCAGACTCGCATAAGGTCTCTTGCTGATCGTTCATCTACAAAATTAGCCTTCCATTAGGTATAATCAGAAAACCTGTAACTGGTACCGACTATTGTCAAGTGAAATCTTGACTATTTTGAACATAACCGACTAACGTCAGGAGAACTGACCTCAAACGATCAGCGAGCTGTTGGCTTCGACAGTAGCCAGCTAGGGCTTAGGTATGCTAGCAGTAGGGCTTGTATTAGGGGTGGTCGTGCGGAGAATGGGGGTTTCTCTGGGGGTGAGGGCGTTTGGGAAAACAGCACGCGGGAGTGGGTCCATAAAACAGCAAGGGTGGACGGTTGAGGGGGGACAGTGATTGAGGGGTGTTATTACTGGGGGTCAAATTCTCAAGACTATGAACCACCTTTTACACCATGAATTGATGTCTACTGAAGTTTCTGTGAATCGAATACTCAGACACTGGTAATGCCTGCTCAACCAGTTTAAATTCCTTCCGAGCTGTTCAGCCCTTTTTGACGACAAAAAGTCAAAAGCAACACGCAAATTCGGTCAGGCGAAAAATTGCATTAAGAAAGCCCACATGACTAGTAATTGCTACAAACTTTGTTTGAGATCAACTAACGAACTTTTTTTACGTATCGTTTTCTTAACAATATCTCGCATTAAGTTTGAAAAAAATACAAATTCTCACCTCGTCCTTTGATGGCCAGGGTTACTAGCTGATGTGGACGCCACTGCTTTGTCTTTCAATAAAGTCCTGAGAGAGAACCACAGTGACGAAGATAGTGAGTTCCGCACAATGATACACGTGTACCCCCTGTAGACCTCCTTAAGACCTATTTTGCGCACGTAGTGAAAAGCCTCGTAAGAGTTTCTGAACTGCATATGTCGCCTGGAATCAATCATCAAAGCTTGCATTCGTTCAAAAGGTGTCAAAAACGCCTCTACTGCCCCCGAGAGACCACCGGCCACAAAATTGCGCCTGTGATGCGTCGTCAATAATTTGGGTGCCGGGTTGCTTGTTTCAAGTGCATGGCTGAAATAGCCAAAAGTTCCAAACATGATGGAGGAAGCAACTGTTTTCTGGAGCAATACTGGCCCCAATCCTCTGTAGAGATTTGCAAATCCTTCCTTTTTCATTTGAGTTATCACCGTGGTTGTTTGATGCCCATCCAACTGTTGTCGAAGCATAGCCTGTAAAGTACAGCAATTAGCTGTGAATATATACTCTCTTAAACCGATAAAAAAACAACGATTTTCCACGATTAAAGATCTTTATACATTTAACAATGAAGCTTGGGAATATGAATTTGTACATCTTGCTCCGACTCCTCTCATCCACACTATTATCCAAACTTAGAATAGAAAAGACAAGGAACCCCAACCCTTATCTTGTTTTGTTTAAAATTTCTAACGTATTTATGGAACAGAATTGTACACACACGAATAAGTTGAGAAGTTGAAAAAGTCGAATAAGTTTTAATAGATGAAAATCAAAAACTCTTCAAGCTCTAACGAATATTGATGATTATAATTTTATTCAAGCTCGCATTAACTTTCGTAGTCAACCCATGGTTCCTGAATGATAACTTCTCGGGTTATCATTGGTCTTGACAAAACTCAAATCTGATGTAGGAAGCCGTCAAACACCATTAGTACCATATGCAAATTAGGAACAGTACCGAACCAGCCAAAATCCACATACCCGTTAACTGACTTGAATTTTAAGCTCCCATATAAGTAGCAGCAGTTTTTGAGAGCTGAACAAAAACCGGACGTTTGAGAATTAGACTTTTTTCAAACAATTCTCGCTGTGTAAAAACATTAAAACGCTGCAAAAACTATATCTAGAACTTGTCTCAAACAATTACAAAGAAAGTAGAGCACGCTTGTCTGCAACTGTTTCAATAGTAAGCTGTTTCAAGTTTAAAAAGAAGAAAGCTGAGCGAAAACAGTTCATATAGAATTCACACATATTTCATGCACAATTTGCGTGTGATACTTACGGCACTTTTTTCTACCTTTAATTTTTTAAGTAGTACAATCTTGCGTAAACTATTTATCTAAAGGATTCAATATGCAGCTGTTGTCTTATTGACTGACCCGTTTTAACTCAAAAATTCGCGAAAATTTGCTGATGAGTTTAGGAAAAGTTTTGAGTGGTATCATTAGAAAACTTGAAAGCCTTGAACATTAAATTAAATAATGTTAAACAAAAATTAAATTAAATGTTCAATTAAAAAGATTTTTTGAATTGTTGTTTTCAGAGGAGTTTAAAATTTTGTCAACATTAGCCTCATTTTCGTTGTTTTGATCAGACTATCCGTAATTTTTTCTT
The DNA here is from genome assembly GCF_964194025.1 of Convolutriloba macropyga. Classification (NCBI taxonomy): domain Eukaryota; kingdom Metazoa; phylum Xenacoelomorpha; order Acoela; family Convolutidae; genus Convolutriloba; species Convolutriloba macropyga. The sequence continues at coordinate 2,388,364 of NC_134468.1, forward strand.
AAATTTTGGTTAATTTTGCTGAAAAGATATGACAAAAATGCTTACGATAGAGTTAACCTTAAAAAAAATTCCTGAATTATTTGAACTAACAATTTTCGCTAAATTTTGGAAATTCAGCATTTTTTCTTTTCATTTCATAAAAGCTGGCACAAAAATGTTTATCTAGCTAGCCTACTTTGGTCAAAATTACCGGAAGTAAAGGCATAAAACTGAAACACCTTTGTTTACCAAAAGGAGGGCAAATTTTTACCAACAGTTCCTCACAGTGTTCTGGAATTAACAATTTGCCAGCCCTTTACAAAATTAAATATAAACTTTTTTTTTACAAATTATCAATACGCAGTTAATGCTACCAGTTATGCCATTTTAAAAGCTCCGCAGCGATAACAGGACCTGTTTTAGTCTCATCGTTGATCGTCTTATCGTTCATAGTCTCATCGTTGATGCCAATACAATCAAAAGGGTTGGTATTGTACTGGGGTGCGGTACATTTTAGAACTTCGCAATTTCTTTCATTTTTTTCAAAATTTTTCCAAATACAGACAAATCTGTTTCAATTAAGAATATCAATTATTGGGTGATTTGATTTACGTTTGAATAGGTCCCAATGAAAAAATATTACGTTTTCAGAGTGAATCTCATGGTTTTAATGGCTCCGACAAGTTTTCGTAAACTTTTTCCAGTTTTGGCGGCAATTGTTCTGTTTGTAGTCATTTGGCTCAGTCTGATTAATCAAAGTCCCAATTAGCTATCAAAGGAGGCATTAGTTAAACTAACGGCCAGTCCGATCTTCTTTATAGTGCAAATTTAATCTGTACATAACGGTTTGGTTTTAACAAAGGCTCTTATGACTTTGAATAATTTGAAAAGGAATAAAAGTGAATTTTTGAGATTTACCAACTTTTAATCTTATTTCTGTGAACTTGTAGTTTAGTCCCATTGTTGACAGGTCCAATCTTATCTGGAGTTAAGCAGAAGTTGATCTGTTAGCAGTTTTATGTTTTATCTAACTGTTTTACAACTTCGATACTTCCAGTTTTCATTTTAAAAAATAATGTTTTCAATTATTTGCCTGTATTTGTGGTTCCTTTTTGTGGTTCCTTATTGTCATAAAAATCTAACGCTGTTCAGTTCAGATTTTGTCTGATACTAGTTTCACTTTGTTACTTGTTTTTTTAAACGTAATGAGTTTTGTCTTTAATTAATGTTTTTTGTTGTTTTATTTTAGTGTTTCTCTTGTCTTGTAGTGTCATTAAAGGCAGCTTTCAACAGTCCTCTACATTATTTAAATCATTTAGTGGTTTGAGTTAACACAGTAACTTTTGCTAACAGGCAAAACATAAAACCGGTAGCAGATTAACTTCAGCTTTGCTCCAAACAGGATTGCACCTGTCAATAATAATAAGGCTAATCTACAATTTGACAAATAAGAACACTATTTTTACTCGGAATTGCGCCAATTGCTTTCGAACAGTACATGAATTTTTAAAAGTTTCCTCTCTCTCGTTTGGTACAAAAAGTCACGAAGGTGGATAAGAGGAGTCGTAACATCATGTGCGAACGCGCATTACCGAGCCTCCGTGTACTTTACATGCTTACAGTTTACATTTCATTTGCTGGCTAAAAGTTGCAAGCACAGCAATTGCTACCACGAATTTACCCAAAGCGTTGCTTGACATATTAGTCCGATAATGATGTGAATTTAGAGAAACACGATTACATGTTCAACATTGACAGCCCTACAGTTCACATTGCATCACCAAAACCCAGTTAATCCTCTAATCGATTTTGGTGAAAGCTGATAATAGGAACGCTAGTTGGCACACAACACGTTATTCAACGTAAACTTATTTCTGACTATGTTGTAAAAGTTATGATGTATCATATTTATTTCACAACTATATTAACCTCACAAAAAATGGTTAAAACTTCTATTCAGGGTCACAAACAAATTTCAGCTAAGCCCTTAATTGCGACCTGATAGTGTACCCTTTTCAGCAATTTTTTTCCAAATTTGTTCATTCTGAAAACCTATCAAGGTCAAGCTATGCATCGGATAATAAATCAATGGCTGTGAACTTCTGACCCCAAAAAGGTTTCTCCGTTTCTTTAGTTCTTAATTCCCCGAGAGGCTAATTATACGGATTTCAGAAAAATCTCAAAGCCAAGCTGTCAATGTTCTTCAGTGAAAGGCACAAAAACCACCTTTTTGTTCAAAATCAGCCACAATAAACAATTAGATCAATTATTTAGAAACAGGCAGCCAGGGTCACAGTAGCAAAAGCTCCAAAATAATTGCCGCCCTAACAATACAAAATGCAAGTCTTAAATTTCAAAAATTTTGAAATTCGTCTAACCTAACCTTACAGAGATCAGAACATTGAAAAGAGAATATATGAACAATCAGAATGGTAGAAACATCAGAAACGAGAAACATCAGAAAAAATTGGCCCAAGAAAACACAATAAAGGATTTTAGAAAAAGCAAACACATTTTTGTCAGTTCAGAGGTGCGGGTAGGTGCAGCGGATAGGCGGGGAGAGGGTAGTTGGGGGGGGGGGGGGTTAGATAGTTAGGTGGGGCTATGTAGGTAGGGGGAGCAGGTAGGTGGGGAGGGGGTAGAGCAGGTAGGTAGGTAGGGGTCTGTAGTTTAGATAAGTAAGGGTGAGTTATATAGGATCAAAAAATCTCAATATGACCTCTTCACCTTGAATATTATCAATTAGAAACTAGAAACTAATTACTATACATTATAAAAACTAAGCTACTGGGGGGTAGGCGTGTGTCTGTGTGTGTGTGTGTGTGGGGGGGGGGTGGCGGGGCTAGTTGGGGTAGGTTAGATAAGTATGAGTGACTTAAATGGGATCAAAATATCTCAAATGAATTTTTCACAATGAATAATACCATCAGTTCTTAGTTACTATACATTACAAACTAGGCTATTTTTAAAGTCCATTGTTGGAAAACAGAAGTCAACGCTCTAAAACAGTAAAACAGAAGTCAATTTCAATTGAAAACAAAAGTCAAATTTCAATTCATGACCAGCTAAAAAACCTGTAGAATCTCAATACTCTTCGAGTCCTTAAAAACTTGTAGAATCTCAATACTGCTTTTTGAGTCGTAAAAAAGACGCACACGTTTACAATAATTGCTTCTCTTCGAGAACAATTAAAAATAAGATTCTGATTTCAAACTCTATCCTTACCTTCATTTCGAATTTGAAACACTTCTTTCTTTCAATAATACAGCCATTCAAAGCTGCTGAATTATTTTATTTACCTTATTGATGGGGAAAGTGATGATGACATTCGAGAAGCCAGCAATGAATCCACTGAGTCCCTGGGCGAAAGTAGATCTCCCATCCCCCTCACTTTTATGACAACTCCCCACTGGTTCACCAGTCCACCGATTTGAGCTGATAGGCAATTCTGATTGCTTGTCTCTGTCCGAGGACCATTTCTCACTCATCAAATCTAAAAAAAATGGACGGAAATTGAGAATAGTTACTGTTTTCTCTAAATTGAGAATAGTTACTGTTTTCTCTAAGTTGAGAATAGTTACTGTTTTCTCTTCATTAACTATAAATCCGTTTCCTCTATAATTGTGCAGTAGCCTCCCAAAATGGGCTTCCCAAAATACCGCAATCCTGCATTTATCACACGGAGGCTAAAAAACCTCAAAAAGTTTTTTGTCGGGCAAAAACATTGGAGATTTCAGAATTTCAGCTCTTCTTCCTCCTCCTCCATGTTCGCGTTAGCCCTTGCGAAACTCGAACAATGGCCATATACGGCTTAGATTAGAGGCAGACAAAAAAGCAATATATTTAGCGCAAATCTCGCGAAGCTGGAAAACCCAATAGATAAAAACTACTCAAAAAAATTAGATTAGTGGAAAAATTCTAGCACAACAATGTTTACTGTGAAAACAGAACAAAAAGTTTTAAAAGAATAGGGAAAAAAACTGCTAGCGCATCAATGTTTATGACAATATCTAATTCATCGGTATACAGATCTGGGATACCCTCTCTGCAAAACTCAAATTCGTTTTTATCTGAATTTGTTCTCATTTTATTCTGAAGAATAAACATTGTGAGAGAACCCTTTTCCCTTTGTCGCAAAAGACAAAAATTAGAGAATAACTTGTAACCATAGAGTTGAGTTAACCTCACGTTTATCTCTAAAGTCTCTCGACTCAGTGACATAATGGCCAAGAGAATTAAGAAGAGAGGAGAGAAATATGCAAGACTGAATGAGACCACAAACCTGAGGAAACGATGACTACAAAGAAACTGGAAAAGGTCTAATTGATACTCGAGGATAGATTTTCAATGACACTTTAAACTATTTACGCAGGAACTATGTTGAATAGACCAAATTTATTAAAACTAAGGTCAAAATTTTTTTGGGTAGCAGCCGCATATCGACAATCTGTAGTGACAATATGTATATGATAACTAAATGAAAAAAAATAGTACTCACACTAATGTCTTGACTTTATGCGGAAGACTTTCGTCAGATATTGCGATCGAAAACATGAACTTTCCTTAAGAACTAGGAATTCCCAAGAATGAGCCCCTAAGTTAGTAAGTTAGGTTGACTCCATTGACTCTAACTAGTGTTTTTTTTTTGAAAAAAAAAATAGAATTCATTTTGAGTGAGAAGTAAAAACTGATCACAATTCTAGAAAGACTTAAAACTCTAGTCATAAACGCATACAAATGGTGGCAAAAACCATGGCAAGAAACCACTTTTATGAAAAAATAATCGACTAGCGTCGGGCGAATTGCTCTCAAATGAACGGGGAAAGGTTGGCTTCACAGTAGTAAACAGCTGGGGCAAAGGGATGCTAGCATGGGGTAGAGGGTGTGAGCGGAGTGGCGTGCGGCGGTGGTCAGGACTAATATGATTGCCTCAAACATCGTTTGAGAGCAATTAATGATACGACTGCGTTTCTAATTACCACTATCAAAACTTGAAGTTCCTCGACACTTAAAAGCGTACCGGGTATCATGTGGGAAAATGACAGGATTTTCCCCCAAAACCACGATTGGTATTGAAATAACGGAAAAACTTGAAAACTGACTATTCTGCAAAAAATGCAAAAAAATTGAAGCGCCAGCTATTTCGATTGGCAACTACTACTTGGAAACTAAGACTGACTAGAACAAAGTTTAAATACTGGGCGTCTAAGACTGGTCTCCTGTGGGCTTTATCCCGTTTCTATTTAAGAAAAGATTCGATACTGAGACCATTCAATATAAATTGCTTTGCCGTGAGCAACTGCTGTTTCTAAAAAATTAAGCAGGATGAGATGCACGAAACTAGCCTAGAGAAGTCAAAAAATATCACGCAAAATATTGATGTGAATTAAGGTAAAGATGACGGCGGCTATTAATCATTATAAAACTTTAACATAACCGACTAGCGGCAAGCAAATTCCTCGCAAACAACCAGCGAGCGTTTGGCGAGGGTAGCTTGGCTTTCGAGGGGTGTAAGCAGGGACAATCGCTTTCTAACATCATTGTCTTCTAGGCAGCTTTCGGCTGTACACGGAGACTAATAGGGCTCTAAGAGAGTTGGCCAGTGACTTAATGCCCCCAGGCTTTAACCGTTTATCCCGTTTTTAAGGACACAGTCAAAAGAATCACGGTTAAAAATACCGGGGGACTAATTAAATTGCTGCAAATTTTGTTTGAGAGCTATATAATGAAAGAAACTTCTAAATCCAATTTTCGCAAAAATTACAGCAAATCTGCCTAAACAAAAACCTGAAGCTACTAGATTTCAACATTTAAAAAAACTCAATAATTAACAAATCACATTGAATGCGAATATCACCGCAATTAAATTCGAGTGATGAAAATTCTCAAATTCTAAAAACCTCAAAATATAAAACATAACCGACTAACGTCGGCCGAATTGCTCTCAAACGACCGGCGAGCTGTTGGCTTTGACAGTAGCTAGCAACAGTTTACTGAGGCTAGCTTAAGTTTAATTGAAGGGGCGTGAGGTGAGCGCAGCGGGGTTGCAACAGTGGATCGGGGGGACCGATGTGAGTCGGTGGGTGGGGATGTGGGATCAATGTCTACGAACCACCCTTTACACTATAAGTATAAATCTCCAAAAACAGTTTCTATGAATCGCACACTTGAAGATTAGTGAGCTCAGAAGGCTCTAAGAGAAATTAAAGCCCGCTGGGCGCAACCTCTTTATCCCGTTTATGAGGACGAAAAATCAAATGGGTCAGACGAAAAATCGGTGAAGCGAAAAATTACGAAAAAGACAAACAGGATAAATATATTTACCACAAACTGAGTTTGAGAGCCAATTAACTCATTTATTATAAAACATTTCTAATATAACTCAGTGGTAATGAGGATGATAGATGACATCACGCCACATAACAGCAGCTGAAGTGTGACACCAACAAAAAGTTAAGGAGAGAGAGAGAGAGAGAGAGTGTGTGTGTGAGAGAGAGAGAGAGATAAAACGTGAACGAGAAAGAGAAGGAAATAAATCCCAACCGACAGAGAGAGAGAGAGAGAGAGAGAGAGAGAGAGAGAGAGAGAGAGAGAGAGAGAGAGAGAGAGAGAGAGAGGATCTAGGAATATTTCCAAGATGAGATTCGACTCTTCAACTTTTAGTTTTCTAGCCTTGTTAGTAATTTGATCAAATAGAAGAAACTGAGAAGTGTAAATCTTTAAGTTTCCAGATTTCGCATAAATAACCCATCTGCAAGAGTTGAAAGGTTTCCTTGGCCAGTAAGGAGCGTTAAAGTGAAAATGACAAAATTATTTAAAAATTTTGAAAACAATGGCAAATTTTAAAATGTTGCTAAAATTCAAGTTATTAATACCTTCAAAACAATTTCATTGTTTCAAGAAACTAACCAGTATCCCTTTTTCAATCCTAAATAGTTTCAATGGCTCATAAGGATCCATAAACTTGGAACATGATAAATTTTCGGCAATTTGAAAATAAATTTTGTAAAACAAAATGCTTAAAGTGGAGACAATAAATTAATCAAAACCATTCCATTAACTCTAAGAAGTATGCAGCAGCGTTTTATCTTTGAAGGAGGTCCCTGGTGCCAGAAACAAAATTAAATTAAAATTCAAAAACCTTGAAAAAATTGCATTTTTTTCAAAAAAATTGCTTGATTTCGTAAAACTTAAATCTTGAAAAACATTCCGTTACACTTGGAAACTATGCAGTGACTTATTATCAAAACCTAGAGAAAGTTCCGTGGCTCTTCAGGCTTCAAAAACCTAAAAATGACAATAAACTTCAAAACCTGAAAAAAAATGCAAGTTTAATTTTAAAAAATTATTTAAATTTTGATATTAAAAAGTTGAAAACTACTCCCAATAAACAAGTTTCAAAAAATTATAATCAAACACTTAAAGAGGTTTTCTGGCTCCTTGGTCTGGAAAAACTTGAATAGTGAAAAACAAAGGTAAACAAAAACAAATAGTGAAAAAACAAATAGTGAAAAAACAAATAGTGAAAGAACAAATAGTGAAAAAACAAATAGTGTAAACAAAAAACACTTGAAAAAAAAAAATTGAAAACAAAATTGCACGTTTTGTCAAAAAAATGCTAAAATTCGTGGAAATAAAATGTTTAAACCATTCTATTACCATTAGAAACTATGCAGTAACCTATTATCAAACCCTAGATGAAGTTCTTTGAAACCTAGGTCTGATGAAACTCAAGAAAAGACAAATTTTCAAATTAGAAAAAAACTGTTAAAAATAGTACAAAATTGCGTATTCTTAGCGAGAGGTTGTTCGACAGTAGGTAGCCATGGGGGAGTAGAGGGGGTGAACCGGGGGGCTGATGGTGGCAACAGCGGGGTGGGTGAGGGCAACAGCGCGGGGGGTGAGTGCAATAGTGCGCGGGGGGTTAATAGTGGGGGTTAATAGTGACATCACGGGCTGATGGTGGCAACAGTGTGGTGGGAACAACAGCGCGGGGGGTGTGCAATAGTGGGGGGTCTTAGGACCTCTAAGAACCGCCCTTGACACCATAAGTATAAGTCTCCAAAACGGTTTCTGTGAATCGCACACTTGTAGACTAGTGAGCTGAAAGGCTCTGAGAGAAATTAATGCCCTCTGGGCGCCACCTGTTTATACCGTTTTTTGCGGACGTACAGTCAAATGGCTCAGACGAAAATCGGTCAAGCAAAAAACCGCTTAAAAAGACCTACTGTTTCTTCAGAAGAGATATTGGTAAACAAAAAATGGCTTATTTTAAGGGGTTGTAGGAAGCTCCTAACGATTTCTGAACCTCCGGAGCATTGGAACAGTTAATTTTGAGCCATGCCTCTTCAAAAACTTGGGTCCACTGCAGGCACAACAATTCATCAAGGCTGGCACTACGTAAAAGAGTTTAGAATTTTGTGCATCTAGTGATTCTTTTTCGCCACAAATAAACTTATCAACTTTAAATGGCACCAAGATATCTCTATTCTGCTAATGATTCTTCTGGTGAAAACAAGTCAAGTTCAAAAAATGAATTTGCAGGTTTAACAAAACCCGGTATAACATCTCACAACGAAATAAGAAGAGAAAGATCAATCACAACAGTTAATGCTTATTATTATCATTAGACGTCCAATGGAGCAACGACCTGGCAATAATTAAAGTTTGCTGAAATTTGAGCTGGGATCAACCAAAACACACAACCGAGGAACTTAGGAAAAACTGTACAATATAATGTATCTTCAACGTTTCCTTCAGGATTCCATCGCAGTTTCTGACTCTCCTTGCTTCGTTGATCGCTCCAACATTTCCATTGCCTGAAAGAAAGACAGCAATTAATTAGATATCTCAAACATAACCGACTAAACGTCGGAAGAATTGCTCTTGAACGACTTGTGGGAGTTCTAATCAATTTCAACCTGCTTCAGTCGGGTTTTGCATAAAAAAGACACACACACGTTTACAATAATTGCTAAAAAATCTTTTAAAAACTATTGAATTATATCCTAAACATTATATCTATTTAATAATGTAGACATTAATGAAGAAACGAGAGTAAATTTAGGTTTGAGAATACAGTGTATGAAATATAAAGCTAAGAGACTAACCTTTTTCTTGTACTGATTGGGTAAAAGTTTGGGGTAAACTCGGAACACAATGTGAGGCAGCTCTACATCTAGCAGCGACTGAACTAGGTTGGCAATGGATGCGTCCTCTCCCTCCCTCTCAATCCACTGTTTCAGCATACTCACACACCACTCACCAGAGCCCTATGCACAACAGTAAACTTGTCGGGGGCAAATTATTTACGTGAGTCTACACGTAGGTGACCTGAGAAATTGTCGAATTTCTGTTTCATACAGATAAATATGCATTAGATAAAAAAAACACGGAAACAATACGATCTTTTTTCGAACCTAAAGCAATAGGCTATTTTTTGAGATACATTCTAGTAAATTCTAGATTTTAAGAGTTCCACAATGCTATAGAACAGTTCAGGATTACACGCAAAAACTAGATCATTCCGGTAAAAATTCCAGTTTTATAAACTGCGGACCGTGGGACTTGATATGAAACTATCACAACCGAATACGAGATCAATTGTTATTACCCTGGATCTAAAATCCGGGTAATAACAACGCCTATCGGGTTGAATTGTGCACCATAAAATTAGGTATTTTGTCCTATTATTGACATTGGCTGTTTGGCCACATAATCCTTTTACAATTCAGCTCAATCTTTGTGACCAACAAATTAGTGCAAATAATACCTTTTCAAGTTGATCAATTTCTTCATCTTTGAAATCCAACTGTACTGCCAGATCTTTCAAGTTGTCATTCGGAATATGCTTCGCGATGGCGTCCATTTCGGTATCGTTAGGAACACGAGCATCATCGACACCTCCAGGAGCATCCTCGTTATTAGCGACAGATGTCTCGTTGGTGGTGGTGGCTGTGACGTCATGCTCGTCAGCTCCGTTCTCTTGTCGCTGTGTCGAGTTACTGTCAGCTGCGTCAGTTCTATTAGGCGTCATTGATCCGTTGGCCATCGAGGTGCGATTCAACGAACTGTCGGTGGCTTTTACCGGTTGCTTGGGGTTGAATGTTTTGTCGATCATTGCTAAAGAACATTTGAATGATGTTTCCAAATACACCCATTTGTAAAGTCTTTTGCGTTCCGATTTTCAAACAACCGTAACGAACCAATTGTCTGGCCCAAACCCAAAATCAAATCATTGCATAGTCTCATTCTGTCCAAAATATCCAAAATATGCAAAACTCTACGAAGGTTCAAACTCAGTGCATCTTAGCTGTTATTTTATTGTAAAGATTTTCAATTAACACAAAGAGGACAGGAAAAAATGAGTCTTCGGCAGAAAACCACAAACCTTTTAAAAAGTCGGGTACAGTTTTAAACTGAGAATTGGGCTGAAAGAACAATGTGCTTCTTCTTGCTAACAGTCTAAGCGCACACCACTGGTAATTGGGCTTGAGTACGAGCAAATACTCCTGTTCTACGCCCGATCCTGGCTCAAGCTGTTCAGCCGCCTCCTGGAAAAAGTCTTTAACTTCTGGAAAGATGCGTCTGTTTTCAGCTCTGCACGCTTTCAAGTTATCCGGTTCTATATTCCACAAACTAGTCATCTCTTTATTTCCTGCAACAAACAACACTGGTCGTTATTTCTAAAAAATATGTAGGTACATGAGAAACTATTCAAAACGTCGATTCGGAAGTGATGTTTTTACGATCAGAAGGAGAGCAACGACGGAAAGAGGTAAAACTAACGCTGCAAGTTGAAGAAATCTGAAGACACGATAATTCTGATAGATCCTATACCATCACAAGGATCATTCCACTAGATCTTACTTGGATCTCAACCTTATTGATATCAATTTGGTAAATTGATAAATAAGATTTGGAACTTAAACCTGACTCTAATAGGCTGTTTATTCTCCCAATGACTATCTGTACATTATTAAAAATCTCACTCTTTAGAGAACAATATTGGTAAACCAGTTGAGGCATTAAAAGACAAAATCAAGGGTAGTTTTTTTTCGACTGACCTAAGTTGAGTTTTTTGGAAGGCGGTCCAGCATCATCTTTGGCGAAACTGTCCCCAATATACGTTCTTCTTGTTCTGGCTTTAGTTGTTGTATTCGCAGCTGGGCTTTCACTCACATCTTTATCTTTGTCTGTCTTCACATACGGTGGACAGCCTGCATTCTTCCAAGAGTTCCAGATCTGTTCTCGATTCAAAATATGCTTAAGGGTCTTCACAAGCAGGGCCCCGTTGGGAGGCGACTCTTCCAAGAGGGCGTAAACCTTGATCAACATGAATATCTGTTACTCAATGCTCAAAATCGTCATTTTGTTTGAAAAAGAAAACATTTACTTGACTAGGAGGAAAGCGGGTCTAAGTCTATATTTAACCCCAGCGTTAGGGAGGAGTGTTTTTGTTTCCGATTCTACATAAATTAAAATTGCGAATTAATTGGCTTCGACTACTTTTATGTTACCACTTTTATATTGACAAAATAAAAGCACGAAAACCAGATTATGTAAACGTAAGTTACGGTAAAAATCCTGCTTTTAAAGCGAGATGGTGATTTCACCTTTATTCTCACGGTTTTTTTACGTGAGAGTAAAAGCGAAATCATCATCTCGCTTTAAAAGCAGCACTTTCATTCTGACACAAATTAAGTCCTTAAAGGACATCAATATCATTGAGCTTTCAAACCTGTCATTTTCATATTTACCTTTTCTTGGCTGAGATTGCACCATGCAACCATATCTTCTGGAGGGCTATGGCATGCCTGAGGTTTGAATTTGACATCCTTCATGAGGAGGTACTGGATGAGTACTAAAAGCTGCACTAACACATGTCTGCGAAAGTTCACATCGCCCAGCTGCAAGTCGAACAGCTTCTCACTAAAACATGACACCTTGTTTAACTTTCAACTATTCAAACGAGCAGCATGTTGATTACCCCCTCCTGAGTTTCATAATAAACCGCGTGAGTTAGAACACTACAAAAAGATATTTTAAAAAGGTAAAAATTAAAAATAGCAGGACCAGTCCTGAATTACAATTCAAAGAATTGAACAAACACAAGACAACACTATCAGCCTCCTACAAAGAGCAGCCTCTGATAATTAACCAAGAAGTTCACGAAAGTAAACATAACACCACAAAAATCTAAACACAGCCAGCAGATTGCCGGAGAAAGCCGCCGTGGACGCCTCGGGATTGAAACAGAAAAAACAATAAAAAAGAGATAGATTGACCACCGCATTTTTTCTTTATTTTTTTCAGTGTCGAAAAGTATTCTAATTTGGCAGTTTCAGTTGGATTCTAAAACTATACTTAGTTCAGCTTCTAAACTGAAAGCTAATAAGCTTAATACCAATGTCAGCTAGCAAACACTCTAATGAACTTTGATAACCTAATTCTCAATCACTTCATGACCGGGCTTTATCGGTTTATCCCTTCTCTTTTGATTTTGATCTTTTCACTTTGACAGTACTCACCACATGACGTAATTGATTGCATAAAAGAAATTAAAATCCAGTCAGTTGAAACAGTGAGTGAAGTAAGTCAGAAGTCAAACGAGAAAGTCGTGACTTATCTAAAACGAAAAACGTGATCAAAAGGTAAAGCGAATTAAAAAGGAGAGCACCTAAATAAAAGCCATTGAGAGGCTGATGGCGGCTATTAAAAACAAAAAAAATTCGATTCACTTTTACAAAAATATCGACGTCCAACAACGACAACTTCGAAAGACTTCAACGGTTGTTGACAGCAAACGCCAAAAATCAAAAGTTCAAAACACATCGGAGAACCTAAAGACAATGCCATCAGTGAGACTAAAAAACAGAACAACTAAAACAACTACCAGAACCCGCAACATCTTTAAAAAAAACTTATAAATTTCGAAAACAGGTCGTGTTAAATGAGTTAAATCTGTCAGTTTTGAATTGAAAAATTAGATTAACCAGAAATTGCATAATAAAACGGCCAATGAGATCTATCGCTAATTAGACGAAGTGACAGAACAATTAGCTAACGAACAAAGCGACATCCAAAATATATATATTTTGAACCCAAGTCGTTTCAAAGTCGGGAAACAGTTAGATATGAATAAAAACCATTAAACTAATCAAATTGTGACTTGAACAACTGAGAATTTTCCATAATGAGGCTGAGTCACGGAACGATAAAAAGTACAATAAAATCCAAAAATTCGTTAGTTTTATTGAAAACAAGCAGTGTCAAATTCCTTAAAACTGTTTGGTTTCTATTCAAATCACTGAACTAAAATAAAAAACTTCAGTAGAGAGGCATTGAGACCCCTGACTAATGATCCTAAAAATAAAAAAGGACTAGAGAACAACCACAATTCTGCATTATTAGTACACACGTATCACCTTTCAAACGTATTCGTACAGAAAATGAGAGAATACAGAAAACAAATTGCTGCTCGTGAAAAAATGCTGAAAAACCAAACACCTTTTCCTCAATTGACCTTAAAGCAGTTCAGTTTGAAATATTGTCACGCCTTATAACTACTCGTTTCTCACGGCTCTTACTACTGCAGCTTGTTTAAAATCGTTACTCCCTTTTCGCTTCTCATTGACCAGAAAAAGTGAAAAAATGTGAACAGATATTAAAAAGACAAAGCATTAATACAATTCAGATTCTTTGAAATGAAATAAAAATGTTATTGTACACAATTTACAGCTGCCAAAAATTGTAAATCAAAACGACTCAGAATAGCCAAAAACCACTGAATAGCAGTTGATGACCTTACTATTCCACATCTCCAAATTTACCGCAAGAGTAGTTACTTTATACAAGCCTGGAATTTTTGTCAAGACAATATTCAATGAGTAAAACAGCTCTTTTTAAAGAAACTATGGCAACGGTATCACTGGAAATCTTTCAAAACAGGGAACCGACTGTTTTAGTTAAGCTGCACTTAGATTACGTTAAATTAGTTAGAATCACAAATTTAAATTTAATTGGTGAGTTGGCCATTACTTTGAGTGAGGTGAGTCATGCATGATCAAAATTCCCACATCATTTACCACAAACATATCATTTATTAAGCTACATAAAATAACATACCCGGCAGATTGCCGGAAAATAGCCACCGTTGATTCCAATAAGCATGATTGGGATTAATACAATAGAAGATATTGAAAAAAAAAAGATTTTTGTACAAAAACATTTTGTAAGTCTGATATATTTTGATGGCATTTAGTAGTTGAACATACTTCAGTTTCTTAGACAGAGGCTACAGGGGCTACTATCAATACCAACAAGCATAAAAGATGGTAACTAAGACTTATATGAGCGATGTACTAAATAGCGGGCACCTAAAATTGGGCTTTATGGGTTTATCCCGTTTCTATTTCTGACTTCAATTATTTATACTGACTCTGTTCATTTTTAATTGCTTTGCTGAGCAACTGATGTCCAAAATCACTTTTAGCAGAATGAGAGAAGAGAGAAACTAGCCTAGAGAAGTCAAAAAGATTTCACGCAAAAAAATGAAAAAGTGACAAAATGAGGTAAAGCAAAACATTTTTTTGTTCGACGAAGTAAAAAAAAACATAGCAGGACAAGTCCCGAAAAACAATTCAAAGAAATGAAAGACAAACTTAGAAGTACTGCCAGCCAAAACAAACAAAATCTCAAAAAATTGAGAAACTAAAACAGTCATACAAACTAAACAGAAACATACTCATTGCTAAAACTATTGAAGCTTTTACCCTTAAGGCAAATTTTGATCCCTTTAAACATACTGCTTCCAAAAATAGGTTTCAAAATAATTTTTTTTTTCAGAAATTGGTCCAGTATTATATCTGCAATACCTGAAAAAAAATCTATTGGCTATTGAAGATCGATTAACTCGAAAATGACCAAAAAATTCAAGAAAAAATTGAAATCAATTGCAAACATTATTGAAAGGCTGCTGAAAATGTGATATTATTATCTTCAGAATCATTTCTGTGCCTCTAGAGGCTATCCAGTAACCCAATTCGATGCCTTAAAAAATTCATTGGCTCAAAGACCGATAGGCAATAATTTTTAGAAATCAATTTGAGTTTTCAAAAAATAAAAATTCGTTCTATTAAAATGCTGAAACCCATTCAATTGCCCCCTAGCAACTATTTGATAACAAACTATTAAACCTTGGATGAAGTTACCTGGCTGCTGAGGTAAGAAAAACTGAATAAGACATTTTAAATTTGAGACACTAAAATGTTGAAAACCAATCCATTGTTACTAAAAACTATGCAGTGCCCGATTATCAAACCTTAAAGGAGATTCCCTGGCCTCTGAAGCTGGAAAAACTCAAAAAATGGCAAAAATTTTCAAAAAAGTTTAAAAAATTGCAAACAGTAGTATCATTTAGCGTGTTCGTGTTTGTAGTACCAAAACATAGAGCTCATAAAATTGTCATGACAAGTTATTTTGTCTCACAAAACATCTTCATCGACTTTTAAAAACTTCAACTTAAGACTAATCAAACAAAAAAACTCAAAAAATTACAAAAAACTTGAAAAATTGCAGCATTTTGAGCCCAAAAACTAAAAATGACCTTTAAAACTTAAATTAAGGCCATCTCAGCAGCTGCACCATTCTAAGCACTCGAAGGACTACTAAAACCCACTTTGGGCCTCTAATGAAAACTAATGCCCGCTGGGCTTTACCTGTTTATCCCGTTTTGAAAGATCAAAGTCATTGAAAAATGTGTGAGCACATCTTAAAAAAACAGCGCCACAATACAATTCAAATTCTTTGAATTGTAAAAAAAATAGGAGCGCTATAATAGCTGGCTGAGAAGATGAGGGCGGCTATTAACAAAAATGATGTCACAAACTAAATTGAGTTGCTGAGAGATAGCTTGATATTTTGATATCAAAAAGCAACGTATTCAAAAGTACCATGGCATTTACAATTTTGTTATAGCTTTAATATTTTTTCAAATATATTGCATGATTTCTTAATACTCTTAATATATGTATAACCAGTTGCCTTAAATGTAGCAACTCTGTACTGTTTTCGGGCACAATAGACCTCGACTCTTAATATTCTGATAACCTAAGGAATCCACAATCCTTCGTTGTGAACTCTGATGCGAGTTCGTGAGCTGAAACTATCAGCTATCACGCAGAAACAGTATTCTTCACTTTGAAAAAAATCTATAACTATTCCACCTAATTAACACTATTAATCCGTACAACTCATTGCTGTAATACTGTCAAGTTTCCGTTGCCATATGCGCTCCAATTCAAGCAGTGACAGGTAAACTAATATTTTGCAATAACTTTCATCACGGAAAAAAATTAATCTAGCTGTAACTGTTTGTATGCACGTGCTTGGCTCATGCTCTTTAAATCACGCAAACAACACATTCCAAAAAAACTGTGCAGTTCATATATACACGAACCGCGCTGCTGATAAAAATACGTTCATATTCCTCTGCGTGTGTTTTATATGCATGCTACAATTCTCAAGTGCTTATACGCACACCAAGAAAATAACCATTCATTTTTCTTGATGCAATCAGTATACGAACAAAGAAACTACAGAAATAATTTGTCTTTTTGATAAATTGCTATTTTGTAGTTGGTTAAATTTTGTTAGCTCATAACTGACATATTCTGAATATTGACCTCGACTTATTCTGAAAATGGCGGCCACTTCACGCCACGAGGCAGAACTGAAGAAAAAGGCGCAGAACTGTTTCTTGATCCTACTATCTAAATTCCCTAGTCTATTATCGACGGCTATCCTGCAACATAGCCGACGATCTTGCCAACCTCTTGTAGGATTCGCGTTCAACTCGTGCAAGAATCTAGCAAGATAAAGAGCCGGATTCTAAGAAGTGTCTTTCAAGATAAGTGTTGCAAGATACATTTTGATTCCAAAAAAATAAAGATGAGAGTGAGTTCGAACTTTTTAATCTTAAAGCAGAACTCTATATTAAAATTAAAAACTTAAGCTCCGACAAGCTTTATTTTTTCTGGATCGAAACGCAACGAAAACAAAGGTAGTTAGTTCCGTGCTACAAAAATTGATCTCGACATAAACTTTTTTCTGAAAGTAAAAACAACTCAAAATTTAAACGGCGGTGAAAGAAACAGTCTGCCAGGCGCTGGAAGAAGTGAAGAAAACGAACGATCCGATTGAGAAGATCAGATGGCAATGTCTGAGTCGAGGAGCAGCCGGAATCCGGGACCTTGGCAGAGTCTTCAGAAACTTCGATGATTCTGGAGACCAGCAATTGGACTACCGAGAGTTTTGCAAAGGTAAAAAAAGCAAAGAAATACGCAACTCTAGATGAAATCTGCTCAAGCAATCTCTTAACTTCAACAATCTGTTTTAATAAAGAAACAACTTGGTTATATCCATCTAATTTAACATTCGGACTTTAGTGTCATAGTTCATCAGCACTGATTCATTATATTTGAATTGTAATTCGCTGAATCAGTACTGAAACATCAAAATCGAAGGTCTTCGCGTAATAAATTCATACTCGTTCAACTTTTTTTAACGAATTGAAATTGAACAGATTTTCGTTTTTGTTCTGTTCATAAGAAAATCATAGAGAAAATTGCAATTTTGAAATTTCGAGCCACACCAAAATTGAGCATGATATGCTATTTCCTATACTAATACATAGAAAACAGTCATAATACATGCAATCCATGTACCATGGTAAAAAGTGACATGATCAGAGTATGATCATAGTAGAAAAACAGAATAAAAATTCCACGATTCAGCGCTGATTTACTATGTTACTATGATCCGGGCACATTTTTGTACTAAGATCACGATTAAGTACCAATATTAATTCATATATGCACTCCCAGAGGATAAGGAACATTCTAATGCGTTCACCCTTGTAATGAGCATAATTGTTGTCCATGATAATTAAAACGCTACTAATGTCACTTTCGGATCAGTACCTCAATGTGTGATAGGAAAGCCACAAGCAAGTACTCCACTTTGTGCAGGAACGTCCTTTGGGAGTGAGTCTTTTTTTAAAAAGAGATTTTTAAAAAGAGATTTAAAATCCTGACTTTTCTCTTACCTTTTTGCTCTAAGCCTTCGCTCTTTAAAAGTTTTTTTAAATACATGCCCCATCAGCTCTAGCTTTTTAAGTTGTTATTTTAAGTTAGAGATCTCCCTTTCATTCGTTTACGAGTTTTTAAGTTGTCTTCCCCAATAGGGGAGAACACTTTCCCTTCAATAATAGCCCCAACCGCAAGCAAAAATCGAAACATGTATTCCGCTGCGATCCAAAACGGCCTTCCAAACGAAACAACTTCCAACGACTTCCAAATCATGCAAATCATTCCTTCATTCACTAAATCGATGCTTGCAAACACAGGATCTTTGAACGATGCTTACATTCAATGTGCGAAATCTATTCTGAAAGAGTTCCCACAAGAAGTAAAATCTCAAATAACCATTAGCAGAACATTCGCGCATATAAGAGACAGAACGCTGCACTCACTGACCGTTACTTCTCCTCTAACTGTTAGAGCGCAATATCATTCAATCAGATTGCGAGGCCTCAACTTACTAGGCAAAACTATTTCCAATGGGCATGCATATACTCAACCAAGAAAGAAACTTCTACCCCAGAAGATACAACATTAAATTTGTAAATCTTCCTTACGTTTGTTCGGACACGGAAACTCTTAAATTGATCGAACTCCCAGAAGGAATAGAGCACAACCCGACAATCAATCGCATGAAAGTAAATATTGATGGGGACCTTATTTTCGACGGATATGCAACTTTAAGTGTTACTGTCCACAATGCTAACGAAGAGAAGCTAAGAAAATGGTCCTATGAGAACAAAATTGCCGAGTTTAAAGAATGGAATGGCCGAGAAATCAAATTCCATGTTCCCGCGCTTCATAGCTGTAGTTTTTGCGAAGAAAAAAGCCGCCAATATATTGGATACCACAAAGACTAGTGTTTCCTATGGCGGAAAGAAATGCACAAAGTTAAAACGCAAAACCGTCAAAATGTAAGCAATGAACAGCAAAACATCCATCTGAAAACACAAGAAACAAATCCTGACAACACTCAGGAACAGGAAATGTTCAATCAAGACTCTTTTGGCAATCTAACTATAGACGAAGAAGAAATTCAAGAAACGTTTGTAGAAGAAATTTGTAGCGGATCAAGAGAAAGCACTGAAATGTGTACCACAGCAACAGAAAGCACAAAAACCATAGAACAAATTGACACTTTGTCAACCAAATTTCAAATGAAAAACAAAGCAACGACATCCTGAAATCAAACTCTCCAAAGGCTTCATTCATCAAACGTTCAGCCTCTCAAAGGTGTTGTTTGAAAACAATACAGAACAGTCAACAAACAAACACAGAACCACCAACGAAAGCAACAGAGCACTGAAAAACCAAGACATTTTCTGAACACTGAATGGCGTAAAAAGAAAAACGAATTGAATAACAAAAACAAATGATTGAGCATAAAATTTTCACCTTGAATTCCTGTGGCAATAAGAGCCCGAAAAAGTTCTCAATAATTGAAAAGTGCTACCATCTAGCTCGAGGAACCTATTTTCTCCTATGTGTTCAAGAAACGAAAATCCTCACTCTACCTCGCTCACATGAAGCAGTTTTTGAACAGTACAAACTGAGCTACCATCTAGTACCGGCAATTAACTGCAGTGGCGGTTTAATAACAATTTGGAGCGAAGAAATCAAGACCGACGAACAAAGATCGCAATTAAGAGATCATTCAGCATTAAAGTTTCCAAATCTAAACTTTGTCTTGATCAATACGTATTTAAATCCAAACGATTAGACATCAAAGCTCAGACAATTAAGTTCAAGTCCCACTAAAATTAAAATTGAACCTGGACGATTTGTAGTTTTAACAGGAGATTTCAATGCATTTAACCATGATCCAAGAAACACCTCAGAGGCTCTTAGAAGTGAAGACAACAGAATAAAGCGATTCGCTAAGCTAAAGTTGGTCATCGAGAAAGCGCTCCTTTTTGATATGGCAGTTGAGCTAGACGTCCAAGACTTCACACATTATGATAAGAGAACGTCATCTTTCTCGCGCATCGCTTATTTCTTTACTAATGATCTCAATTACAGTAACATGAAAATACATAGAAATAACCTCTCAGATCACGTGCTTTTGGAGCTAATTAACAAAACTGAAAAAAAGAACGTGGTCAGAGCTTTTGGAAAATGAATGACACTATACTAGTAGGAAATAAAAAGTATATCAGAGAAGAACTGAAACAATTTGGTGATCTTTGTCCGATTGAAGACAGATACGAAGAGTTGATGTGTCATATACGAGCCTGAGCGATAAACAAATCCCGAGTGATAAGTTCAAAGATGAAAAGCAGCTTACATGAAGAAAAGGAACTAAGAGAAAAAAATCAGCAAGGTAAATCAGATCAAACAATTTTAAATCAATACAATGCAACAATATCTCAAATCAACGAGCACGAGAATAACAAACAACAACTGAGCTTCAAACACTTCAAAAAACTGATACAATCCTGTGCAATTGGTAATGCCAGAGATCTCAAAACTGGCCAGAGATCTCACATGGTCGAAAACGAAAAACAGCACAAATAATATTACATCATTGAAAGTTGGTGACAGTGTAACAAGTAATCAAGAAGAGATCATTAAAATATTTGAAAATCAATTCTCAAAACTGTATAAAAGCAAAAAAATCGTCCTTTGAAAGCTTGCTTGATCAACTGCAGGAGCAAGAAACTGAAATGACAACAGAAAACGAAATAACCTTAGACGAAGTGAAAAAAAGCAATAGACAAACTGAACGAATATAGTTCACCGGGATCAGATGGCATTACTTCTAACTTTTTTAAAGTATTTAAACGAGAAATGGCCCCCATATTGAAAACAGTTTTCAACATTGTAGTGAACACCAATAGACTTCCAGACAACCAACAAATCGCAGTATTGAAACTCCTTCCAAAAACCGCAAAACCCCAGAACAGTAGACGAGTTCAGACCCATATGCCTGCTGAACACTGACTTAAAAATTCTGTTGCATGTTTCAGCTAACAGGCTAATCAAAAATCTCGAAGAAGTAATTGGTCAACATCAACACGCATACCTAAACAAACGACAAATTAATACAGCACTGATGAAGGTACGCAAAGCCCACAAACAAATGAATAACAGTAAATGCATCAAAAATCTAGACTTCTCGAAAGCTTTCGACAAAGTAGATAGGGATTATATATTCGCTCATCTCGATAGAATAGGTGCAGATAATTTTACAAAGTCCGCAATCAGAACTATATATAAGCAAACCAAAGCAATTATTGAAATCAACGGCTACCTCTCCCAGACAATTGTTCTCGAACGTGGAGTAACACAAGGGTGTCCTCTCTCAGCTTTGCTTTTTATTCTTGCCATTGAGCCTCTACTTTGCTCTGTTGACAACTCAACTCACATCAAAGGTTTCGTACATGCCAAAACTGTTGCTTATGCTGATGACATTACATGCCTGGTGCATAAATCATCGATTGAAGTGCTCTTTGATCCTGTGAAAGATTTTTGTGATCGAACCGAGCTAGAAATTAATGTGAAAAAGAGCGAAATCTTATCTACTAACAAAATTCCCTTTTATAAAACAGTGCCATCAACAAAAATTCTTGGTATAGTACTCCACGCTGACAAATCTCAGCCGAATCTTCTTGGTCTCTTGAAAACACAAATAGCCATCTCCAGTCGTTTCATTTCTCGAGCAAAAACACTGGAAGCAAAGAAAATTATTATCGAAACATTCATTCTTCCAAAATTCCTTTAATATGGACGACACAGACTCCACCATGAAAAGCTTGGGAATTATGCAGAACCTCATTAACAGCCTTTTTAAAGCTGGTCAGAAAATGGAAATTAGAAGCGAAGTCCTATACCAGTCATCAGCTAGAGGCGGGATCTCCCTTCCACATATTATTTAAAATTGTTTCTGCAAAACTTTTTGACGAAATTAATTCATCTGACGAGAACCCGAGCACCTTTTCGAAAGCGCTATCCATTTCAATTCTTTAAAGCTTAAAGTTATCCAGAACGAAAATGTTCTACTTCTATTCAAAAACAACAGAATCCTCGCTCAGGTTACATAATCACATGAAAACCAGAGAAGTCTACTGGTACATAATCACTGAAATTTCCCCTCCAGTATTATTGAAAGACGTTTACGCAAAGCTGCCATTAAATACAATTGTTCAACGGAAGAATTAACCCACTTTTGTAGAGATATTTGGAAAATAAATAAGCTCTTACCTCAACAGCAAAATTTGTTATATCGACTAGCGTTCAACTGTCTTGTCGACAAACAAGTAAGATGGCTAAAAAATTTCTCTGACTCGCCCATTTGCAGCTTCTGTGAAAACAATTTCGAAACATCTGAACACTTAGTGTTTGAATGCGACAAATTAACTGCAGCAAGAAATAAATTACAATTGACAAACTGGCGGGAGATATTTGTCCATATGAGAGTCGAAACTCTACCATTTACTGCAAGTGTTTTAAAGTATCATGGCAAGAAGCTCCTGAGCAAACTAAAAACTATTTAAACTTTTTATTCAATCTGTAATGCTGTTTCGATTAAGCCAGTTTTGCAATGTATATTTAGCATTTGTGAATACCTCCTTCTGAATTTTTTAAACTAAAAGCCTAATTGTTGTGTAAAGCCCAATTGTTGTGTTTTAGCCTAATTCTGTAATTATTTGTAAAGCTTCAACAATGAAACCTGCTGAACTATTTTAACTTTTTTGTAAATACCAAATGTAACACTTCACCAATGAAACCTGCTGAATTATTTTAACTTCTTTGTAAATACCAACTGTAAATAATAGCATCTGAATTCATTATTTAAAAACCCTTGTAATGAAATAAAATCGGAAAAGTGTCCAAATGAACTTAGGGAAAATCTACTTAGGGCAAAATTCAGACAAGCGCGACCACAATCGTAACATCAACTTATTTAACTTAAAATCAAATATTTCCAGGTGTCCGTGACATTGGCCTGAATCTGGGTAAGCACGATCTGGAAGCAGCTTTTAAACAGATTGATAGAGACAAAAGTGGCAGTATCAACTTCGATGAGTTCCTTATTAAAATCAGGGGAAACACTTTGAACAAGAAGAGAACAGTCCTTGTGGAAAAAGCATTCAATAAATTAGATCAGAATGGCAACGGCACAATTGAGATAGACGACCTCAAAGTATGTATCCTTACAATTAAGCATTGTATTAATGGAAATATCTCTAGCTCATTTAGTAACAAAAAAAGAATCATCATGTAGTTATGGAAGCACAAACCACTTCGTTTAGCAATAAGTTTGGCTCCAAACTGAAATCGCTTTATTTGCATGTTTGTTGTTTTTCTTTGTTACGTGTATAAGATAATACCGTTTCGCCGGAAGATGTTTTACAAACAAAAACAATATTCTGATAACTTAGGACCCTTCCAAGGCTGTGTTATATGGGACGAGTTGATTCTCTCGTCAGTATCTAAGAGGATTACAAAATTGAATACTCAGTAAACATAGCTAGCAGATTGCCCGAAAAGAGCCGCAATAGCTTCATAGACCTGTAGTCTCAAAAAGAATGTAAATAAGACAGACCAAAAAAGAACCTTATTCTTTTCATTAAGGGCTGAGATGTTTGATTTTGATTAAGAATCTGTAACTTATTGCTGTTACTATTAGCTGCTCTTAAATAACCTTCAATTAGAGTGACAAGCACTCATTTGACCTTATCTCTTTCATTAAAGCAAAGAAAAGTCAATTTCAAAGTGAGGAAGTCATTTTTGAGAGTGAGGTAAGTCACGTGTGACCAAAAATTTAATCACGCGAATGAACAAAAACACTCGCTCCACTAAGAGTGAAAAATGCCGTCACGCAAGCAATTCAGTTGAAATTGCATAAACGAATGAACAAAAAGCCGAGTTGAAGTGATTGTTACTTCATATGGTCGTAACAAAAATTTTAACGACGAAAAAAAAGCAGGACAAGTCCTGACGTACAATTCAAAGAAGTTTCATTGACTAAACAAAAAACTAGACCTAGAACGGACTATGAGTAAATTGGGACAACCATTTCTAAAAAAAATCAGATAAAAACAAAAAAAAAACAGAAAATCAATGTCAGAACGCCGCTAGGGAGAACAAAAAACCACTTGCGAGAAATGTAAATTTGATTCTTAACAAAAAACTTAGCCTAGAATGAACTATGAATGGATTGGGAAAACCATTCAGAAAAAATCCCATCCAAAAAATTAAAAAACAGTAAAAAAATGAAATTGCCGCATGTGAACAAAAAACCACTAGCGAGAAAGCGAATTTTTGTTCAAATACCGTTTTCTCACTCTACCTAAAAATTAGAGCGAAAAACAATTTACGCCGCAAAACCACTCGCTTTTTTGCTCCATTTCCTATTTCGGCGTGACCAAAATCACTACTCCAATTTAACTTCAAAAATCATGAAAATGTGTGAACAGATCTTAAAAAAAGACAGCGCCCCAATATAATTCAAATTCTTTGAATTGTAAGAATCCAAGAGAAGGCCAATAATAGCCTCAGCTATCGCTTCGCGGCTATTAATAACCAAAAATGCCAGTTGTTTTTCGACAAAAAGTTAGTCAAAGTGGTGGCAAAATTTAACCCGCTATTCACTGAAAACATCGAATCGAGAGAGTAATCAGCCAGAATGAAGAGGAATCACTAGTTGTCTCCCTGAAGGAATGCAATAATCTTTTACTACCAATAGAGAAGTGATGCAGAAAAATTTAAATTAATTTTCAAATTTTTGAACTAGTTACAGGTGTTACAAATGTACGATTATTTTCGATCTTGATGACGAACTTCGACTGATCGTTTCATGTCTGGAATATTCTTAGAAGTTCCAAATAAGATTTGGAATAAGACTTGGTGTTAAAAGCAAGCACGATCTGTTAAAAACCTGAGAAGTTGTCGTTTTCTCTATAAATCGATAGCCCAAAACTTCCGAGGACACACAATAATTAGCCCGTAAATAGCCCTTAATAAAAAATGAATGAATCGAAATGACTCTCGATACAATTTTGGCAAGAAAAAGCCACTCAATCGGTACATACACCAGCTTCGGGCAAATAAATCAAGCAATGCAGTGAAATAGCCGAAACTGGGATTCTTTATCGAGAGTGGTTCTTGAGAACTGATTCTTATTTATTGGAACATCCGAGCAGCTCTTTTGCTAAAATTCGACCTCCCTCGAGCCTCAACTTAGTGGGTATTGGCGTTCCACAAGCATATGGTTTGTTTTAACACAATTAATTTCGAATAACACGCATTTTGTTAGTGAGGGGTCGTAAAAATTACTGGGGGGGGGGGGCATAAAAGGGATAACTCTAATGAAGGAATGCACCAGGGAGTGTATGACGTCACGCAAGACGACCGATTCAAATCTGGAGAGATGTCAGAGGACGAGTTGCTTAGAGAATTTCTCGACAAGTTTGACTCACCCGACAACAAGGACGGTACAGTGACCAAGGAAGAGTTTCTTAGCTATTATGCAGGTCAGGAAAATAACAACCACACACTTAATGAAACTTCAGTGGCCAGTACACTTGATTCATACCAATACATCCAAAGAAAATTTTTCAAAATCAATAAATGCTGATTTAATGGGCATGTAAATGCTAGCTAGCATCATTGACCTGTTTGAATGAAACATATAACCAGAAATGTCGGATTTAAACTCAAGAAACAATATGTCACACCTGTCCACATTAACATTTTCCTAGAAAAAGGTAATCCACATTAGGGGGTAACATACTATCCATCTCGAATTTTTGCTTTGAGACAGTCAGATTCATAACAGCCATCCTACAAAGCCTGTAAAGTGAGAGCACGCAAAATTTCAGTCAAATCAAAATCTTTTTTGCAGGAATTAGTGCATCGGTAGACAACGACGCCTATTTCGACTTAATGATGCGGAGGGCATGGCGACTAGACGAACCCACCAGACCCAAAACTGGTAGTTTCAAACCAAATATTGGCTACCAATCACCTGAACCCAACGGGTACACATTGTCATTACCCTCACTTGGAGGAGGCGGAGGCAATAATCGTAGAGACTTCAAAATACAAGGCCTCAAGGGACTGAAACCAAGAACTAATGCTAAAGGTCACGTGTTGACAACACCCCTTCCATTGTCTTAATAATAATATTTTCTTAGCAATTTTAATTCTGCGGTGGCAATTTTTTTCCACAACGATGAGTGAGTGCGCCCTCAGACATTGTTGATTCGACCCTAAGACAGCAGAATGAGAGCATCTAAATTAATTGGTTTTGGTCACTGAAAGGGTGAGCTGATGAGAGGGGGTAGCTAAATTGTTTGTATCATAAACAGGAAAAGAACACCAGAAAATCAAAGATCACAAAGCAAAATTGGAATTGCAGTGTCCAGAAAAAATAATTTAGTTGTTTGAAAGCGCAGTATTTTTATATAGTGTTTACGTTGCAAAATTGTACGACAATTTTGCAAACCTCTTAGTCGCCAAATGGTGATAACTTTATATGACGAACAAGGCATTTCCTAGTCTGCACTCAACAACGCATGTCTGACCACAATTCAAATGAAAATGCTGAAATTGCTATGTCTATGTTGAACAGATAATTGGCAAGCTAAGTGAAGAATCAACTCTATTAGTCACCCGAAGACCAAGATTAATACTTGACTTCAATTTTTTGGTAGCCAAGGACAGACCGCTTCATCGCAATTCGAATAAATAAGACGCTGGATATAAAAAAAAACAAGAAAACTTGGAATGGTTTTTTTTTTGGGGGGGGGGGGGGGAGGGTCTCAGGAATTTTGTTCTGCGTGATTTTAGAAAAACGCGAACTCAAATGGTTGTAAAAATTGAAAACAAATAATTACAGTCGGTGGAATTCCTTTCAAACAAAATGCGGGGGTCATTTGTGCCTTACGTTGGCCGCTGAGGGGGTATAATGTCACTAAGGTGCAAAAACTGATGGTACAACAGCTTATAGACCACTACTAAGACATAAAATAAAAATCAGTTCGCAGCATAATGATCATATAACTTTTACGCCCCCAGAAGCACGTGCTATTTTTCTTACATAATAAGGTGCTACAAAACGAAATATTATTTGTATGTGGGGTCAAAAAAGATGGTACTGAATTATTCGGTAAAATTTTTTGAAAATATTGGGTAAAATTTTTTGAAAATAATGGGTAAAATTTTTTGAACAACTGCTCGCCAACTCTAGCGATGTCGCCTACGTTTGCATTTGACTTAAAGTGCGCCTCTAACGTAACAGATATCCAATGTCAATTGGACGAACTTAATCAAATATTTACAAAAATATTGGTTAAATTTTATCGAAAATATTGGGTAAATTTTTTTTTGAAAATATTGGGTAAAATTTTTGAAAATATTGAGTAATTTTTTACAAAAATATTGGGTAAAATTTTTTGAACAACTGCTCGCCAACTCTAGCGATGTCGCCTACGTTTGCATTTGACTTAAAGTGCACCACTAACGTACCAGATATCCAATGTCAATTGGACGAACTTAATCAAATATTTACAGTAAAAAGGAAGTTTTCACAAAATCACGCCTAATTAATGATTTTTTTCTAATGTTTAAGGCAAATGCAGATTTGGTCAAAGCTGGCATCGATATGCTCCCCCCAGTTAAAGAGCACGTGCCATTACATAGTAAATAATTATGTAAAAATATGGCACGTGCGTCCGGGGGGGTGCAAATAATATGCGCCCACTAAGCTGGGGGGGGGGGGGGGACAAACGGAAAAGATCCCGAAGCTAAATAAAAGTGAAACCGTAACCGACTAACATCGGGCGAATTGCTCTCAAACGATGCAGTGGGGGGGGGGGTCAAACTCTAACAACCTCCCTTCACAATATGAATTTGTCTCCAAAACCGTTTCATCGCATACTTAGAGTCTAGTAAGCCAAAAGGCTCTAAGAGAACTTCATGCCTTCCGGGCGTTACCAGTTCAGCTCGTTTTTGAGCACGAAAAGCCGAGTCAGACGAAAAATCGGTTATGCGGAAAATCGCATAAACAAAAAGAGACCCAATTGATACAATTTCACATAATTTTCACGAATTGATACATAATTTTCCAACCATTGAGTGCATAAGCATTGGATGCATAAATAATCTGCTTTTGAGAAAGAAATACATTAAATCATCTACATCTGTTCTTAAATCAGTGATAATACCTGGTTAAATTCTTTGGGAAATACACATTTTCCTGTTCAGAATCCGACTCCTCTCCAGCGGTTTTGCTCATCGTTATCGTTTCCAGTTTATGTTGAGAGAATATCTTGAGCACAGTTGCCACATTTGTGGTAAACACAGACCACTTCTGTCTATCATAGCACTGGTTGGGGTTGCGAAAGTAGTCTTGCAGCGCCCAGAACTTCTTGTACAAACTGTAGTCAATCGCAGTCTGTTTTGACGATTTAGATTTTGCAGCACTGTCTGTATCCATAGGGCTCGCATCATCAGTTCTGCACAAGAGGGATTCAATCGTCAAACACATTAAATCTTTGCATGATTTGTATTAAGATCCAATAAAAAAACATTCAATGAAAAATCTCACGAAATTAATCGCGCACGCAACCTTCGTATATGGTCGATTACTGCTTTTCCATCAAGCATGAATGCAAAAAAGCCCATTTTCAATGTTTATTTATAATTTAATCAATGGGTAATCAATGTTTATTTATAATTTATGTCTCTTGATATTCATTTTCCGTAGCTACCAGTGGTATCTTCATAAGCTAATGTTCACATTAATTTGCGATTTATCCACACAAGCGGATTCCAAACCATTTCTTGAACATATTTACTAAAGAAACAATTACTCTGTGCTGTTAAGGTTTTGAAAATTTTCCTCATTAACAGTTGGGTCGCTAGCATAAACAGTGATGTTGTCCAAGTTGAAGGCTCCCATAATATTCAGCGCACTCTTCTCGTCCAGGGGTAAAAGTTGAGCCAGAAACAGCTGTATCCGACCACAGAAGACCGTATTCCTCAGAGTTGAGAGCCTCCTCAGTAAATTGTTACACATTCTCAACAAATAGTTTTTCCCAGCCGACAACATATGATCAATTCTCCAAGCTAAACAATGTTCACGTTATAATAACAATACCCGCATTCTTCGAGATAGTACATACAAAATTTAACTACGAGAACTCACTGTCAATTTTATTCTCGACGAAGTTGAACGCATTTTCACACTCCGAAACTGTAATACATTCAAACATGTCTTCAAGCAAGACGAATGGTAGGTTAGCAGAACACTGGTTTAAGCTGACCAACTGTATAGATGCCTGGATAATTCCAAGACATCCGTTCTGACCTAGATTCTTCGATTGCACGTTGACGTTAAGGTTATCCCGGAATGACTGCTCGCATAGCACTTTCATATCAGCTTCTGATAGATTTCCCTGAGGCGGATTAGCAATGATGCTGCACGCGTCCGGATCTTTCAAAAAATTTACCAGGAGGTCGGAATAGAACTTAACAACCTTCTTAGAACTAGCCTCTTTTTCCATTGCTATCTGAAAACGGATTTCACCTTCGCTAGTTGACAACGTAGAGTTCAAAATAGATGTTTCTCCAACGTCTCAAAGTACCCTGCAAATATTTTTCTTGAAAAATTACACTCCTCTGACTTACTTTCACACCAACAACCTTCGAAGGCGTAGATCAGATATCGTATCCAGGTTCTATACAACGGCAAATCTCACTTCAAAATTATTTGGCCTGTCTAGAGAAACACTATATTGGACAAAAATTGACGAAACTATTTGACGAAATTGACAAAAATTGGACAAAAATTGACGAAATTATTTGGCCTGTCTAGAGAAACACTATATTGGACAAAAATTGACGAAAATTAACTAAAATCATTAAAATGATTCGGGGGGGGGGGGGGGGGGGGGTTCAAATCACGTCATTAGAGGTTATTTACCACTAAAAAAAATTAAAGTGAAAGATACACCAATTTCGGCGCACTTTTCTTTTCATTTTCATTTTAGAAGTGACCTGCCGCCACTTGAGTTCAGCTGCAGACAATTTTGAATTGGAGAAACGCAGATTACGCAAAACGAAGAAGTCAAGGGCGCAAAAGTCACCCGAAAAGTCAAAACGATTAAGCAAAAACTTGGCAAAAAGACAAACATGTTTATAAAAATTACCTCAGACTTCGTTCGAGAGCAATTTTAAAAAGATTCCAAAAAATCAAAATAACCAAATGATTCATGAAAATTCGTTTTATTGAATACCATATCTGATAGAATATCTGATTAAGCTGAAAACGATTACGCGAAAAATTCGAATCTCTCTGGGGCTATTCACAATAACTTTACAAAAACTGGTATCACACCAAGTCGACAAGATACAAAAAAATTAGGAGGGCAACACTGAAAGGTCTTCGTGAGAAATTACTGCTAGCAAAACATACAAAATCATACTGTGGTGATACTGCGGTAATTTATATTACAGATATTTTATTCAAAGTAGTTACCGTTTCCAGAAAAATTTTTCCAAGAAAGCTTTTTTAAAAAAAACAGTATTGAAAAGCTGAAAAAATAAAGACTTCTGAGCAGATATACTCTAAAAAACACTGCAAGAAACTTAAAAGCTTTGAGGTCAAGAAATAAAAGGAGGCACGATAATGAGAGTTTGCACATAGAGTTCCAACTCCAGTCAACCCCATTTGTGACTTAATTGTCTACCAAATGAGGAAGACTTATTGTCTACTAAATATAACCGTCTAACAAAATATCTACAAAAACTTTCAAAAATTTATATATTGTTCAAAATTATTCAAAAATTCATTTAAATAATCTCCTAAAATTCAAACAAAAAACGAAGAAGATTGCCCCATTAGAGGTGCCATAAAAACGGCCATTAAAGAGACACAGATAAAGAGACAGACAACAATCTCAAATAACACAACAAGCATTACTTATGACCAAAACTCAACTCAATCTTTTTTCAAAAAAAAAACTTTATAAAAAAAGAAAGTAGCGCCAGATAAAACCTAAACAAAGCAAATAAACTATCATTTCAATAGAGGGGACCTGTCTTTCTAGAGAATAATGAACAACCAGACAAAACCAAAATGGAAAAATTTAGGAAACACGTTTAAACTTTTTGAAAACAACAATTAAAGCTCATAATTCATGAAAAACCATTAATTCTATCAAATGAAATAAATAAACAGCCTCATTTATACTTCCATTGGAAGCCATTGAAACCCGTCATTATCGAGAATGTCAAAGGACTACAAAAAGAACAAATACAGAAGACATTAAAAAAGTATATTAAATTTCACAAAACAGGTGCCGTTAAAATCAAAATCTTTTAACTAAAAACTAAAAAAATACACAACTGCTCTTTTTCTCAACGCCACATTTTACATAATGCGACATTTGAGTGGCCTTTAAATTTTCATTAATAAGGTAGCCAGACAAGACAAAAGGAAAATCAGAAACGGGGAAAATTTATGAAAACTGGTGGCATCAAAGCCAAACAAACACTATTTGAAAGATAAAACAGCAACGAAGACTACAATATAATTGAATTGAAAGAGGATGCGACCTCTCTCTTCGCTGAGAGTACGCTATAAGATGAGAGAAATAACAAAAAGTGACAAAGCTATAAAAAAACTTATTCTTTGAAACCGTTCTTTTTTCAAAGTCATAGCAACCATTACTTTTCAGCCTAAAAATACTTAGCATATTCACTTGTAACTGTTTAGGAAGCCAATTGGACAAAATCAGGAGCAGAAAATAACCAATACAGGAAGAACTCCAAAGTTCACGATACATTTTACGAAAACAGTGTTGAAGCCTAATAAACCGTAAGATTTTCGCTGAAATTATAATATAGATTGAATGGCCTTCACTGCACATAAATTTGATCTGTTAATAATTGGGCTTTGATTTGAATTCATTTTGATACGTAATCAACAAAAACAACAACGCAAAAATATTTTAAATGACAGCGCCCCATTATAATCCGAATAATTTTTGAGATTAGACCAAAATAACTGTTCAACCAATAAAACAATAAGTCGTAACAATTAGCGATCAGCTATTTTAACAAGAAAATTCAAAAATAAAGGATAAATTTTGGATAATTATCGAGTTATATTAGCGAAATACTGTTTATCATTAGAAAGCATTAGATAGTTTCACATAAGTTCCTTAGATAGCAAAAGTCCTTTAAATAATTAGACTCCTTCAAAGGACTCAAAGAGAACAACAAATGCTGGCACAACTCAAGAATTCAATAAAATAGTTACTAAAAAACTTTGTTGGAGCCATAAAGACCTCGAGCTTTACTCAGAAAAAAACAATATTTATTCAAAGGGCGTCATTTGAACATGAATGGGACCTCCCATAAACGGAACAATAAACTAGTTGGTCGGAACAATAAACATATGTTAAAACCTTCGTTTTAGTTGAGCAATTAGATCAAGTTTATCATAATTTAAAAACGTAAGCCAAAAACAATGCACCTAATTGTGATCGATGTTTAACAACCATAATCGGTACATCGAATTATTGCCTACCATTTAAAAATAACCCATCTCACATCTTTTATTCCCAAAAAAACCCAATTCTCGCAATGCAAGTTTTATCGGTATTTTGTTGTTTCTTTTGATATTTTAGCTCTCATTTTACGTGACAATTGATCTTAAAAAGCTAGACGAGCAATTATATCAGTTCCAGAAAAGGCTGATACGGGTTAGAACACAGTATTAGAAAGTTATGTGACAAATAATTACTTTTCGGTCCCCAAAGAAAACCTATTTATGGACTGCAAAAATTCTGAAACCGTTAACTTTTTATTTTGAAGTCTCAAAGTCTATCAGAGGCTTTATTGTTTTCACGAGGAGTTAATTCTTGATTCTCAGAATGTCGAGGTAGCAACGAAATGATTTAAAAAGCAGCAAATTGGGCAAAAATTTCTCAAATGCTAGAATAGCAGATACTCTGCTCGATAACAAAGATAAAACTTTAGATCTCATTCTCAGTTTTTAATAATTATTCTGAATATCCAAAATAGCCGTAAAACAATCCATTTCAACCTGTAAAACAACTCAACTGTAATTGAAGCTAAACAAGAGGTCCCGCCTAGTACTGTGCCCTGCTCAGAAAGTTCCAACTTGCATCAAAAACCTTGGAGCACCTTGTCAACCTTGGATAACAAGATCATACAATAAGCTATAAAAGGTCTTTTTGCACAAAAAACTACGTATTAACTGATTAGAACGTGCAGGCGATCATTATTTACTATCATTTTTACCGTAAAAAATGTGAAAATACATCAATTTTTCAAATCAAAGTTTAAGATGAATAAATCTCCATGCTTAATAAGGCATATGGCCTAGAATGGGATGCCTGCTTCTAGTTTAACCCCCCCCCCCCAAAAAAAAATCCGACAAATAGTAAAAATCAAGCGAGAAAATGCTTTTTTCGAGCACACTTTTCTCACACTATACTTTAATTAGGATTTAAAAAATTCACGCCACAGGACTCGCTTTTTCGCTCCCCTTTCTGTTTCACATTTCGATAATATATGAAGATTCTAAAAATACCCCTAATTCAGCTTCTACACTGAAGGCTATTAGGCACAATACTAATGCCAGCAAGCAATCGCTTTAATGAGCTTTGATAACCTAAAGCATTATGAGTCAATGACCGGGCTTTATGTTTATCCCGTTTCTTTTGATTTTTGCACTTCTGATTTTCACCGTATTCACTACATTACGGAAGTAAATATGTGAAAGAATTGAAAATCCATTCAGTTGAAACAGTCAGTCAGGTAAGTCAGAAGCGTGAAAATTGTATTTTGGGAAAACCATTTCCAAAAAATTCAGATTAAAAAATTAAAAAACATAGCAGGACAAGTCCTGAAATACAATTCAAAGAATTGAATGCAAAACTTAGAAGTACTCTACATGAACACCAGTTCAATTGAACAATGCCAGCCAAACACAAACATAAATCTTAAAAAGTTGAGAAGTTAAAACAATCAAACAAACTGAACAAAAATATACTCATTGCTAAAACTCTTGAAGCTTTTACCCCGAAGGCAAAATTTGATACCTTTAAATATACCTATTTCATAAATATGTTCAAAACCATTTTTGGATCTTAAATCGGTCCAGGATCATATCTGCAAGACCTGAAAAAATTCACTGGCCCTTGAAGATCGATTAACTCAGAAAAAGACAGAAAAATTTTAAAAACTCAATTGAAAATGTTTGAAATGTTGCTGAAAATTGTGATAATAAAATCTTCCCAATGATTTATGTGTCTATACAGCCTATCAACTAACCCAATTCCAAGCCTTAAACATTCAATGTCTCAAAGATCGATATGCAATAATTCTTAGAAAATTCAAATTTCAAAAAAAAAAAATTTATATTCATTCTAATAAAATGTTGAAAGCCATTCCCTCACCGCCTAGCAACAATGTTATAACATGCTATCAAACCCTGAAGGAGGTTGCCTGACAACTAAGGCAAAAAACTCAATAAGAGACATTTGTTCAAAAAATTGAAAATTGCAAATTTTATCAAAAAATTTCTAAAATTCGAATTGCTAAATTGTTGAAAACAATTCCATTGACTATAAAAACCATACAGCAATTTTTTATCAGACCAAGCAGAACGTGTAATAGGTTTTCTGTCACTTAAGAATGGACAAATATCAAAAATTGCCAAAAATTTTAGTAAAATTAAAAAAAATTGCAAATTTTATCTAAAAAATTCCAAAATTCGAAATTTTAAATAGTTGAAAACAATTCCATTGACACTAAAAACCATGCAGTAACTTTTTATCAGACCGTGGAATAGGTTTTCTTGCACTTGATATGGACAAATATCAAAAATTCACAAGAATTTTAGGAAAACTTAAAAAAATTACCGACTTTATTAAAAAAAAAAGCTGAAATTCGAGACATTAAAACCTTGAAAACCATTCCAATACATCTAGAATATCTATAAAACTATGCAGTGCCCTATTACCAAACCTTAGAGGAGATTTCCTGGCCCTGAGGCTAGAAAAACTCAAAAATTGTCAAAAAACTTGAAAAAATGCAAAAATTAGTATCATTTTGCGTGTTTGTGTTTTTAGTGCCAAAACATATAGCTCATAAAAAGTTCATAACAAGTAACTTTCCCTCGCAAAAGCCCTTCGTCAACTTATAAAAACTTCAACCTCAGACTAATAAAACAAAAAACTCAAAAATCACAAAAACCATGAAAAATTGCACCACTTTGAGCCCAAAAACATCTAAAAATGACCTTTAAACCTTAAATTAAGGCCATCCCAACAGCTGCACCACTCTAAGCACTTGAAGGACTTCTAAAATCCACTTTGGGCCTCTAATGAAACTTAATTCCCGCTGGGCTTTACCTGTTTATCCCGTTTTGAAAGATCATAGTTATTGAAAAATGTGTGAACAGATCTTAAAAAAAACACAGCGCCCCAATACAATTCAAATTCTTTGAATCGTAAAAAACTGAACATCACTGTCAAAAGGCCGCATGTGACCAAAACCACTAACGAGAAAAAGAAATTTGGTTCAAACACCTTTTTCTCACTCAACTATAAAATTCGAGCGAAAAATGTCACGTCGCAAAACCACTCGCTTCTTCGCTCCACTTCCTGTTTCGGCGTGACCAAAATCGCGACTGCAATTCGACTTCAAAAATAATGAAGATGTCTGAACATATCTTTTAAAAAAGACAGCGCCCCAATACAATTTAAATTCTGTGAATTGTAAAAAAAAAAGGAGAGCGCCTAAATAGTAGCCGTTGGGAGGCTGACGGCGGCTATTAAAATATGCGAAAAAGAAATTCCGTTTTTTACTAGCTGGCCTTAAATAACCGTCAATTATTGATACTCACTCCGTTGAATGATCTCTTTCAATTAAAGTAGACAAAAGTATTTTGAAAGTGAGAAAGTTACCTTTGAGAGGGAGGCACGTCATCTGTGTCCAAAAATCAAGTCATGGGAAGGAAGAAAACCTCACTCCACTGAGAGTGAAATATGACGTCACGCACGCAAGGAGCAGATTTGAAAGAGCATTCTGTCGAAAGGTAATAAAAATCTTGATGATAAAAAAACAGAATGACAGGTCCTGGAATAAAATTTAAAAAATTTTCATTGAATACACAAAAACTAGACATAGAAATGACGAGTAACTGATTCAGAAAAGCATTTAGAACAAACAAGAACAGTAAGAACACAAGATATATTTCCGCACTTCAAAAATCACAGACGAGAAAGCGAAATTTTGTTCAAACTTGGTTTTATGACTACTCTGAAATTGGAGAAATTTTAGGCCAAAAAACCACTTGCTCATTTGCTCCACTTCCTGTTTCGGCGTGACCAAAATCATCACCTCAATTTGACTTTAAAAATCATAAAATAGCTCAACAGATTAAAAAAACATAGCCGGAAGACACCCAAACACTCACCGAATCTCCTACTTTTTTATACTAATCATTTTGAAACAAAAATAGTAAAATAAATGAGGTTAGCCAAATCTGATGACCAAAACTGATAAAATGCGATCACTAATAACAACTCTGCAACAACAGTGGACAAAAATATCGTAATTTTTATTTATAAATCCACTAATGCAACTAATCCAATTTAAATTAAATAACAAAAACTACAAAATGCCAATAAGGCATTAAATAATAATTGTTTCGAAAAACCTTTTGGAAAACGCGTCTTCTCTATTAGTGACCCACCCAATTAATTTCAGAGATATACCAAACACAACCAGCCAACGTCGGGCGAACTGCTCTCAAAAGACCTGCGAGCGGTTGGCTTCGGTAGTACCCAGTTGGGGCTCAGAGATGCAAGCACTGGGAGGGGGGTCAACTGATGGGGACAGAGCTGGGAGGGCGGGACAAGAAGGGGGTGCAAACCACCAGGTGATAGGATGGACTGAAGGGGTTGAGTGGAGGACGGGGGAAGTGGTGAGGGGGAGGGGTTGAGAGGGGGTCAAACTCTCAAAATTCAGAACCGCCCCTCACATCAAGATATTGTCATTTCAAAACAGTTTTGGTGAATCGTATTCTTAGAGATTGGTCCGAGCGTTACCTGTTTATTACGTTTTTAGGACAAAAAGTCAAATGGGTCAGACGAAAAACTGGTCAAGCGAAAAATCGCATTACGAAAGGCCTCAGGACTAGTATAATTGCTACAAACATCGTTTGAGAGACATCAAACAGATAAAAATAGAAACCACAAGAATTGCAAATGTATATCCTTTATTTTAAAGAAAACTATCCTGCATAATATTGCAGAGCATAATATTGCTTGGTAGCAGAATAGGTAGATAAAGTGTCAGTTATTGGTAGAAGAAAAGTTCTAGATTAATTAGCGAAAAAGTAGTTTAAAAATCCGAGATTTTCTTAAACATACAAAATTATTATCAATCAAATCGAAGGATCGACAAAACCACAAACAACATTCAACCCAAAAAAATTTCCCAGATGATATACAAATCTGAAGGAAATTACAAAAACTGCATAAACCGTCCAACAGGACAAAATAGCTACAATTGCATCTTAAGTATAATTTTTGCTTCAGTTTGACCAAAATACCAGCTTAGATAATTAACACAGACACATTTGGCTTAAAAAAGCAACATTGCACGCATCAAAAATTAGCCCTTCGAGCAAAATTCTGTAACAGCTACTTTTGTTGACCTAGAGTATATTGAACTACACTTCTTTTCACGTGCGGCATTTGAATTCCTCTAATAACTCAAAAAATAGATAAACATTACTCCTACTGTAAAAAGACAGCGCCCAAATATAAATCAGATGCGTGGAATTGTAAAAAAAAAATAGGGACGCTATAATAGACGGCTGAGATGAGGGTGGTTATTAACGATAAAAGTCCTCTAAAAAAGTTCGGTTCTATTTTAATCTCCGATCCAACCAGTTTAAACGATTCGATGAACTCGAGAGAATCGGTAATTTTTGTCTAAAAATGCAATTTGTATGATAATTCGAACAGCATACAGCAACATTGCCGAAATCAATAAAAGACAAAAAAAAGTACATAATCTAAATTTGACGCACTTAAAAAATCACAAACGAGAAAGCGAAATTTTGTTCAAACTTGGTTTTATGACTACTCTGAAATTGGAGAAATTTTAGGCCACAAAACCACTTGCTCATTTGCTCCACTTCCTGTTTCGGCGTGACCAAAATCATCACCTCAATTTGACTTTAAAAATCATGAAATAGCTCAACAGATTAAAAAAAACATAGCCGGAAGACACCGAAACACTCACCGAATCTCCTACTTTTTTACACTAATCATTTTGAAACAAAAATTTTAAAATAAATGAGGTTAGCCAAATCTGATAACCAAAACTGATAAAATGCGATCACTAATAACAACTCTGCAACAACAGTTGACAAAAATATCGTAATTTTTATTCATAAATCCACTAATGCAACTAATCCAATTTAAAATAAATAAAAACTACAAAATGCCAATAAGGCATTAAATAATAATTGTTTCGAAAAACCTTTTGGAAAACGCGTCTTCTCCATTAGTGACCCACCCAATTCATTTCAGAGATATACCAAACACAACCAGCTAACGTCGGGCGAATTGTTCTCAAAAGACCTGCGAGCGGTTGGCTTCGGTAGTTTCCAGTTGGGGCTCAGAGATGCAAGCACTGGGAGGGGGGTCAACTGATGGGGACAGAGCTGGGAGGGCGGGACAAGAAGGGGGTGCAAACCACCAGGTGAGAGGATGGACTGAAGGGGGTGAGTGGAGGATGGGGAAGTGGTGAGGGGGAGGGGTTGAGAGGGGGTAAAACTCTCAAAATTCAGAACCGCCCTTCACATCAAGATATTGTCATTTCAAAACAGTTTTGGTGAATCGTATTCTTAGAGATTGGTCAGAGCGTTACCTGTTTATTACGTTTTTAGGACAAAAAGTCAAATGGGTCAGACGAAAAACTGGTCAAGCGAAAAATCGCATTACGAAAGGCCTCAGGACTAGTATAATTGCTACAAACATCGTTTGAGAGACATCAAACAGATAAAAACAGAAACAAAAAAATTGCAAATTTATATCCTTTATTTTAAAGAAAACTGTCCTGCATAATATTGCAGAGTCACTTCTTGGTAGCAGAATAGGTAGATAAAGTGTCAGTTATTGGTAGAAGAGTAGTTCTAGATTAAATAGCGGAAAAGTACATTTCAAAAATCCTAGATTTTCTTAAACAAATATACAACATTATTATCAATCAAATCGAAAGATCAACAAAACCACAAACAACATTCAACCCAAAAAAACTTCCCAGATGATATAAAAATCTGAAGGAAATTACAAAAACTGCATAAACCGTCCAACAGGACAAAATAGCTACAATTGCATCTTAAGTATAATTTTTGCTTCAGTTTGACCAAAATACCAGCTTAGATAATTAACACAGACACATTTGGCTGAAAAAAAGCAACATTGCACGCATCAAAAAATAGCCCTTCGAGCAAAATTCTGTAACAGCTACTTTTGTTGACCTAGAGTATATTGAACTACACTTCTTTTCACGTGCGGCATTTGAATTCCTCTAATAACTCAAAAAATAGATAAACATTACTCCTACTGTAAAAAGACAGCCCCCAAATATAATTCAGATGCGTGGAATTGTAAAAAAATAGGGACGCTATAATAGACGGCTGAGAAGATGAGGGTGGTTATTAACGATAAAAGTCCTCTAAAAAAGTTCGGTTCTATTTTAATCTCCGATCCAACCAGTTTAAACGATTCGATGAACTCGAGAGAATCGGTAATTTTTGTCTAAAGATGCAATTTGTATGATAATTCGGACAGCATACAGCAACATTTCCGAAATCAATGAAAGACAAAAAAAAGTACAGAATCTAAATTTGACGCACTTAAAAAATTTCAGCACTTAAAAAATCACGAACGAGAAAGCGAAATTTTGTTCAAACTTGGTTTTATGACTACTCTATAATTGGAGAAATTTTAGGCCACAGAACCACTTGCTCATTTGCTCCACTTCCTGTTTCGGCGTGACCAAAATCATCACCTCAATTTGACTTTAAAAATCATAAAATAGCTGAACAGATAAAAAAAAACATAGCCGGAAGACACCGAAACACTCAAAGTAGATATCAACTAAGAAAAATTAATCTCCTACTTTTTTACACTAATCATTTTGAAACAAAAATAGTATAATAAATGAGGTTAGCCAAACCTGATAACCAAAACTGATAAAATGCGATCACTCATAACAACTCTGCAACAACAGTTGACAAAAATATCGTAATTTTTATTCATAAATCCACTAATGCAACTAATCCAATTTAAAAGAAATAACAAAAACTACAAAAAGCCAATAAGGCAATAAATAATAATTGTTCCGAAAAACCTTTTGGAAAACGCGTCTTCTCTATTAGTGACCCACCCAATTCATTTCAGTGATATACCAAACATCCTAGTAGATTAGAGAGCAAGCAGATTTTTTAAAAATATGATTTATTCAAAAAGTTTTAATCGAAACAAAATTTAAGTTGGTCAGAGCAGTAGTTTGAGAAAAGCTGGGAGCCAATATTAGACTACTTTTGAAATTGGCTCGACATCACCTGCGTTAAGTCCTACGCAAAAAA
The DNA here is from genome assembly GCF_964194025.1 of Convolutriloba macropyga. Lineage (NCBI taxonomy): Eukaryota > Metazoa > Xenacoelomorpha > Acoela > Convolutidae > Convolutriloba > Convolutriloba macropyga. The sequence goes on from NC_134468.1 coordinate 2,429,137, forward strand.
GAATAAAGCGTCAAATTATTAATTCTGGAAAAGGCATACTTCAAGAACTTTTCATAGTCTACGTGGAACAATTTCATTAGATGAAGTGCTCAGTGAAAATTCCATTGAAGGGCTCATCCTTTGTCTCATAAATTCCTCAAAAGAGCTCATCGTCGTCACCAACGGGCAGTTAAGATTTTCTGTCATTGACAGTTCCAAGTTTCTATACTAAGTTTTTGAAATACTACACAAACTTTCATGTAGAGTCTAACCTTTCTGGAAACTTATTCGTTCCATTTAAAAACTTACACCTAAAAAAGTCAGCTACATCTTTGCAATAGACAGGATGCGTTTCAGTAACATAGATAACCTCATTCAAAAGCAGATTTTTCCAGGCTAGTTTCACATCATCAATTTCTTCAGCCAAGGAAATGCTTAAAGCAACAGGATCAATTTTTTTTTCGCTTTCGGAAACAATTTTCTTGACTTTTTCAATGACTTTGTCAATTAAAAAGCTGAAAACTCCGGGTTCAGATGTAATATATTCAAGACATCAAAAAATTTTGAAGCCATCATTTGTTAGTTTGAATCCATCATCACAAAATTTGGATGTCTGCGAAACAGTCGCTCGCTTAAATGGCGCTTATGACCGCTAAACTGCTAAATGCTATAGCTATTCAGCAAACACTTAACTTATCCATTTTTCATAATTTTTTTCTGTTAAAACAACATCAACCCAGAGATTCTTAACATCAAAGGGGCATCTAATAGCAAACAACATAGAGTATTTATTGAGTTTCCAACCATTGTCAGCGACTTTAATTAACGGTTTTCAGATAAAATGATTGCTTCTTTTTTGGATTATTGGACTTTAACTCGATTATCAAAAACTGCTGTGGATTAATGGAACAGAGCACAAGAGTTGAACTGGATGGCAGGATGTTGGAGCTCATCAGCGCTGTGGAGGCCAGAAGACGACAGATGCCCCCAGTCATCATCAAGTTATCAAACTTGCGAAAAAGGACCTTGATTATAAGTAACGCAAACTTCTTCGTGCTGATGCAAACTTCTATCCAAAAAACCACTTGAATGGCAAATTTATGGAAAGATTGTCACCAGTAGGGACGTTTATAAAATGACTGTGTGAAGAAATGGGCTATATAACTTCGTCATACAAGTGCAATATTTCTGTGCTGTGTTGTGATAACAAGGATCAAACGGAAAAAACATTTGTGCCAGAGAGAAATGTTGATCATATATACAAGCTGCAGAAACCTGTCATCAGAACCGTTTTGGGAATATTATTGAACCACGAAATGCTACCTAAACTAGCGCTAATCCATTCGAACGCAATTATGATGCTGCTAACATGTCTTTGGAAACCCAGATTGATAAAATTATGAGATTATCTGAAAATAAATCTAAGAGGCGATAAAAAGCAATTTTATACGCTGACGTCATGTAAAGGATGCTTAATCTGCTGCTAAATTTTTTGTGACTGATTTGATGAATCTAAAATAAGAAACATTTTTGTTTGCAGTTCCTTAGAGCTTTTTTTCCTAAAACTCAAAGAAATTTAATGCCAATATCGCAAAACTAGAACTAGTAGTGCAACTAGATGTAATTTTACGCAGAAATTTGTTCAATTACTTGGCTTTAATTTTTTCCTACCTGCTGGGTTTTTTCACCAAAGTTTCTCTTCTAAAGATCCTAACTCTTTCTCTCAAAAAAATTGCAAAACCTATCTTGCCTGAAGTGATTTTTCTCTGACGGTCAAATTGGATTTTATAGATTTCGATTTGAATTTTTGAAAAATTTCATTTTCAACTTGAAGCGATTCTGCGCTCTAACTTGAAAACATAGGAAGAATAGATTTAAATTATGTTTTTTTTAATATATGGGAACTCTACTGCACAATAACCAGTAAAAAAAACCGATTCAAGTTTAAAGTTCTAAAATTGGCTGGATGTGATTCTACTCAGAAGGCTGAAAAGTCAATTTGCTTCAGCTTTTAAATTTTTTATCTGCGAAGTAAATGATTTAACTTGACGCTTTGCTTATTAGACGCAGACTTAGAACTTCACTTTTCGACGCCGTTTTAGGAATTCACTTTCAAAATAACATTTTTCTTCATCAAAGTTGTTAATGAAAAATTAGTTTGCTAAAACAGATAATCCTTAAAAATAAAGCAGATAGGTCAATTAAACGTGAAATTGAGAAACTGTTATATTTGCAAAACATTCGCTCATTAGGAGCCAATTTTGATGAACTCAATCTTGATCTTGAAACTTTAAATATTAAGCCTCGATTATTAATTGTAACAGAAACATGGCTGCGTGAGTATTCAAACCTCAATATCTTCTGCCAAGACAGGCGGAATTCTATTGAAACATGCAATCGAAATCTGAAAGGGACGGAGGTTTGGCAGTCCCTAGTACTGAACAAAATTATATAACTATCATCAAAAAAACTGGACACCAAAAATTACAGATTTTAACTGTTAAAACAGATGTCCCAAAATCAAAAAAAAAATTCTGATTACCGTAATACATAAAGCACCAAAATGAACGCTTTTGAGTTTGTTGACATTGTTATGAATCATTTATTTGAAATTGGAGAACAAAGCAAAACTAATAACATTCTTTGTGGTGATTTCAACACACATTGCGAGTGAGTCAGATCGAAAACAAAATCTTAAACAAAATCTACATAACTTAGGATTTGAGCTTGCGAACAACCCTAAAAATTTTACGAGAGTGTCACAATCAAGAAAATCAAGAATTGACCTAGTTTTTTCAAACTCTACCGTTCAAACAAATGTTCATAATTCATCAGCGAGTTAGCATTTTGATGTCATCATAGAATCAAGATCACTCAACACAAAAGACAGTGAAAAAAGCTGTTTCATTTCCCGAAATTGGAAAAAACTACAAAAATTAGAAACAAAACTCCGGGTCGAGAAACACTTGAAAAAAACCCGTTCCCAAAAATTATACCCGAGATATTAGAAAATCTGCTAAGAATATTGGAAAAAGTACTCGACGAAATAATACCTCAAAAAAAATCAAACCACAAAAAGAAATGAAGAGATGGATAACTAACGAAGTGAAAAAAACAGTGCTCTAAGAAGAACAACCATTGGAAAAAGTTTTTAGATGACAAATCTGAAGAGGCCAAAGAACAATTCAAAGTTGAAAACATAGGAAGAATAGAATCAAAGAGTGTCTTTATTAATATATGGGAACTCCACTGCACAATAACCAGAAACAAAAACCGATTCGAGTTTAAAGTTCTAAAATTGGCTGGATGTGATTCTACTCAGAAGGCTGAAATGTCAATTTGCTTCCGCTTTTAAATTTTTTATCTGCGAAGTAAATGATTTAACTTGACGCTTTGCTTATTAGACGCAGACTTAGAACTTCACTTTTCAACGCCGTTTTAGGAATTCACTTTAAAAACCATATTTTTTTCTTCATCAATATTGCTAATGAAAAATTAGTTTGCTAAAACAGATGATCCTTAAAAATGAAGCAGTTAGGTCAATTTGACAAGAAATGGAGAAACTAGTTCGCAGATCAAAGAAAGAGTTTTACTTTAAAGAAATTGACAACAAAAAATTCTTCCACTTTATAAAAAACTAGACGAACGAAAACAGCATAGGCCTTAACTATGATCTATCAAAAGATATATCCGCAACAGTGTTCAATGATTTTTTTGTTGAAGTAGGACCAAATTTAGCAAAAAAATTCAATACGATTTTGAAATATCTAGCATACCATGGAATGAAAAATCAATGCTTCTAAGCAATACAGACAAACTAGAAGTTTTATTGAACTCAAACATTGGAACAACAAGAAAAGTCTACACACTTTTGGACTATTAAAATTTTTTCTCAAGATTGTGTCACGAACAATTTCAGAAAGGCTTAGTCAAATTTTCAGCAAAAGCATGGAGTAAGAAAGTTTCCCAAATCTGCTCAAAATTGGCAGAGTGATACCCATTCATAAGGATGGACTAAATAATGAAGCTGGAAAATACCGACCCATCTCCTTGCTACCAGCAGTAGGCAAACTTTTGCACAAAAGAATCTTCGATTTTCTTATGAAGCATAAGGTATTGTCAGGGAGGCAGTTGGGCTTTCTAAGTAAGCGTTCAACGGTCGACGCAATAACCGAAACTATTGAAGCAATACTTGAACGAAAACAACATCAAACATTTCCAGCGCACGTTGCTTGATTTATCAAAAGCCTTCGACACGGTCGATCATCAATTGCTCCTAGATAAATCTGAAAGATATGGTCTCCGAGGTACAGTAGAACGTATGCTACGTTCTTCTAACTCCAACCGCAAGCAATTTGTGCTGTTCTCCGACAGCTCATCAAGTATGAGAGACATTACACATGGTGTACCCCAGGGATCCCTTCTAGGACTTCTTTCTTTTGTACATCAATGATCTTCCTACGATTGTCAAAAATTGAGAAATTCTTTATTTGCAGACGACACAAAGATTTTAAGAAAAGAGATTATCATGTAAACAGTCATCTAGAGGAGCTAAATAAAATTTCCGAATGGAGGGAAAGCAACAAACGTACACTGAACGAAGCCAAAACAAAGTTCAAGTTGGTTGGAAAAAAAGATGAACATTCTGAATCTTTCAACTGGATTAATGCTGAAGTTCAAGCCAAAACAGTTGTGAAAAATCTTGGAGTCCTCATTGACTATCAACTTGACTTCAGAGAACATGTAAATTTTATTGAAAACTTTATATCAAACCAGTTTCCAGACAAAAACCGTCTAGTAAAAATTTTTAAACAATATGATCAACATCGTTACCAACATGCGGTATTAATTTACGTAACCACAACCAAGTTACAAAGACAGCAAAATTTTTTTCTCAATAGTTTTTCAATTAAAGAAATCGGACGAGGTTCGCACGACAAGAAAAAAAGCACACAATAGCCTCAATTTTTGAACTACATGTATATGAAGTATTTAAGTTACTAGTTTCAATGCACATGAATCAGTCATCAGGTTCCTAGAAATAGGTGAAGTTGAAAAGTCATTAAATGATACAAAGAGACTAAAAAAGTTTACCTACCATTCATAAACTTACTAATCAGAACAGAAAGCGGTTATCAGTCAGAGTTAGCTTATTATATGACGTACTGGCAAAATTTGACGAAACAATAACTATAAAAGCAATTGATTGTGAGCTGCAAAAACTGAATGATTTTCTTCATAAAGTTAGGGACAACTACATTTTAGACTCGGAAGTTTTTAATAATCTTTTTTGATAATTGATCCATTTTAATGCGTTCAAGGACGTTTTTCACTAGAATTAGAACAAGTATTTACAATTGACTACTCTTTCAAAAAATGTAAAACCAAGGGAAAATTTTATGGGGAAAGAAGCTCTAAAGCGGCATCTCACACAGGCTTTCAGCCTTTTGGTGCCCCCGTGGTATACATGAATGATGACTGTATTCTTTGTATATCGCAAACCAATTTATTATGTTACTCCACGATCCAATATTCCCCTACATATTTATGCGTGGAGACGCTTACACTCTAACAAAGCCAAACTCATCGAGAAATCGCCCCCAATTGTCATTTGAGCTAAGCATTGAGATACTAATATCTTCAAGTATAGGAACACTGTCAAACAGGCAGTTCTTAAAAATTCCGAATGTCAAATAAAATCCAAAATCCCGTGTATTTATAGCTTCAAATAAAATTCAATCCTGTGAAAAACTTTCTAGCATTCAAAACCACTTTAACTCAAACAATTTAAGCAGAGTTGTAATCATATCGCTTAAAATTCTTTCTAATGTGGAATCCAAGTAATTCCAAACCACCGCCACCTAGGCTTTCCTCTCGAGTAGCCAATCGGAAAAAAATTTTTGAAGAAAGAAACCATTTTCTCTATTGCTTCTGATCAGAGTTTCAGTTATAACCAGTATTTTGAACTTGTTAATATAAATCGTGAGAGAAATAAATTTTGTTCTTGACTGATCGAGCATTGTGAAGACATAATGTTGCTGTAGATTAGCCTTTCAAAGCTTCTACAGATAGTCACTTATTTTGCGTCCGGTCATTCAGCCACTCTCACGCTTCATTGAAGTAAAATCTAGATAACAGAACGTGTTCCGGTTCAGTACTGATCGTTCACTCAGAAAAGGAGAAAAATTCAAAAATTTTAAAAACAATTGCAAATTTTGCAAAAATTTGTGTTATAAAATTCTTCAGAACCATTTCATTGTCTAAAAAGACTATCCAGTATCTCAATTTCAAGCCTTAAATAGTTCCACCGGCTCATAAGGGTCCATAAAATTTCAGAGAATTTGAAAAAATTTAAATTCTTTAAAAAAATTGCTAAAACTCAAGTAATTAAAAAATTGATAACCATTCCGTTAACTCTAGAAACTATGCGACACCTTATTATCAAATCTTGGAGGAGGTCCCTGGGCGCCTGGTGCCGGAAAACAATTCAAAAATAGTAAAGAAAACTTGAAAAACTGCAAACAATTTTTGAAAAATTGCTTAAGTTCGCTATATTTAAAACGTAAAAAAATTAAGTGGCATCTAGAAACTATGCAGTAACCTATCATCAAACACTAGAAGAAGCTCCTTGGCTCTTTCGGCTGGAGAGACCTATTAAAATGACAAACAATTTCAAAATTGAAAAAATTTGCCAATATTTTTCAAAAAAAATTGCTAAAATTCGTGATTTTGAAATCTTGATAAACATTCTATTACATCTAAAAAAATACACAGTAACCTATTTCCAAACCCTAGAAGAGGTTCCTTGGCTCTTGAGGCTGAGGAAACCTAAATAATGACAAAAATTTTCAAAAAACTTGAAAAAATTGAAAGTTTTATCAAAAAATTGCTAAAATCGGTGATATTAAAAAGTTGAAAACTATCCCATGGCAAATAAGAAATTTTCAAAAGCTTATTATTAAACCCTTAAGGAGGTTTAATGGCCCCTGAGTCTGAAAAAACTTAATTAATGACAATAAATGTCAAAAAATTGAAAAAAAATTGCAAGTTTGGTTTAAAATGCTAAAATTTGTGATGTTAAAATGTTGAAAACAATTCCATTACTACTAAAAACAATGTAGTAATCTATTATCAGACCCTAGAGGTTCCTTGACAACTAGGGCTGAAAAACTTAAAAATTGACAAATTTTCAAAAAACTTGAAAAAATTGAAAGTTTTATAAAAAAAAATTGCTAAAATTGGTGATATTAAAAAGTTGAAAACTATCCCATGGCAAATAAGAAACTTTCAAAAGCTTTTTATTAAACCCTTAAGGAGGTTTTATGGCCCCTGAGTCTGAAAAAACTTAATTAATGACAATAAATGTCGAAAAATTGAAAAAAAATTGCAAGTTTGGTTTAAAAAAATGCTAAAATTTGTGATGTCAAAATGTTGAAAACAATTCCATTACTACTAAAAACAATGTAGTAATCTATTATCAGACCCTAGAGGTTCCTTGACAACTAGGGCTGAAAAACTTAAAAATTGACAAATTTTCAAAAAGCTTGAAAAAAAATGTGAAAATTAGTATAAATTTGCTTGTTTTTGTTTGGATTACCAAAACATATAGCCCTTATAATTATCATAAAGAGTATTTATGTCTTGCAAAAGACCTTGTAAGCTTTAATCAGCCTCAATTTTAGACTGGTGCAACAAAAAATTCGAAACATTACGAAAAACAAAAAAATGCAACATTTTGAGCTCAAAAACTCCTAAAAATGAGCTTTTAACCTTAAACTGCGGCCTTCCCAGTAGCTTCATCACACTAAGCACTTGAAGGACTACTAAACGCGGCTAGGGGCCTCTAATGAAACCTAATGCCCGCTGGGCACTAGCTACCTGTTTATCCCGTTTTTAAGGACGAAAAGCCAAATGGGTCAGACGAAAAATCGGTCAAGCGAAAAAATACAAAACATAGCCGGCAGATTGCCGGAATAGCTGCGAAATAGATTTGCGTGCCGTAAAATACAGATGGAAAAAGATACAGAAGTGAGTTGATAATAGTTATCGCCGCCGCCTATAAAACTTACAAGTTTATTTCAAAGAGGTTGTTTTTGGGTGCAAAAAAAAGTTTCCCTGTCGCGTCTCGAACCGGCGATCTCCGGATTAACAGCCAGTCGCCTTAACCACTCGGCTGTCGGACCATACAATCTGTTTTCTTACAATCAACTTTGTTTTAGGAACAGATTCTGTTTCTGAATAACCGCAATTTAGGTCACGCAGAAAGCGTGAAATCAAGCGCGAAAAAGCCATTTAAGCAGTGACGAGACAGAATGTTCTAGAACAAAAGTAAAACGAAAATAAAGCGTCAGATGACGAAACAAAAAAAACCAAGAGCACCGCAATATAGCTACGGTCAGCTTACAGCTTTGCAGCTATAAAATAGACCAACAACACTAATATAATTGCTACACACTTCGTTTTAGAGCAATTATTATATATACATTGCAAATAATCATGCAGTTGAAGATTATTATGAATGCTCAATTTTCCACGCAAAGAAAATTTAATTTAAAGAACTATATTTTCAACTAGTTTTAAATTAGCGTCATGTGGCCTCTAGATGTCTAAAGCCAATAGTATAATTATTATGGACATCAGAAGCAGTATAAAAATCGTAAACCCACTAACGTCGGAAAAATTGTTCTAAAGCGACAGACGTGGCCATTAAATTCGGAAGGGACTGTAGCCTAGATTTTTCCCCTCCGGTCACCGACCTTCGTCTTGATAGACTGAAGCATTAACCACTGGGCTGTCGGTGCCTTGTGATAGGTTATCTTACATTCGCTTTTGTTTCAGCAACAGGCATAATTTCTGAACAAGAGTAATATAGGACGCGCAAAAATCCAGAGGTCCAGCGTGAAAAAGTGACTCAAGAAGTAACATCGAAAAAATCGAACAAAACTGTCAAGCAAAAATTTTGCATTAAAAAAGTATAGAATAATTGCTAGCGTCCGACACCAAAAAAACTTTTCATAGCAACAGTTGGACACGAAAATCGAAGAACACAATACTTTCTCGGTTTCCACTTTTCGGTTGAAGAAATAACGCTACCGAAAACTTATTTCAAGTGGGCATCCTGATCCTTATCACAATATTTGATTCTTATGCAAAGAGTTACAGGGTCGTTTCAATAATTATAGGTTTTAATAATTAATCTCGGAGATAAAATTAGATGAGTTAGATGTGCAATTACTAAATAATCTTATCATCATCATAGTTCAAGTTAAAATGATACAGAATCACCTTTCATTTTGATCACCAGCTCAAAATTCAGACATAATATCCAATAGATAACAAATTTCAGTTAATAATGGATTTCAACCATCAAATACAGAATCAAAAGCCTCGTCAAGATACTTTTGCCGATGTTAATTTATTTGGTGACACTATGAATTGCCTGTGCAACATATTCAACATTTTTGGGCGTCAAACCAGCCACTGAAACCCTGCCGTCTTTCGTCATGTAGATAGAGTAATCTTCTCTCAATTTCAACACCTGGTCTTGATTTAGTCCAGTGAAACAGAACATGCCAATCTGGTTTGTGATATGCGTCCAATCATGGTTGCTTCCAAGAGCTTTCAGCCCGTCCACTAAAGCATGTCGCATTCCAATAATTCTGTTGGCCATTGTTTTCACATCCACTTCCCACTCGGCTCTGAGAGCGTTATCTTTCAAGATAGTCTTGGCAATTCTAACTCCGTGGCTTGGAGGCATGCTGTACATTGGTCTAATGATTATTTTCACCTGAAATAAACAGAAATCAATGAAAGGTTTAATTTCTTTAAAAAAAATAAACATCGCCGGCAGATTGCCGGAAAATAGCCGCGATAGACGCTTCAGGCCTTCCATAGATTTGAAGCAACTAAAAAAGATAGACAGATTGACCAGCAGTCCTTTAATAGACCACTAGACTTTTTGGGTTCGATCCGGTCTGTCATTTTTATGAGACACATACGCTCTATAAGGACAAAGCCCTAAGGGAGCTTTTTCAAAAATAATATTCAAAACCATAAACTCAAGACTCTAATACTCAAGAATTAGGGAAAACACGTTTGGCAATACTTAGATGCACACTATTGATCTTTAACTAGTAAATTGTCATAAAATTTAAAGTTCATTAAGTGATTTCACAAGTCAATTTTATTAAGTGATGTAAGTTCCCAGTAACTTCACCACTCTAAGTACTTGAAGGACTACCAAACCCGGCTAAGGGCCTCTAATGAAACTTGATGCCCACTGAGCTATACCTGTTTATCCCGTTTCGAAAGCTCAAAGTCATGAAAAGTCAGGGTAAGACGAAACAAAAAATCGAAGTAAAAAACATAGCAGGACAAGTCCTGACGAAAAATTCAAAGAATTTTCATTGACTAAACAGAAAACTAGACCTAGAACGGAAAATGAGTGAATTGGGAAAACCATTTCTAAAAAAACTCAGATAAAAAAAACAAAAAAAAGTCAATGTCAAAATGCTGCTAGAGAGAACAAAAACCACTAGCGAGAAATGTAAATCTGATTCTAACAAAAAACTAGGCCTAGAATGAACTATGAATGGATTGACTAAATCATTTAGAAAAAAAAACTGATTCAAAAAATTGAAAAAACAGTAAAAACCAAAGTGAAATTGCCGCATGTGAACAAAAAACCACTAGCGAGAAAAGCGAATTTTTGTTCAAATATCGTTTTCTCACTCTACTTAGAGCGAAAAAATTTCACGCCACAAAACCACTCTCTTTTCGCTCCATTTCCTGTTTCGGCGTGACAAAATCAGTACTCCAAATTTGACTTCAAAAATCATGAAAATGTATGAACAGATCTTATAAAAAAAACATGGCCGGAAGAATTCCGGAAACAACTCGAAGCAGAAAATTGCCCATAAAAATGACTAAACAACCAAAACAACTATTGTGAACCCTAATTGCCATTAAAAAATTAAGGAAGAATAGAAACGGCATTCAAACAAATTGAACAAAAAAAACTAGAAAAACTTGATGAGTTTTTTATTAGTACAAGGAAACATAAAGCCGAATAAAGTTCCTTTGCAACTAGAGCAATGAAAAGCCCGCAAAACAATGGGCAAGTCATAAAAGGCTAAGAAACTTGTCTAAGATTAAAAAGAACTGCAAAAAAAAAAGAAAAATGGTTTAAAATTTCTCAATTTTTCGGTCATTTTTCCTAAGAAAAAAATGATTTATACGAACAAAACTTTAATCAATTAGTATCTGAAAATTCCTTAAGTAACAAGCTTCTATTCAAATACCACTTAAGGCATAAAACAAAAAAAACGGGCAAAAAATCGTTAAATGTCTAAAAATCAGCAAAACTGATCAAAAACCTCCAAATTAGCATTAAACTCAAATTAACTACTTGAAACCTTCAATTCCTATCAAAACAAGCTTAAAACCAATACAATATCATAATCAAACCTCATAACAATCAAAAGTTGCAAAAACTGCTTTTAAAAGCCGCACGTGAACAAAAAAATTTCGCTCGCTTAGAGAAAATTTTTTCAGACATCAATTTCTCGCTCTCTCAAAAACAGCGGTATGAACAAACACTACTCTCTTTTCGCTCCGCTCTTCACTTTTGTTCAGCTCCAAAATCACCCTAAATTTTTTCACGCGTTTCATTTCCCGCTTCAGAAATCACTAAAATAAAATTGATTAAAAAAAGGACTTCTCCATTACTCTTCGAGTCGTAAAAAAAGACAGCGCCCCAATACAATTAAAAAAAACAAAAAAGACACTGTTAATTCCTTTGAGTATCAACTATAAAATACAGAACATAGTTTAATGTAGTGTTAAGAAGTATAAATGAAACAAACGTCACATATTGTGAAAGTTTAAAATTGTATTAAATTTACAATGTGCTAAAATATCGACAAATTAAGAGAGATGAATTATAATTGAGAAAAATTTTTAAAAAATGCTTATTTTACAATTAACATTTTTGAGAAAAGAGAAAATTTAAAAAATGCTAATCCTCCCATTAACATTTCATAGAAGACTAAATGACGTCCTAAAACTAAGTCAGATTGAACTTGAAAGATTTGAGATTAGAATCTTTGAATTGTAAAAAAAACTAGGAGCGCTATAATAGCCGCCTGGAATTGCTGACGCGGCTATTAAAAAGTAAATTGACATTCGTTCAATGAGAAAAGATTACAAATATCTGATAATTTTTCAAAGAATATCTGATAATTTTTTACCAGAATTTCTAATAACGTTGACACTACACTTAGCATTGGCACTAGAAATTAAGTCATGAGGTGCAATCTAGCTCAGATAGCAGAAAACAGCAACAAACTTGTGATTCAACGCGCTTAGCCTCTTCTGCGCTTTCGCACACAAAGCTGAGAGCTCCCACACGCAGACCATACAATCCCATATTCTTTGAGTAGCTCTGGGTGAGAGCAATAGAATGCCCCTTCTCCACAAAATGTCGAACAGGGAATGCATCTCGTTCAAGGTCGCCACTGGCAAAACCCTGAAAAACAACGCTCTTATTTCTTATTTGCATAACTGGAAAAAAATTGACACAGTCTATCATGTTAGATCACGATAGAGCTGACACCTTGGTAAAATATGAACTTGGAAAAATTGTATCTATTCTGTTTCTGACCCCACCCCAGCAGTGTTTCTATGCCCCCCCCCGATGTGTTGGAATATAGCACGTTACCAAGAAAAAATAGCACCTGTGCCCCGAGAGGGGGGAACTTATATGCCCACTAAGCTGGGTGACCGAAACAGCATAGATCTGGAAATTTTCAAATTCTAAATCAAAAATTAATCCAAATTTGGGAAAATAATGAAGTAATCAAAACTGTTTATATACATACTACTGTTGCACGTAGACACTGCTTCACATTGGTAGTCAAAATCAATGGATGCCTTCTTGCATTAAAAATGGCTTGATAGAAAATTAAAAAAAATAATTGAAACGAAACAGGTTTCGCGGAGGGATCTCGGTTCTTGATTACAAATTCAATTTTTTTGGTTCGCGGTTAACACTAACTTGATATGCCATGTCGAAGAGTGGAAACAATTTCCTCGACGCGACAACCTCTTCAATTTTCTGCCAGTCCTCCATAGTGGGGTCTACTCCTGTGGGGTTATGAGCAGATGGATGCAGCAAAATTGTGTCACCTTCGGGGATCTTTGAAATGGCATCTAACATTCCAGAAACATCTAGACCAATCGTTTTCTCGTCGTAATAGCGGTATCCCTTTACCTCCAGACCAGCATGGCCAAAGATTGGCGTGTGATTTCCCCAACTTGGCATAGGCAACCACACGGCTTTCGGGTTGAATTTCTTCAAGAAGTTGGCCGAGACCCTAAGGGCACCAGTTCCTGACAAAGCCTGGACGGTTGAGGTTCTTTCAAGAGCAGGATTGTCATTTCCAAGGGCAAGTTTGATTGAAAGTTTGGTGAATTCCTGGTCTCCAACGATACCTAGGTACTCTTTGTCCATGTTGGCGTCCATGACGGTTTTTTCGGCCGTTTTAACAGATGGCAATACCCATGGCTTTCCATTGTCGTCACGATAAGCACCAACTCCGAGGTTTGTCTTGTTTGGATTGCTATCTTCTTTGAACAGTTCAGTCAGTCCCACGATGGGATCGAGAGGCGCCATTTCAACATGGCTCCACCATGACATATTGCGAGCCGCAGTCATTGGTGTTGTCCGCAAAAACAAAGATGCAGCTTTTCTTGATGTGGACAGCATTCTGATCTTTAATGACCTCAGATATTGCAGCTAGATATGTCAAATTCTATTTTTGTTGTATTTAATTGAAAGAGAACCTTCAGTCACTTATGCTAAAGCAACCTTGAATTGTAACCTCCAATAATAATCATACGACTGAGAAGCTGTACAATACACTTCATATTGACACAGCATTGAAACCGACGTTAACGAGTTATAAGCATGGTTATTAATCGTCTCAAATTTGATACTTTAATCCACCACTATCTTGAGGAGAAACTTAGCCCTCAAAACATTACAAGTTTATACGGGGACTACAAAGCGCGCAATGTTTCTTAGAAAAAATTATTGCACCCAAACTTTGCCAAATAAATAATTCAATTGAAACTTTGGGTCTTTCCCATTATACCCCCCCCCCATTATGGTATAATTACCATGTTTGGAGGCTATAGGTTATCTGACCATTAAGCTGGGGGGGGGGGGGGGGTATAATGGGAAAGATCCGAAACTTTTACTATTTAACCCTCGTCTCCCAGGGAGAAATTAACATAAATTGCAATAATTTGAAAATAATTAATTTCAAAAAAAAATAAAAAATAACATCCAAAAGTCTCGCGGCCTTGCATGTAAAGAACAAAATGAGCAGTACCCATTAAAGCCTATATGTGAAAGACGATTAATTTCGCGCGAGAGGGGGCTAAAGGCGAACGACCCGCAAAAAAGTTTGAAATAATTTGAAACAAATGTTGGAAGTCGAATACTGAACATAGAATAACTGGATCTTTTCCGTTTGTCCCCCCCCCCCCCAGCTTAGTGGGCGCATATTATTTACACACCCAGACGCACGTGCCATATTTTTACTTAGTGATTTACCATGTAATGGCACGTGCTCTGTAACTGGGGGGCGCATAACATACTGGGGGGGGGGGGGGGGCACAAACGAAAAAGTTCCAAATAAGTAGCAGTTCGCATTTTATGGTGCTATCAATGCAAAACCGTGAGCAACTGAGAAACAAGGAAGATTTTTTTAAAATGAAGATTTTTATCTACCAATACTTCAACTAACAGTTCCAATTCGCGAAATAATATATTTGATAAACTTACAACACGCACGAGAACGTTACAAAATTCCGGTATTGCCAGACATCAAAACGCCAGAAGTTGCTACATACATAGCCAGTAAATCGCTTTCAATTACTTTCGTAATTTTAAAACACGTTTCAAGCAAAGTTGCGTGACACTGTGACGTCACTTCGAAATTCTAGCTCGACATATCAAACAGCTACGCCCTCCTCTGTAAACGCTTCTCTATAAAGTTCTCGGCAACGTCAGGCAGTCACGTTACCTGTACGTCACTTAAGAGAAAGCCACTTATAGAGGAAATAAACTCAGAGAGGAAAGGGGGCCGAGTCAGAGAAATTCAAAAACTAGATTCAAGCAAGACGCCAGGGCATTCACGACTAAAAAAACTCTGAAAAAAAATCAAAGATATATCGATTTGCTCTAAATGCAAGAATATGAGCATAATGAGTAACAAAAATAAAATAGGAACTATTTGAAAGATACGTAGACGATATATTTGGAGAAGCTAATTAATGCAAAAAGAACTAACTCTTGAGGACACAGAAATCTGATGTGGGCCTGTGATTAATTGCACCCCCGACGCACGTGCCATATTATTTCATATTAATAATATGGCAAGTGCGTGAATCCTTTGAAAAATCTTTGCGGAAACCAAAGGAGGGAAGGGAGATCAAATCTCCTGACACAAAGGTGATATGCATTGACTGTAAACGACGCGTTACTTTCCGAGGGAAAGGAGTCGAGTGCGAATCATGCAAAAACTGGATTCATGCAAAATGCCAAGGTATCATTGACACAGAATATAAGACCATGCAGGAAATTGTTTGGATCTGTTCCTATTGTGCAGAAGAAGGTAGAAAAGAAGACACAATGGAATTGAAATTATTTAAGAGGTATGTGGATGACATAGTGTGCACGTTAAAGGGGAACCCTCTAGATTACCTTGAGTATGAAAATTGCCTTCACAAGAACATACAATTCACTCTTGAGACACCAAACGGAAGTGGAGACCTGGCATACCTAGATCTAAACATAAACCTAAACGAAGATAGAAAAATCAGCTGTCATTGGTATCAAAAATCAACTGATACCGGCATAATCCTAAATTTCCGTAGCTGTGCAACGTTACAACATAAGAGAAATATGATTCAAGGGCTGTGCATAGGATTTTTAATGCGACCAGTGACTGGCAATTCTTTGTTGTAGCTCTTAAGAAAAATCAAGAGATCTGGACTTAAAATCAATACCCAACGGAGTGGTCTTCTATTATTGTTAATGAGACGTTGGATAAAATAGTCCCGAAGGAAAAGATCACAGCAAAACCACCCCAAAATGAACAACATCTTAAAAAAGTTAAAAGTCTTAACAATAGGGAGCCTATACCTAGGTCTTTTGATCAATACAGAGGAAATATCACGCAAAATGTTGCAAGTAGACTGAAAAACTTGTGTGATGTTCAAATCATTTTCACAACAAGAAAGCTATGAACGTGCTTGAAATCAGCTTTTGATAAGAATCTGAAATCACCTTTTGATAAGAATCTGAAATCCCATGAGGTATATAAAGTTACATGTAATGGATGCAGTTCCATCTATGTTGGCCAATTCAGGCAATATGTTATCACTAGAATTTCAGAGCATCGAAAGAAGGATTCCCCTGTTGGACAACACCTTGTTGAATGTTGTGGTACAATACTTAACGTAAAATGGGAGATTCTTGATGCATGTCGCGGGGTTGAAAAACTAATGACGATAGAAGCGATCTACATCAAAAAGCTGAAACCGCAATTAAATACGTGCGATGAGTATCGGGGGCAGGAATTGATTTTGAAGTACCAGTTCAAATACAAAAATTTGACTTTTGAAATTCAAAAAATTTTCTGGTACATGTTAGTTCGAAATTTTGTCAGCGCCAAAAAGTAAAAAATAAAAACAGATACGAATGAAAGCAGAAATCCCTTTTCAGGAGTGGAAAGCATTATACCCGGGATTTTCATAAAATCCGAAATAAAAAATAAATTCATTTTAGTGTAATAAGTGAAAAAAAATGTTGTAAATGTGATTTTAACTGTAAATAATTTCAAAAACTCTATGTTACTTTAACTCATTTCTGAGAACTATAGTCAAAGACAAGTTTATATACTATGTAAATGATTTCATTTATATTTTTTAAACCTGACGATGAATGCAATGTTCGAAAACGTTCGTTTTGGTTAACCAATTTAAGTTTTAATTGACAATTACTTCTCTGCATTATTACATAGTGATTTACTATGTAATGACTGGGGCGCTCATAACGCACTGGGGGCACAAACAGAAAAGATTCAAAAATTCATGATCCGCAATGCAAAACAGTTAGCCAACGTTATCTTTACAATACCTGGGGAACATCAATCTTCAATTTATGCACAAACTAGAAAGATCAGTTGACTCTTCTATTCTGATATTCAATACCCAAAAGCCTGCTCACTTTTAGTGACATTTATTTGATCCCTTGATAAGAATCTAAAGCACAGCGTGCTATAGAATCCCTTCCAATAAACTTAGATTCTACAAATTCTTATGACAATTGGTTAAAGATACTGTCTCAAAAAAAATAAGCCATCAATCAGCGTGTTTAGCTCTCACTTTCAAGTTTTTTTTTTGTTTGAAGCCCTTTGAAATGTAATTTTTTGAAAGCTTCCGCATTAAAAAATTCGTAAGCATGTTTGTAGGGTTACTACACTGCCTTCCCCTATGGAAGCATAATGCTCCATTCATTATTAATTTTAAAACTCGACAGCGAACTTCAATCCATGAATTTCGTATATATTACGTGCAGCGTTATCCATAAGCACCAATTTTATTTGATTTAATAACTGGAATCTCTCTGTTTGGCCTCCTTTATCAGGCTGTATCAATGGAGACAGATGTTTGAATCGCCGTTGGAATTCCTCAATCACTGCAGTGGGCGAAATCCAAAGTAGATCGTATATTGCCAATGCTCCTGTACCGGTAACTTTTTTTCAATCTCCTGTAGTCGTTGTGTAGTGAGCTCTTTGACGTTTATCTCCACCTATAATTTTAACTCTAATTTTCTTACCCTCGAAGAAGTTTCTGAAGCTTTTTTCCGAGCTGCTTCCAGCTCCCCCTAGTATTCAACGAGTTTTTTAGGAGCTGATTTTAGCTAACCAGACAAAGCGTCTGATTCATTTCTTGCTGAATCGCAGTCAAGTCGCATTTGCTGGAGTTGACATTTCAACTCAACTAAACTATTATTAGCTTCAATTCTAGCACGGAAATGCTCCCGTTGCTCTTCGGCAACGATTAGTTGTTGCTTTAACTCAAATACTTGCCTTTGTAGCACACTGTTTTACTGCTGTACACTTTTAAGTTGCGCCTGCAATTTCAAGGAAGCAACTCCCAGCTTTTCGCTGTTTTCTATCCGGACTTTCATCCTACTCCATTCATGCGTAGTAATAGGCGGTCTCTGGGTTAGTGTTGTTGGATATAAATTCATCCAGGGCCACGACCGTTCTAATTCGGGTTTTTGACACCGCAGATTCTATAGTTTCCTCCTCGGACACCTGCTTTTACTTCGTACAATTGCGGCAGATAATATACATAATCTCCCAATTCTGGTTCCATTTCGTTTTCTAAACAAAACCGATATTAGACATGTTTAAGAGAATGAACATCATTCCAGATACTCTACTGACGTTGAAAAATTTTCCAACTGGAATAGATTTGTTTTTTCTTGGCTAACAGCCCCGGCTCAAAGGAAGTTTTGTCTGTACCCGACAAATCGCTTACTTTTGTTTCAACAACTTTTTTCGAGATTTGTTTTTGTTTTAATTGTTGGTTTTTCAGAACGGCTATAAAATTAATCGTGTTAATCGGCTAGAGTGCCACTGTTGGTTGAGCACCTTCCGAAAATAACGTAGTTGATAAAATTGGTCTTAAACACATTACTAGAAATTTTGCAGTCAAGAATAATATCATTAGCGTTAAAGTCATTTCCCTTACTAAATGCCAAACTTTCAAAATGTTTTGTTCTATGGGTTTAATCCAAGGAACTTCAAGCCAATTCAAATTACTGGTGTATGTGTTGAAGTCTTATAGTTTTCCATCAGTGTATACTTTCCATCTGGTCCCAGGAAAACTTCTCTTCCTGTTATCGTTCTTCGACTGTGTCTATACATTTGGCCTATTCGACTTTCTTCTAGCTGCTTCTATGTGTTTAAACCAAAAAAAACTTCCTTAAAATTAGGAGCTTCACGTTTGGGTTCCGCAAGATAAGACAACACTTGTGGTTTTTCTACTATCGTAAGCTTTTCACCAAATGCTATCCAGGAACCATTACCTAGTTCGAATACATTAGGGAACAATGGGTTGCACTATATAAGCGTAAAATTTTTCTATATAAAACCTTGGATATTGGGTTCAAATAGCGCACGTAGCTCTGAATATGATTTTGTCTTACAATAATCGGCATTTCCTCAGTACAGTAATTTAGAGCAGTTTTTTCTACTATTATTTTTGCACAATGATGAACGTAAATTATTGCACCTGCTGACTCTGTATGCAGTCCTATGACTACCTCTTTACCAATGAAAAGAGAATGCGAATCACCGTCCCCCATTAAAGCCAGTACCTTTTGTCTATAATTTTTGTTCACTCTACATCTCAGATTTGACATTTCGTCAACAATTGCATGTAAACTATTAAATTCTTGGACAAATAACGCATCTAAACCACTTCTGCTGACATATTCAGTAGTTACAGTGTATGTTGTTTGCTGAGATTTTATATCGAGGATGAATTGGTAAAAATAGACTTTTTCATGGTTAGTTTTATTTGCCACTAGATGACTTATTCGGATTTCCTCGCTCAAAACTTGTATGACAAATTTCCTTTTTATCAGTGGTCTCGCCCATCACATAGTGATGATTACCCACAGCAATCAACTCTCCTGTGTTTTCTTCCGAGAATCAAGCTAGATTGAATAATTTTGTTATATTTCCTTTTTGGACACTGTATTGGATATAATCAAGCTCGAATCTATCTCGATTCCAAGAATGAAACTGTTGGTTTCCTAATGTGTCTAGGATTTTAATCTTTGATCCTTTTTCAATTTGCAACATTTCCGCATTAATTTTTCCAAGTGTTACTTCTGCGTTGATGACTACACTACCGGTAATATTTTTTCTCACTGGAGTTTGGCAAGCTACTGGATATGCAAATTTTACAACTTTGTTGTTCCCGCCTTTCGTAAAGGCGCTCCCTATATTGGTTTTAATTTCATTTCTGTTTTTGACTCTTTTAACTTCCTCAAAAGAGTGGTTTCGAACCTAAATTTTTCATTTCCAAACCTCGGTAAATTTACCGATATCCCTTGTAGCATTTTGCTACAGGCTTCGCTGGTAAGTGGATAGTACGTGGGAATCAATTGCAAGTTTTCTGACATAAAAGCTGCGTCGTCCCACCATGTGCTTTTCCTTAGGCCACTGACTGTGTATGCAGCATGAAACAGCAGTAATTTAAGTGGATTTCAAAACTCTCATGATAAAATACGTGTCCGGTAGATAAAAAAGAGCATGTTTTTGGTTTCGAGTGCAGTTATTTTTTTTCCACAAGGAGGAGATAGAGGTTGTTAATATATTTTCAAAGTTATATGCTGTAATTTCTATTGTGTTGCTTTTTATGGATGCCATGACAATGCAAAACACAATTATCTTACCAAAAATTGAGCCAGTGTCTGATGTCATCTTCTCTGTGTGCCTTTGCTAAATTAGTTATCTTTATTCAAACACGTCATCACTTTGATCTTATCCTTCTTTCTTGTCTTTATGCAAGAAATAATCCTTAAATTTGCTATGTTTCGAATGGCTGGCAACTGTACGTGTATTAGGTTTTTCTGATGTTTCGACTGTTATTCGGCCAGGTCCTGGTTTCCAGTCTTGGTCTTTTTCATGACTTGCTTGTCTACTTGAACATCTTGTAACCCTTTGACGTGGAAGTCTCGCTCGGAGTGCTGTTTAGCTTTGTTTTGTTGGAAATGATTGGCGGTGCTCCACTATCTTTAGATTTTGCTTCCATATTTGTATCCATCAGTGTCTCGATTTCAGGTTTAGGCTCCAACAAACCTTCATCAGATTTTCCCACCTCTGGATTAACTTCAATTTGACTTGGCAGTTCTTCTTTTTTTGTTCCCTGGTCACTTACTCCAGTGTTTTGTAGCTCGACTTCAATTTCAATGAAGCCGTCCTCTATTTCTTCGTTGCTAGCCGACCTTTCGGCTAATTTACATTGTGTTTGGCATTCGTGTTGGCAAAATTTGAATTTCTTGAGTCTGTCGTAATGCACTTTTTGCTGTTTTTGAATTTTTGGTCTTCAATGATGAAATTCAAATCTTTTATTATTTCTCATATAACAAGAGGACCACTATAGTACGACTTGAACTTTTTGTTTGCCCTGGTTTTACTGTTAGATTAAACAGCAAGACCAGGTCCCTAGTTTGGTATTTAGGTCCAAACAGTTTTCGATCGTAGTAAATTTTGTGTCTTTCTCGTTCCACTTCCACATTCAATCGTACAAGTTCACGGCAAACTGCAGCTTCTTTTTCAGGTTACCAACGTAGTCACTTGGGAGTGCAAAGACTTGACTTTGGAGTGTTTCGTACATGCAATCAATAGGTAGTGCACAAGGAGCGACAAACAGAAGATAATAGAGACTGTACTTTGTTACTGTGTGAACAGAACTGCGATATGCCAGCATCGTCAATTGAAGGTTTTTACTCCAAGTGTTATGGTGTTCTCCTACGTATTTACCAAACTCTCCTCAATTGTTCGGTTCGTTCGATCAATCATTCCATTACCTTGAGGGGGTAGAGGCGCTGTTGTAGAGGTGCAATCAATGCCCAATTCCTTGCACATATTTTTGAAAAGATCTGACATAAAATTTGTACCCTTATCACTATGCAAGTTCTCGGGGCAACCAAATCCTGAAACATGACAGCCCACAAAAGATTTTGCTACTGTTGTTGCTTCCTGATTTTGCATAGGAACCGCTTCATATCATTTTGAGAACTGGTCTCCTATATGTAGTATATATTTGAAAACATCACTTTCGGGTAAAGGTCCCATGATATCTAGCGCCAACTGCCAAAAAGGATGGCTCGGTTTCCATACTGTTAATGGGAGTCTGTGAGTTTGTTGAGGTTTTTTCTGCTTTGAGCTCTTATCGCAGCTCAAAATCCAATAGTATATATCATGTTTCATTCCGACCCAGTAGAGACGTTCTTAGACTCCTTCAAGAGTTTTCTGCACTCCCTGGTGTCCCATGAATTCATGTAAAAGAGGTAGAATGACATCCATGTATGAACTGTGTACAACTATTTGCTGGAGTCGATAGTTTTCTTCGAGCAGCCTTTGTCGCCTTAGCAGCCCTTTGAAAATCAGTCCAAAGCTTCCAGGTTGTTTTCGAAGCTCCAACCATTTGTCTTTTTTCAGGTCGTTTCTTTTGTTCCATCAAGCAAAACACTTCGTTCTCGAGAAATCTGTTGATGCTGTCGAAGATCATCAGTCTGGTCTCCAAAACATCAGACCAGCTGTTGTCTGTGGGTTGTTCGATTAGTATCTGGATTTTTTCTTCCACGAGAGATGTGTCCTCAACCGCTGGCACTCTGGAAAGACAATCCGCATGAAGTATATTCTTCCCTGCTTGATGATGGTTTTCAAAATTGAATTTTCCCAGCTTCTCAACCCATCTGGCCAGCATTCTTTCGGGTTCCTTGAAACTGTACAACCACGTAAGAGCGCGATGATCTGTTACGATGGAAAATTTTCTTCCCAGTAAGTTATTCCGAAAGTAATGAATGAAATAAACAATAGCAAATAATTCTCTCTTTGTTGCTGAGTAATTTCGTTGGCCATTATTCAGAGTTTTACCGGCGTAGGCGATTACTCGGTCCCCCCATTCTGGTTCTGGGTAATGTTTGCTCCTATTCCGGTTAAGGAAGCATCTGTGGTCAACGTGTAAGGGTCGTTATTGTTTGGGAAACCCAATATGGGTGCTTCCTATAATTTTAATTTAGGTTGATTCACAGATTCCCCGCGTTCTGTAGTCCAAATAAAATTTCAGTCTTGCTCAGCACACGGTTTAGCGGCTCCGCTATTTTACTACAATCTGCAATGAATTGACGATAAATCCCACTAATCCAAGAATTGCACGAAAATCTTTCAAATTTGAGGGAGGTTTCATATTTGCTACTGCGACTACTTTATCCGGATCAACCTCTACCCCATTTTTTGATATAATATGACCTGAAAAATGCATCCCTTTTTGAAAGAAACGACATTTTGAGTCTTTGATTTTTAAACCGGCTTCCTTTACACGAAAAAACACAAGCTCAAGTCGAGATAAATGTTCCTCAAACTATCTCCCAAAAATAATTATGTCATCAAGATATATCAAGGCTACTTCGTATGAAAGTCCCGCCAGGATTAGTTCCATCAAATTTTGGAGCGCTCCTGGCGCTGAGGTTAAACCCATTGGTAACCTCTTCCATTTGTTCAAACCCATAGGAGTGATGAAAGCCGTCAAGTTTTGTGATTCCTCCTCTAAGGCCATTTGGAAATAGCCTGACGTTAGGTCGATGTTCGAAAAATAAACGTTTCCCTCCAACGAGTCTATTACATCGTTAATTCTTGGCAATGGCCAGCTTGTTTTTTCAATTTAATTATTTAGACCTCTGTAATTTACTAATAGTCGGAATGTTCCATCTTTCTTTTTGACTAGTATGGACGGTGCTGCCCAGTATGAATGATTTGGTTCAACAAGTTGGCTTCATCGTTTAGGTCTTCCACTATTTTTTTATTGCTTTCCTTTTTCAAAACTCATACTGCCGTTGGCCCGTCTGAACGGTTTTGCACCTTTTTCTAGTTTTATTTTATGTTTTATTTTATCACAGAAACACAAGTCGTTTGAGTTTTTGGAGAATACTTGATTGTGCCTCATGAACATTGCAACTACTCGGTCGGACTGATTTCTACTCAATTCTGTCCCCTCTAATGTTGCATGAGTACCCATCCGGAAAACTTCTCAACGTTTTGGCGTGTTCTTGCTTGTGAACAAACCATTTACTTGTATGCTGTCATCGTTGCTGAAACCTCTCCAATTTTAGTATTTTTGAATAACTAGATTTCATTATCAGAGAGGTCAACAACCCTCAATTGGCTCTTTGAGTTGCTTACAGATATCAGGCAGTCAGCCACTAGAATACCAGTGCGATTTGCAAGCCTTCTCTTTTTTTACAATTAAATGTATCCAGGCTTCGAGGTTTTCCAACAGAAGAGTAAATGAATTAACGTTGTTTACTTTCTGAGTAGTAACCGGAATAGTGAATTTGTCTTGATCACAAAGTAACATCTTTTCGTTCAAATTCAGTATACACTTTTGATCGAAAAGGATGTCCAAACCTAGTAGAAGCGAGATATGATTTTCTTGAGTGACTAAAAACTCATGCACAAATTCGGGTTGTTTGGGTTTCATTTGAAATAAAAGTTCAACTTTTCCTAAGATTTTAACTGATGTGTTAATAGCAGCTAAAACTCTAATAACGGATACACTACTCCCGCAATTGACTAGACCCATTTTCATTTGCCCTATTATGAGTATTTGTATACTAAAGCTTTTTGTTGTGCTAGTTGAACAGATTTTGATAACATTATCTGATTCTGTTGTTTGCTTGGGTTTTCTGTTAGGACAGTACCGTTTTATGTGTTGGGAACTCCCGCAATGAAAACAGTTCCGACACCCGACACTGTTTGATTCTATGCCCTTTTTGTCCGCATCTAGTACATGTATTGTTGAAGTTTCCATTAAAAGTTTTATCATTATTGGGGAATTCACTTTTTTCGTTTTCTAGCGAATTGGGTCTGCCTTGGTTTTGGTTGAAAATTTTCTGTTCCTGATACCCGCGTCGTGTGTTAACCCAGCATTGGCAATTACCGCCACTTTCCCTGGAATTGCCATCAGCAGTTCCCGATAACTTCTGAACACTTTTAGGCACTTGTTCCTCTTCTTCAATTCTTGCCACGGCTTCCAGATGTAATGCTCTTTCTAGCGCTCTGGCCACAGTCATTATCTTTATCTTCTAATGTTTTTCTTATGTCTAACTTAACTTGACTGTGATGTATTCCCTCCAGAAAACACCGGAGCACTAAGTGGTCATGGTTATCTTAGGACTGCTCTGGGTATGCTTTGTGAGCTAAGTGCTTTAAATCCCCCGGAAAATCCCTTAATTTTTCACAATGGTGATGAATACGACGCGCTAGCCGTCCTCGGAAAAAAACTGGTTTTTCGCTGTAGTGATTTCAAAAAACCTTAACAGTTTCATCGTAGCTATCTATCACGTTCTGCGGTAAGGTTCGATAGAACTCGATTGCTGACTTCTGTAAGCAGAGAGGAAATTAGTGCGGCAGCTCATCTATTTCGCGAGCTGCTCCGCCAGAGCATGCAAATTTCGTACGTTTC
The DNA here is from genome assembly GCF_964194025.1 of Convolutriloba macropyga. Classification (NCBI taxonomy): domain Eukaryota; kingdom Metazoa; phylum Xenacoelomorpha; order Acoela; family Convolutidae; genus Convolutriloba; species Convolutriloba macropyga. Next base: position 2,454,457 of record NC_134468.1, read on the forward strand.
CATTTTTGCGGCTCCGCCAATAGCCCAAAATGTGTCAAGTAGCTCTCAAAATCATTTGAGCCGGTGAAAGCCTCCGGCAATAACATTTTTGATACGGAACCCGTTGTCATTTTGACTCAAAATACTAGGATACTTCCCTTATTTTACAGTTATGTTTCATTACTGTTGTATTTATATATATTACATCACTTCGTTGTTCGTTAATGCTTAGGAATAAAAGCTGGAAAATTAAAAAACAGCTGGTCCTATAGATAACGAAACTAGTAATTAGCCTCAAGAAAACAAATTAGCAAATGTTTTATTATAATACTGGTTAAAGGTCCATCTAATTTGTGGTAGAAACATCGTTCAGAAATGAACATCTTTTTCCCAGTTTCCAGTTGTTACATTAAAACATTTAATAAAGTGAAAAGTGCAAAACTTATTGGGTTTTGAAATCATCTGAACCGGAAACTGTAATAAATTTTGAGACTTAGCTTTTTCTGTTCAGAAATGCAAATCTTTGCCCCAGTTTCCAGTTGTTACATTAAAACATTTACTCAATTGAAAAGTGCAAACTTTAATGGGTTCTTAAATTATTGAACCGGAAACTGTAATAAGTTTTGATACTCTCCTTATTTCGTTCAGGAATTCAAATCTTTGCGCCAGTTTCCTGTTGTTACATTAAAACAATTAATAATGACACAAATAGCACCTTTGATGTGAACTAACCTGTTATTTGTGGTAATTCAATGCAGCTCTCCTCAGTTGAAAAACTGCGGATTCGCTTCTTCTATAAAGATTTTTCAACCCAAAGAGGCAGCCCACTATCACTGACCACTGAAACCGAGCTCTGCAAGGAAACTCCACTGACTTCTCAGACAATCCCAGTGACTTGCTGTGATTCCCTTCTCTGAGTAATTGCTCACTCCCAGCAACTCGCTGTACTTCTGCTCAATGTTGAATAATTTGCCACACCGCAGGAACTGACTCTTCTTCCATTTTTACTGTGTTTTGCCTGTCGTGTTTCTCTCAACTTGCCTGCGCAGTGTCTGCTCTGCAATGTCGTATTGTGTCGCTGCCGCTGAACTTGCCTCTTTCAGTCGAATCCTTACCGATCCGAGAAAATGTGTTTCTTTTCTTGCAGCATCAATTGCCGTGTGGAGAAAACTTGTGTTCCTTCCTCCGCATAATCACTGGCCGTGCCGATAATCGAAACACTGGGGTTTGTTCCGGGTTCGATGTTCTTTTTTTAAGGACAAAAACAATTCTCTGTCGCCAATATAGAATTTCTTCCAATTAATTTAGATTCTAAAGTATCCTCTGAATTCTTGTGAAAATCGAAATGGGGGAAGTAGTTGAATTCAGAAATTATAGGCAAAGTTCAGCTCAAAGAAGGATTAAAAGAATTTAACTTTCCAAAAGTGAAAAGTAGGGAAGGCAGCTTCAACAATTGCGTTAAAAGTTTTTATGAACCGTGATTCTCGAATTTAACCGGTTTAGTCCCCGGTTTTATCTTTTTTTTGCGCTTACCAAGATTATTTGGTCCCAGAGTCCTCGCTCTGTTTCTTTTTCCCAAACGCAGTGTTTGGTCCCAAAGATAACGTTGAATATCATATTTTTTCTCTGACATAATCTCGGTTCTAATGTTTGAACCTCAAATTTTTATGATAATTGGTTAAAGGTACTGTCTCAAAAATAATAAGCCATAAATCAGCGTGTTTAGCTGTCACTTTCAAGTGTTTGTGTTGTTTGAAGCCATTCAAAAAATAAATTTTCGAAAGTTTCTGCATTAAACAATTCGTGAGCATGTTTGTAGGGCCACTACAGTGTTTTCTGAAATTATTTGCAATGGATGCGATTCAAGCTATGTTGGACAAATTTGCGGAGAGTTAATCAGATGTATTCTAGAGTATCATAGAAAGGATTCCTCGGTGGGACATTATTTGGTTGATCGTTTTGGTTCCATAAAAAATATAAATTCAAAATGTAGAACAACCGCTCCGAGGCACAATTTCCGCTTTGTGAGCTGTGCGCGTAAAGCTGCGTAGGCCAGATGTATTACGCACGACAAAAACAAAGGACGATAAACAACACTAAAACACTAAAATTTAATTGCTTTATTTTTTTCGGATTGGTTTCTTTTCTGCTGCTCCCAACAACAGACTCATAGATGCTCTTTACCTGCACGTGACAAACATCAACAACAGTTTCGTGACGTACTGGGCAAAAAACTGAAAGCTTTCAATTTTTCCAACTCTTTGCAATAGAATTATTCGATCTTTGTGCCCTCAAAGCGTTGTGCCCCAAAAGAAAATAACACATTGATTACATACTATAAGTGCCACGCCCTCGTAGGTTATCTGAACTATAAGCATCTAAAAAACATGCACGCAGAGACCTTAACTGAGCTGTCTAGATGCCATGATTGAAAACAAAACAAATGAAAAACTCGAACGCAAAATGCAGAAACAAGAATCAATTTTAAAAATTTAACAATCAGTGTACAACAGGGATCAGCATTTGGTCCTCCTATCTTCTTTGTATTAACCGATGATCTTCCCAAGTCACTCCCATGGCCCAAAATTTCTTTTTGGTTTTTTGTAAATACGGATTTGTTTGGCACTGCCCAAACTGTCAAAGATTTTTTATAAAATTGAACGGAACGAAACACTGAGTGCAAAAGAAATATGGAAACGAAACTTTTGAAGTACAACGTCACTTCGTTGTTCGTTAATGCTTAGGAATAAAAGCTGGAAAATTAAAAAACAGCTGGTCCTATAGATAACGAAACTAGTAATTAGCCTCAAGAAAACAAATTAGCAAATGTTTTATTTTAATACTGGTTAAAGCTCCATCTAATTTGTGGTAGAAATACCCTTCAGAAATGAACATCTTTTTCCCAGTTTCCAGTTGTTACATTAAAACTTTTAATAAAGTGAAAAGTGCAAAACTTATTGGGTTTTGAAATCATCTGAACCGGAAACTGTAATAAATTTTGATACTTAGCTTTTTCTGTTCAGAAATGCAAATCTTTGCCCCAGTTGCCCCAGTTTCCAGTTGTTACATTAAAACATTTACTCATTTGAAAAGTGCAAATTTTAATGGGTTCTTAAATCATTTGAACCGGAAACTGTAATAAGTTTTGATACTCTCCTTATTTCATTCAGGAATTCAAATCTTTGCGCCAGTTTCCCGTTGTTACATTAAAACAATTAATAATGACACAAATAGCACCTTTGATGTGAACTAACCTGTTATTTGTGATAATTCAATGCAGCTCTCCTCAGTTGAAAAACTGCGGATTCGCTTCTTCTATAAAGATTTTTCAACCCAAAGAGGCAGCCCACTATCACTGACCACTGAAACCGAGCTCTGCAAGGAAACTCCACTGACTTCTCAGACAATCCCAGTGACTTGCTGTGATTCCCTTCTCTGAGTAATTGCTCACTCCCAGCAACTCGCTGTACTTCTGCTCAATGTTGAATAATTTGTCACACCGCAGGAACTGACTCTTCTTCCATTTTTACTATGTTTTGCCTGTCGTGTTTCTCTCAACTTGCCTGCGCAGTGTCTGCTCTGCAATGTCGTATTGTGTCGCTGACGCTGAACTTGCCTCTTTCAGTCAAACCCTTGCCGATCCGAGAAACTGTGTTTCTTTTCTCGCAGCATCAATTGCCGTGTGGAGAAAACTTGTGTTCCTTCCTCCGCATAATCACTGGCCATGCCGATAATCGAAACACTGGGGTTTGTTCCGGGTTCGATATTCTTTTTTTAACGACAAAAACAATTCTCTGTCGCCAATATAGAATTTCTTCCAATTAATTTAGATTCTAAAGTATCCTCTGAATTCTTGTGAAAATTGAAATGGTGGAAGTAGTTGAATTCAGAAATTATAGGCAACGTTCAGCTCAAAGAAGGATTAAAAGAATTTAACTTTTACAAAAGTGAAAAGTAGGGAAGGCAGCTTCAGCAATTGCATTAAAAGTTATTATGAACCGTGATACGGGAAATTAACCGGTTTAGCCCCCCGTTTTGTCTTTTTTTGCGTTTACAAAGATAACTTGGTCCCAGAGTCCTTGCTCTGTTTGTTTTTCCCAAACGCAGTGTTTGGTCCCAACGATAGCGTTGACTATCATATTTATTCTCTGATATAATCTCGGTTCTAATGTTTGAACCTTAATTTTTTATGACAATTGGTAAAAGATACTGTCTCAAAAATAATAAGCCATAAATCAGCGCGTTTATCTGTCACTTTAAAGTGTTTTTGTTGTTTGAAACCATTCAAAATGCAATTTTTCAAAAGCTTCCGCATTAAAAAATTCGTGAACATGTTTGTAGGGCCGCTACAGTGCTTTCTGAAATTATTTGCAATGGATGCGATTCAAGCTATGTGAGACAAATTAGCCGACATTCAATCAGATGTATTCTAGAGTATCATAGAAAGGATTCCTCGGTGGGAAATTATTTGGTTGATCGTTGTGGTTTCTATAAATTCAAAATGTAGAACAACCGCTCCTAGGCACAGTTTGCTTTGGGAGCTGTTCGCGTAAAGCTGCGTAAGTCAGATATATTACGCACGACAAAAACAAAGCACGAAAAAAGCATTTAAACACTACGACATACTTCTTGTCCCAGATAAAAACAATTTTCTTCGCAAGAGATTTTATGAAATTATCTATGTATAGAAAAGCAAATCAGTTTAAAAAATGATAAACTTCGACAAAACTTTTCCTTATTTTTTTTCACTACTTGAAATTTGTGCTTTTTGAAAAAAAGGCACAATTTTCAAGTATAAAATCGGAGATTCATCTAACTAAAAACTGCTATTTTCATCTAATTTTAATACATGAAAAAATGTAACTTCTGGACAGTGTTTATCTTCAATTTTCACGCAACTTTCAAAACCTTTGAAAAATCAGATTTTAAATTTAGATATATATCAACTATGCGCACACTACAACTAAAAGAAAGCCCCTCACTTAAAAAGAGTGATTCGTTAACAACAAATGGCAAGTCAACCCCTATATAAAGGTATTATAAGACAATCCATCAAAAAATATAATTGCTTTATTTTTTTTCGGATTGGATTCTTTTCTGCTGCTCCAACAACAGACTCATAGATGCTCTTTAGCTGCACGTGACAAACATCAACAACAGTTTCGTGACGTACTGGGCGAAAAACTGAAAGATTTCAATTTTTCCAACTCTTTGCAATAGAATTATTCGATCTTTGTGCCCTCAAAGCGTTGTGCCCCAAAAGAACATAACACATTGATTACATACTATAAGTGCCAAGCCCTCGTAGGTTATCTGATTTATAGGCATCTAAAAAACATGCACGCAGAGACCTTAACTGAGCTGTCTAGAGGCCATGATTGAAAACAAAACAAATGAAAAACTCGAAGGCAAAATGCAGAAACAAGAATCAATTTTAAAAATTTAACAATCAGTGTACAACAGGGATCAGCATTTGGTACTCCTATCTTCTTTGTATTAACCGATGATCTTCCCGAGTCACTCCCATGGCCCAAAGTTTCTTTTTGGTTTTTTGTAAATACGGATTTGTTTGGCACTGCCCAAACTGTCAAAGATTTTTATTCAATTGAACGGAACGAAACACTGAGTGCAAAAGAAATATGGAAACGAAACATTTGAAGTACAACGTCACTTCGTTGTTCGTTAATGCTTAGGAATAAAAGCTGGAAAATTAAAAAACAGCTGGTCCTATAGATAACGAAACTAGTAATTAGCCTCAAGAAAACAAATTAGCAAATGTTTTATTATAATACTGGTTAAAGGTCCATCTAATTTGTGGTAGAAACATCGTTCAGAAATGAACATCTTTTTCCCAGTTTCCAGTTGTTACATTAAAACATTTAATAAAGTGAAAAGTGCAAAACTTATTGGGTTTTGAAATCATCTGAACCGGAAACTGTAATAAATTTTGAGACTTAGCTTTTTCTGTTCAGAAATGCAAATCTTTGCCCCAGTTTCCAGTTGTTACATTAAAACATTTACTCAATTGAAAAGTGCAAACTTTAATGGGTTCTTAAATCATTGAACCGGAAACTGTAATAAGTTTTGATACTCTCCTTATTTCGTTCAGGAATTCAAATCTTTGCGCCAGTTTCCTGTTGTTACATTAAAACAATTAATAATGACACAAATAGCACCTTTGATGTGAACTAACCTGTTATTTGTGGTAATTCAATGCAGCTCTCCTCAGTTGAAAAACTGCGGATTCGCTTCTTCTATAAAGATTTTTCAACCCAAAGAGGCAGCCCACTATCACTGACCACTGAAACCGAGCTCTGCAAGGAAACTCCACTGACTTCTCAGACAATCCCAGTGACTTGCTGTGATTCCCTTCTCTGAGTAATTGCTCACTCCCAGCAACTCGCTGTACTTCTGCTCAATGTTGAATAATTTGTCACACCGCAGGAACTGACTCTTCTTCCATTTTTACTGTGTTTTGCCTGTCGTGTTTCTCTCAACTTGCCTGCGCAGTGTCTGCTCTGCAATGTCGTATTGTGTCGCTGCCGCTGAACTTGCCTCTTTCAGTAGAATCCTTACCGATCCGAGAAAATGTGTTTCTTTTCTTGCAGCATCAATTGCCGTGTGGAGAAAACTTGTGTTCCTTCCTCCGCATAATCACTGGCCGTGCCGATAATCGAAACACTGGGGTTTGTTCCGGGTTCGATGTTCTTTTTTTAAGGACAAAAACAATTCTCTGTCGCCAATATAGAATTTCTTCCAATTAATTTAGATTCTAAAGTATCCTCTGAATTCTTGTGAAAATCGAAATGGGGGAAGTAGTTGAATTCAGAAATTATAGGCAAAGTTCAGCTCAAAGAAGGATTAAAAGAATTTAACTTTCCAAAAGTGAAAAGTAGGGAAGGCAGCTTCAACAATTGCGTTAAAAGTTTTTATGAACCGTGATTCTCGAAATTAACATGGTGGTAGAAACATCGTTCAGAAATGAAAATCTTTTTCTCAGTTTCCAGTTGTTACATTAAAACATTTAATAAATTGAAAAGTGCGAAAATTATTGGATTTTGAAATCATCTGAACCGGAAACTGTAATAAATTTTGATACTTAGCTTTTTCTGTTCAGAAATGCAAATCTTTGTCACAGTTTCCGGTTGCTACATTAAAACATTTACTAAATGGGAAAGTGGAAAAATTAATGGGTTCTTAAATCTTTTGAACCGGAAACCGTAATGAGTTTGGATACTCAGCTTTTTCTGTTCAGAAATGCAAATCTTTGCCCCAGTTTCCTGTTGTTACATTACATTAAAACATTTACTAAATTGAAAAGTGAAAAAATTAAATGGTTCTTGAATCATTTGAAACGGAAATTGTAATAAGTTTTTATACTCACCTTATTTCGTTCAGCAAGTCTTTGTGGTTCCATCTTATTTGTGGCTGAGAGCAAAACATAGATTTTTTTTACAACAAATCGAAATGATATAAGAATTTTTGATTAAATCACAAGTTCAGAGTTTTTCAGAGATTTGGTCCCGTGAAACAGTTAGGGAATCGGCGTGCGTTCATTTTTCAATAAAGAATTTTCAAGAGAATAACCAAACTGTTGCATAACTATAGGAACATTATGCTACTCAAATTCGCAATCCAAAAAATCAGAAATTTTAATTGACAGTAGAGTAACAAAATTGAAAAGCTGCTTTGCTAAAAAACAAAAATACTGTGGTGAAGTGATATCAGTATAAGTTAAACTTGTTGTTATCAAACAAACAGCAGGCAATTCGAGGAAATAAGCATAAACCAAACAATAACAAAAAAGGGAAAATTTTCAGAGACGCTCCAGCCAAATATTAAAAAATATCTGTTAAATGATAAATATGGCCATAGATATCTTAAACAAAAAAGCGCTAATCAAAACATATACTGGACTTACTTCTCTAGGCATTATTCAGAATTCAACTTTTGTACTTGACTTTTTTCTGTTTAAACTCAACAACTGTAATTGGGTGAAAGAAGGTAAAATCAGCTGACGAATGAAGAGATGCTAAACCCTGTGCCACAACACTGAAGCCTAAACTCCTGCTACTACCACCATTACGTTTTGACCTACTACCAGTTTTTCTAATAATAAAAAGGGATATGGGCGGCATGAGCCACCACTAAAAATTTAAAAGAGCAGCGTTTTTAAATTTATTGAATAAACGTTACCCTCCAAATTTTACATCGGTTTACCCCATATACAATAACCCCCTACTCGTACACCAGTTTGGGGGTAATCAGGGGAGATTACTTCCGACACCGGAACAAATGGAAATGAATCAAAAATAATGATTATTGCCCTTTATGTTCCGTTATTGACCAACCTCACTTGTCGGAGCGGGGTACTCAATTTTTCTATTTGTTCAGCAGGTTCAAACAATCAATATTTGTTTTTAGAGAATTTTGAATGATATCGTTAAAAAAACTTTCAGGCGTAAACATTTCAGGTTTTAGAGTTAAAAAAGGATTTTCAGTTTAAAACTTTCTTACGAGTTTTTTCGAACTCTGAGTTCATCGTCAGGTTATAAAAAATACAAGATGCTAAAATGAAAAGCCAGAACAAAAAAATGCAAATAACTAAAATCACTAATTGAAGGAAATATAAAACGAATTTTCACATATCTACAGTCGTATCTGAAAAATGTTACATCTGAGTAATTATACATTTTCGATTTGTTGTAGCAGATGCATATCGACATGTTTTTTATGAAAAAACCTACAAATATTGCTTTAAAATAACTTTGGTTTTGTTGAATTGTAAAATTGAAAATTTCGTTTCATAACGTGTCTTTCTTTCGAGTTGGATTTTCATCTCCAAACTAAGCTTTCAGTATCAGTTCTCGTGTTCGGTATTCGTCGCGAGTGTTGATGGCTGGTTTCAGTGTTCCTATATAAAGCGCATCTAGTGTCGTTAGTTTAGATTGGTTGCTGATTTATTCTAATATCTTCCACTGGAAAGCTGTTTTATCACCGTTGCACTCGATTGCATGTACTCCCATCGGTGAGTCCGCCTTGGCATGCTCTGCAACCCTTGGGGTAATATGTCGGCCTTGTCTGCCATATATAGATGAATTTGCATCCATTACAAGTGAGTTCATAAACCAAGTGGGATTTGAGAGGCTTTTCAAAGCTAGAATTAAGGCTAGGTAAACAGCTCTTAAGTTTCCGAGTGGTGAAAATCGTCTGTACAGGATGAATTTTGTTCAGCTTCTTTACAGATTTTTCTTTTCAGGTTTTAGTTCAGGAGTTTTAACTATTTTGTGATGTTCAAGTGCATATTGAGTTTTAACTTTGTCGTAAACAACTGTCACTTCACCATGATTTTTTCTGTTTTGGCGTGCTTTTCTATCAATATTAGATAATTTCTGCTAATATATTTTAAAATCTTGAGAAATTACCCTTTTTCAATAAAATAAAAAGGATAGAAAAGACATCAACAGTTTCACTGGTTATTCAAAATTTGAATTAGCCTTTAATATAATAAGCATTTTTCATAAATATTTGTTGTTTAATTGAAATCTGCAATTGAACACAAGAAACATCCATCATCCCTTGTAATATCAGAGGTCGTGAGTAACCACAAACAGCCATATATGCCGGAAAAATTTTACAAAGAAGTTGAAGATCTTAGAGAAAAAAGAAGAAAGTAAGATTTTGAAGTGCAAAACCTTCGAGCAACCATTACAATTAATAAAAGACTTCGAGCAAAAGAGTGGTACAACCAAAAAAAGGTGTCTTTGTTGTAATTTTGACAATTAATGCTCCTACCAGCAAGGATGTTACATACGATACCGTGACATTTCTTTGGAAGTGAAATGCAGCAGATGTCCGATTCTAACATGTCATATAACAAGCATAAAAAGCATGTCCAATAACAAGCATGTCATATAATAAGTATAAAAATCTGTCATTTTCCACCGTTAACTGAAACCAAGTTCCAACATGCGACGGTACCATTGAAAATCTTTTGTTTTGACGAGAAATTGGAAGTAAGATTACCAGAATATATTTGAAAGAGCCACTGCCTGATGTAGAGTCCCAAAGAAAAACCAAGTAAGAGATGACTGCAAAAATTCATATCAATTATGTACGATGTTGTTGATGACGGACAGAGGCGAACAAAATCATTGCAATTGTTGAACTGAAAGTTTTTGTTGCTATCTAGAAAAACGACAAAAATCCGAAATAAGAACATTAGTTTGGAGGACTATAGCTTGTATGCTCATCAAAAACCAAACGCAAGGCCTTTCCGGGAAAAATAATTATAAAAACAAATGCTGTTGCTCATTACATAGAAAAGTTAAAATCTGCTTATTTATCTATTGGATCTATTTTATTGATATCGTTGAAAAATTCGAAAGTGATGAATTGGTATTTCAATCTATTAAAGCAGAATGAAATTAGCGCTAACTTGTCCGGAGTTGTTTCTAAGGGATCACTAATTTACTAAAGAATTCTTCAAGCAACCATTAGCAAACGGTCTCATATGCATTTTTCAACTTACTTAAGACAGTTACCTGACGGGTAATGCAACCAGCAAATCAGTGATTTGAGCAGAGAAGATTGTAAAATAGAAAGTTTGCTGAAACTTTTTTGGTATTTTTTTCCTTCGATCGTTTTCCGCAATACTCTATTTTTTTTTGAGGAGACATCATCTTTTTGCCATGATTGATTTTTTGTTTCTATCATTGTGCGAGGACATAAATACAATTAAAAATAATTAAGGAGAAATGACTTATATTAAAACATTTAATAAATTGAAAAGTACAAATTTATTGGGTTTTGAAATCATCTGAACCGGAAACTGTAATAAGTTTTGATACTTAGCTTTTTCTGTTCAGAAATGCAAATCTTTGTCACAGTTTCCGGTTGCTACATTAAAACATTTACTAAATTGAAAAGTGCAAAAATTAATGGGTTCTTAAATCTTTTGAACTTGAAACCGTAATGAGTTTGGATACTCAGCTTTTTCTATTCAGAAATGCAAATCTTTGCCCCAGTTTCCTGTTGTTACATTACATTAAAAGATTTACTAAATTGAAAAGTGGAAAAATTAATTGGTTCTTGAATCATTTGAAACGGAAACTGTAATAAGTTTTTATACTCACCTTATTTCGTTCAGCAAGTCTTTGTGGTTCTATCTTATTTGTGGCTGAGAGCAAAACATAGATTTTTTTTACAACAAATCGAAATGATATAAGAATTTTTGATTAAATCATAAGTTCAGAGTTTTTCAGAGATTTGGTCCCGTGAGACAGTTAGGGAATCGGCGTGCGTTCAGTTTTCGATAAAGAATTTTCAATAGAATAACCAAACTGTTGCTTAACTATAGGAGCATGATGCTACTCAAATTTGCAATCCAAAAAATCAGAAATTTTAATTGACAGTAGAGTAGCAAAATTGAAAAACTGTTTAGCTAAAAAACAAAAATACTGTGGTGAAGTGATATCAGTATAAGTTAAACTTGTTGTGATCAAACAAACAGCAGGCAATTCGAGGAAATAAGCATAAAACAAACAATAAAGAAAGGCAAAACTTTCAGAGACGCTCCAGCCAAATTTTAAAAAATATCTGTTAAATGATAAATATGGCCATAGATATCTTAAACAAAAAAGCGCAAATCAAAATATATACTGGACTTACTTCTCTAGGCATTATTCAGAATTCAACTTTTGTACTTGACTTTTTTCCGTTTAAACTCAACAACTGTAATCGGGTGAAAGAAGGTAAAATCAGCTGACTAATGAAGAGATCCTAAACCCCTGTGCCACGACACTGAAGCCTAAACTACTCCTGCTACTACCACCATTACTTTTTGACCTACTACCAGTTTTTCTAATAATAAAAAGGGATAAGGGCGGCATGAGCCACCACTAAAAAACAGAGCAGCGTTTTTAAATTTATTGAACAATTGTTACCCTCCTAATTTTACATCGGTTTACCCCATATACAATAACCCCCTACTCCTACACCAGTTTGGGGGTAATCAGGGGAGATTACTTCCGACACCGGAACAAATGGAAATGAATCAATAATAATGATTATTTATGTTCCGTTCTTGACCAACCTCACTTGTCGGAGCGGTGGGCTCAGTTTTTTCTATTTGTTCAGCAGGTTCAAACAATCAATATTTGTTTTTAGAGAATTTTGAATGATATCGTTAAAAAAACTTTCAGGCGTAAACATTTCAGGTTTTAGAGTTAAAAAAGAATTTTCAGTTTAAAACTTTCTTACGAGTTTTTTCGAACTCTGAGTTCATCGTCAGGTTATAAAAAATACAAGATGCTAAAATGAAAAGCCAGAACAAAAAAATGCAAATAACTAAAATCACTAATTGAAGGAAATATAAAACGAATTTTCACATATCTACAGTCGTATCTGAAAAATGTTACATCTGAGTAATTATACATTTTCGATTTGTTGTAGCAGATGCATATCGACATGTTTTTTATGAAAAAACCTACAAATATTGCTTTAAAATAACTTTGGTTTTGTTGAATTGTAAAATTGAAAATTTCGTTTCATAACGTGTCTTTCTTTCAAGTTGGATTTTCATCTCCAAACTACAATCTTCTCGTGTTCAGTATTCGTCGCGCGTGTTGATGGCTGGTTTCAGTGTTCTTGTATAAAGCGCCTCTAGTGTCGTTAGTTTAGATTGGTTGCTGATTTATTCTAATATCTTCCACTGGAAAGCTGTTTTATCACCGTTGCACTCGATTGCATGTACTCCCATCGGTGAGTCCGCCTTGGCATGCTCTCCAACCCTTGTGGTAATATGTCGGCCTTGTCTGCCATATATAGATGAATTCGCATACATTACAAGTGAGTTCATAAACCAAGTGGGATTTGAGAGTCTTTTCAAAGCTAGAATTAAGGCTAGGTAAACAGCTCTTAAGTTTCCGATTGGTGAAAATCGTCTGTACAGGATGAATTTTGTTCAGCTTCTTTACAGATTTTTCTTTTCAGGTTTTAGTTCAGGAGTTTTAACTATTTTGTGATGTTCAAGTGCATATTGAGTTTTAACTTTGTCGTAAACAACTGTCACTTCACCACGATTTTTTCTGTTTTGGCGTGCTTTTCTATCAATATTAGATAGTTTCTGCTAATAAATTTTAATATCTTGAGCAATTACCCTTTTTCAATAAAATAAAAAGGACAGAAAAGAAATCAAAATTTGAATTAGTCTTTAATATAATAGGCATTTTTCATAAATATTTGTTGTTTAATTGAAATCTGCAATTGGACACAACCAAAATCCATCATCCATTGTAATATCAGAGGTCGTGAGTAACCACAAACAGCCATATATTACGGAAAAATTTTACAAAGAAGTTGAAGATCTTAGAGAAAAAAGAAGAAAGTAAGATTTTGAAGTGCAAAACCTTCGAGCAACCATTACAATTAATAAAAGACTTCGAGCAAAAGAGTGGTACAACCAAAAAAAGGTGTCTTTGTTGTAATTTTGACAATTAATGCTCCTACCAGCAAGGATGCTACATACGATACCGTGACAATTTTTTGGAAGTGAAATGCAGCAGATGTCCGATTCTAACATGTCATATAATAAGCGTATAAAAAGCATGTCCAATAACAAGCATGTCATATAATAAGTATAAAAATGTGTCATTTTCCACCGTTAACTGAAACCAAGTTCCAACTTGCGACGGTACCATTGAAAATCTTTTGGTTTGACGAGAAGTTGGAAGTAAGCTTACCAGAATATATTTGAAAGAGCCACTGCCTGATGTACAGTCCCAAAGAAAAACCAAGTAAGAGATGACTGCAAAAATTCATAACAATTATGTACGGTGTTGTTGATGACGGACAGAGGCGAACAAAATCATTGCAATTGTTGAACTGAAAGTTTTTGATGCTATCTAGAAAAACGACAAAAATCCGACATAAGAACATTAATTTGGAGGATTATAGCTTGTATGCTCATCAAAAACCAAACGCAAGGCCTTTCCGGGAAAAATAATTATAAAAAGAAATGCTGTTGCTCATTACATAGGAAAGTTAAAATCTGCTTATTTATCTATTGGATCTATTTTATTGATATTGTTGAAAAATTCGAAAGTGATGAATTGGTATTTCAATCTATTAAAGCAGAATGAAATTAACGCTAACTTCTCCGGAGTTGTTTCTAAAGGATCACTAATTTGCTAAAGAATTCGTCAAGCAACCATTAGCAAACGATCTCATATGCATTTTTCAACTTACTTAAGACAGTTACCTGACGGGCAATGCAACCAGCAGATCAGTGATTTGAGCAGAGAAGTTTGTAACATAGAACGTTTGCTAAAAACTTTTTTGGTAATTTTTTCCTTCGATCGTTTTCCGCAATACTTTATTTTTTTTGAGGAGACATCATCTTTTTGCCATGATTGATTTTTTGTTTCTATCATTGTGCGAGGAACATAAATACAATTAAAAATAATTAAGGAGAAATGACTTACATTAAAACCTTTAATAAATTGAAAAGTGCAAAACTTATTGGGTTTTGAAATCATCTGAACCGGAAACTGTAATAAGTTTTGATACTTAGCTTTTACTGTTCAGAAATGCAAATCTTTGCCCCAGTTTCCTGTTGTTACATTACATTAAAACATTTACTAAATTGAAAAGTGAAAAAATTAAATGGTTCTTGAATCATTTGAAACGGAAACTGTAATAAGTTTTTATACTCACCTTATTTCGTTCAGCAAGTCTTTGTGGTTCCATCTTATTTGTGGCTGAGAGCAAAACATAGATTTTTTTTACAACAAATCGAAATGATATAAGAATTTTTGATTAAATCACAAGTTCAGAGTTTTTCAGAGATTTGGTCCCGTGAAACAGTTAGGGAATCGGCGTGCGTTCATTTTTCGATAAAGAATTTTCAAGAGAATAACCAAACTGTTGCATAACTATAGGAACATTATGCTACTCAAATTCGCAATCCAAAAAATCAGAAATTTTAATTGACAGTAGAGTAACAAAATTGAAAAGCTGCTTTGCTAAAAAACAAAAATACTGTGGTGAAGTGATATCAGTATAAGTTAAACTTGTTGTTATCAAACAAGCAGCAGGCAATTCGAGGAAATAAGCATAAACCAAACAATAACAAAAAAGGGAAAATTTTCAGAGACGCTCCAGCCAAATATTAAAAAATATCTGTTAAATGATAATATGGCCATAGATATCTTAAACAAAAAAGCGCTAATCAAAATATATACTGGACTTACTTCTCTAGGCATTATTCAGACTTCAACTTTTGTACTTGACTTTTGTCTGTTTAAACTCAGCAACTGTAATCCTGTAATCGGGTGAAAGAAGGTAAAATCAGCTGACCAATGAAGAGATGCTAAATCCCTGTGCCACGACACTGAAGCCTAAACTACTCCTGCTACTACCACCATTACTTTTTAACCTACTACCAGTTTTTCCAATAATAAAGGGATAAGGGCGGCATGAGCCACCACTAAAAAAACAGAGCAGCGTTTTCAAATTTATTGAACAAACGTTACCCTCCTAATTTTACATCGGTTTACCCCATATACAATTATCCCCTACTCGTACACCAGTTTAGGGGTAATCAGGGGAGATTACTTCCGACATCGGAACAAATGGAAATGAATCAAAAATAATGAATATTGCCCTTTATGTTCCGTTATTGAGCAAACTCACTTGTCGGAGCGGGGGGGCTCAATTTTTTCTATTTGTTCAGCAGGTTCAAACAATCAATATTTGTTTTTAGAGAATTTTGAATGATATCGTTAAAGAAACTTTCAGGCGTAAACATTTCAGGTTTTAGAGTTAAAAAAGGATTGTCAGTTTAAAACATTCTTACGAACATTTTCGAACTCTGAGTTCATCGTCAGGTTATAAACAATACAAGATGCTAAAATGAAAAGCCAGAACAAAAAATGCAAATAACTAAAATCACTAATTGAAGGAAATTTAAAACGAATTTTCACATATCTACAGTCGTATCTGAAAAATGTTACATCTCAGTAATTATACATTTTCGATTTGTTGTAGCAGATGCATATCGACATGTTTTTTATGAAAAAACCTACTTATATTGCTTTAAAATATTTTTGGTGTTGTTCAATTGTAAAATTGAAATTTTCGTTTCATAACGTGTCTTTCTTTCAAGTTGGATTTTCACCTCCAAACTAAGCTTTCAGTGTCAATTCTCGTGTTCGGTATTCGTCGCCCGTGTTGATGGCTGGTTTCAGTGTTCTTGAATAAAGCACCTCTAGTGTCGTTAGTTTAGATTGGTTGCTGATTTATTCTAATATCTTCCACTGGAAAGCTGTTTTATCACCGTTGCACTCGATTGCATGTACTTCCATCGGTGAGTCCGCCTTAGCATGCTCTGCAACCCTTGTGGTAATATGTTGGCCTTGTCTGCCATATATAGATGAATTCGCATCCATTACAAGTGAGTTCATAAACCAAGTGGGATTTGAGAGGCTTTTCTAAGCTAGACTTAAGGCTAGGTAAACAGCTCTTAAGTTTCCGAGTGGTGAAAATCGTCTGTACAGGATGAATTTAGTTCAGCTTCTTTACAGGTTTTTCTTTTCGGGTTTTATTTCAAGAGTTTTAACTATTTTGTGATGTTCAAGTGCATATTGAGTTTTAACTTTGTCGTAAACAACTGTCACTTCACCATAATTTTTTCTGTTTTGGCGTGCTTTTCTATCAATATTAGATAATTTCTGCTAATAAATTTAAATATCTTGAGCAATTACCCTTTTTCAATAAAATAAAAAGGACAGAAAAGAAATCAAAATTTGAATTAGTCTTTATTATAATAGGCATTTTTCATAAATATTTGTTGTTTAATTGAAATCTGCAATTGAACACAACAAAAATCCATCATCCATTGTAATATCAGAGGTCGTGAGTAACCACAAACAGCCATATATGCTGGAAAAATTTTACAAAGAAGTTGAAGATCTTAGAGAAAAAAGAAGAAAGTAAGATTTTGAAGTGCAAAACCTTCAAGCAACCATTACAATTAATAAAAGACTTCGAGCAAAAGAGTGGTACAACCAAAAAAAGGTGTCTTTGTTGTAATTTTGACAATTAATGCTCCTACCAGCAAGGATGTTACATACGATGCCGTGACATGTCTTCGGAAGTGAAATGCAGCAGATGTCCGATTCTAACATGTCATAGTAAGCATATAAAAAGCATGTCCAATAACAAGCATGTCATATAATAAGTATAAAAATCTGTCATTTTCCACCTTTAACTGAAACCAAGTTCCAACTTGCGACGATACCATTGAAAATCTTTTGTTTTGACGAGAAGTTGGAAGTAAGATTACCAGAATATATTTGAAAGAGCCACTGCCTGATGTAGAGTCCCAAAGAAAAACCAAGTAAGAGATGACTGCAAAAATTCATATCAATGATGTACGGTGTTGTTGATGACGGACAGAGGCGAACAAAATCATTGCAGTTGTTGAACTGAAAGTTTAAGATGCTATCTAAAAAAAACGACATAAATCCGACATAAGAACATTAATTTGGAGGATTATAGCTTGGCTGCTCATCAAAAACCAAACGCAAGGCTTTTCCGGGAAAAATAATTATAAAAAAAGAAATGCTGTTGCTCATTACATAGGAAAGCTCATTACATATTGATATCGTTGAAAAATTCGAAAGTGATGAATTGGTATTTCAATCTATTAAAGCAGAATGAAATTAACGCTAACTTGTCCGGAGTTTTTTCTAAAGGATCACTAATTTGCTAAAGATTTCTTCAAGCAACCATTAGCAAACGGTCTCATATGCTTTTTTCAACTTACTTAAGACAGTTACCTGACGGGCAAGGCAACCAGCAAATCAGTGATTTGAGCAGAGAAGATTGTAACATAGAAAGTTTGCTGAAACTTTTTTGGTATTTTTTTCCTTCGATCATTTTCCGCAATACTTTATTTTCTCTGAGGAGACATCATCTTTTTGCCATGATTGATTTTTTGTTTCTATCAATGTGCGAGGAACATAAATACAATTAAAAATAATTAAAGAGAAATGACTTACCATTGTTAAATCCATCCGTTCTTTGATAACTCTGCTTTTGTAGATAAAAACAAAACAAATAACACTGGAAAATCTAAAGCTGATTCACTAAAAATCGTTATATCTATGTCAAAAAACCACCATGCTGAATTTCTGACACATTTTGTGAGCAACGAACAAGAACCATTAGCTTTATGCATTACAAAAACATCTGATTGCAAGGAATTGTTTAAATTTCCAAAATATAATCCCACCATAAAAACTGAAATAAGTAAGAAATGAGGTGGAGGTATCAGTTTCTACGCCAAGTGTATTTATGAAACAAAAATCCTTGGAAAACTGGAGCAAACCCTGTCATCGTTATGTCTTAAGTTATCAACCATAAAAATTTCGAAACCTTAATACATTTAGATCCCCAAATTAGTCTAGCAAGAACACTTTCAAATATGAGAAAATCTTCCACACGAAATTGCTGTTAGACCAGAAACAAAACTCATAATCAGTACTTCATAATCTGGCAACCAAAAAGAACCCAAACGCCACTTGATCGGTATTTCACAAATTTAAATTCCCTACAAAAAGACAAAAATAGCAGCGGTTGATCAACGCACAACTTTTTCTTCAGTTGCAGATTCCAGAAAATGATGGATGCAAGAGATATGAGCAAATACTCCTGCAATTCTCGCATATGATCCAAAATGGCGAAGCCTGAGATTCAATGAAAAATTAAGATCAAACATTGAATTGTTGGAAAATCTTAGTTGGGGAAAAGTCGGGATATAATGCAAAATTGCAATTTTTTCTGAAACAATAACAAGAACTTCTTAATAAAGAGTTAGATCAATTATTGCCAGCAAAAATCTTTCATTCAATAAAAGAAAAATTTGGATTAACAACGAAAATGAAAATAAAAATACCTCTTCTAAAGAAATCATCCAAGACAATGATATCTAATAGAAAAATCTGATGGTTTCGAAAAAAGAAGTATTTCAAACAATCAACGATAGTCAAAAACGATTAAGAACATTGAAGGAAATTAGACAACGTTCTCAAAATTGAAACAAAAAGAATGTCTCTAGCCGCACTAACACAAAATTTTTCGACGCCAGAACACTTTTTGATGAGTCAAAAGAAGACAACCGTGTCTTTTGGAAACAACATTGGAAATTTTAAAACTATTTTTGACTGAATTAAGTGAAAATTTGTCAGCTAATGTTGACATTGCCGCAATAACAAGCTCTAGCAAAAAAATCCGTACGAAGCATGTTTCTCTTTAACACCAACTGAAGTGAACAACATTTTGAGCCAACTGAAAAATGAATACAACAATGATGTTATTAATCTGAATAACTGTTACCTAAAACGCAATTCCTCCTCAATATCTTCTTCAATAAGCAAAAATTTCATACGATTTCTTAGAGGTAGAGTACTATGAATGCTCGAAGTTAATAATAATAGTTCGTGCATCTAGAGATGGATGAGAAATTGAGCAATCCAGTTACCGACGAATATCTATCTTAGCCGTTCCTTTGCATAATGTCGAGACAAAGTTATACAGCAGAGTTATTCCAAGTTCAGAGACCAACGAAGTACAATAGTATTAGAAAAGAGGGTAAGGTATTCAGATTGGTGTAAAATTCCATGTCAAAAAGGATCAGATTTCGTGTACCCAGAGGCTCGTTTTTGGGACATTTGTTATTTGTAATCAATATAAATGATAATTATACTGGTAAAACGGAAAATATTATTCTGGAACTAGTTTGAATGCGCATCATAATGTTTTATTCACCAAAGAACATCTAAAAACCAAAATTTATGCGTACTACTAAACTGTAGATAAATCTACAATTTCACTCAATAACACTTGCCCCACATTGAAGTTTGATTAAACAAAGACAGTTTTTTTCTACAAAACTACGGATAGCAATCTGCTAGAAACTCTAAAGACTGAGAATACAGAAATTGCAAAAACGCCAAAGTCAATAGGTATCTTGCTATGCTAATTGAAAAAAATTTTGGCTTCCAACAACACGTTTTTTCTATAAAAATATCTGTTCCTTATTCTACGGCTGAGAAAATGTTCAAGCAGGAGGCTGACGGTAACAGTTTGCAAAGCATATGTGCAGCAATTTGAC